>NC_085865.1:18078280-18238280 GCF_034702125.1 Engraulis encrasicolus | reverse complement strand
TAAAGCATTCATATAATTACACAGATATAATATAGATAGAGGGAGAACGTGTGCAAGACAGAGCCAGGACACGGAGAGACAGACAGTGTGTGTGTGTGAGAGAGGGAGAGGGAGAGATCTTGCTTCCCTCTGTGCTGAGACGCAGTGCATGCAGAAGTGATCTTAAAGCTTGTAGGAATGTCAACAGGACAGCTAGGCTATCCAGTGGTTTGACTGGATCTGAATTGAAGTGATTGGACATGGTTTTCACAACCACAGATGACGTACTTTTTTTATTGTTTTAGGTTCCGCAGTCTAACGTATCCAGCACATAAGCTCTTCAAAAATGCTTAGTCTAATCTTCCTTAAACCTTGCATGTTCTTGAACGTTTTATAAATAATAAAAAAGAATATCATGTTCCGCTACAATGTAAGACACTCAAATATATAGAAAATTATGTTCTACGGAGTCATAAATTTGTTACAGCTGTCGTCTGCCCAACATTCCCATTTAGCATGAGAGTGTAACGATAAGCTCTTTTGCTATAGTCACTGTAGCTGCTTTGTGCTAGCTGTCCTCAAAGAGCCAGTTTTAGTCTTGTTCCCTGAGGGACGTGCAGTGCTTGCACCTCACTTTGCATGCACCTGCAGCCACTAAAATAAGGCTCTGTCTTTAGCTTTTTCATGAAGCCCTATTTACACTACAAAATTAAATGAGTTTATTTTAGAATGCCGCTACATTAATATCATTACTGGCCTATTAAGATTGCTATGACAGGAGACCTTGAAATCGCTCCCTGGTTTTTTTGCCAGACATACACCATCCACGTCCAAAACACTGTGTGTGTGTGTGTGTGTGTGTGTGTGTGTGTGTGTGTGTGTGTGTGTGTGTGTGTGTGTGTGTGTGTGTGTGTACGTGTACGTGTGAGTGTGAGTGTGAGTGCATGCGTGCGTGCGTGGATGTGTGTCTGTGCGTGTGTGTGTGTTTGTGTGTGTGTGCATCTGTGCTCTGTCGCATGGTTGCCAAACAAGCATGGTCGCTGTGTACATTGGCTGCTGTCTCCTCGACCTCCGATTTGTCTCTCTGCTAAAGCTGCTGCTTCTGATGAGACAGAATCTGCACTCAGTAAATAAATCGGCCATGTTGGTGTTGTCTGCTTGTTTTGGACCACTGAAAATGGGAAAACCAGACTTGAGATAAAAATCAAGAGTGAAAACCAGAACGGCTTGTGAGGGTCACCATAAAGAGGGAGGGGGCAATGACCAGGGATGGCAGAAACACTACCTTGTGAAAGTGAAGTGAAGTGAAAGCCCAACTGGGAAACTCTTAACTCCCATTGTCATTTTGACACAGCACTCTTCTGCACAACTGCACACAGTCTGCAATACAACAAAACTGCATTCATACCTCACCCGGGCAAGGGGACAGCCCCCAATGGCGCCCAAAAGGTTGTTAAAACTTATTGTGTACCAAACATACCAAACTTTACCAAGTCAGGAAAAAATGTTGACATTCAGATCACTGTACACTGACGGTCCATCCCTTTTGTGCAACTATATGGGTTGAACAGTCACCCTTCGTGGCCATTTTATTAAATATAAATACAATTGATGTATTAATATAATTAATTTAGCCATCCATTCATTCATTATTATGAATATGTATGTTCTAACGACTTTAATATGAATGTAGTTGTTCGTGTAATATTCAGACTAAAACAAAAAAATAAATAAATATACAAGTAGCATCTTCAAATATGCAGTAAATGCCATTTCCAGATGTTTATAGATGTTTTCTCAATTTGTGTGCTCTCGAGGAAGATGCATGGGCTTGTGTTCTGTTTACATTCGCAGAGAGCTGCTACCCTGGCAACCGAACAAAGGATGTGCATCTGAACACGCTTTTAAATCAGAGCATTCTGAAAAGCCCCAAAGTAGGCCACCAGAAAAGAAAAAAAAAAGCATGCAGTTCACTTGCAGAAATTAGAAACGAATTCAGCGGTTGCCAGGATTTGGGGCCATTTAGTGAGGAAGAAGAAAATGCCTGCGCATGATAAATGAGGACCTCTTTTGACGCGCAGGGCCAAGTTTTTTTCCCCCTCTCTTTTTTATTATGTCGATAATGTGCCTCTCCCTCTTGGCCAGTATACCTTTCACTAGCCTGCGAGGCCAGAAATACGAGAGAAAGAGAAGAAAAAGAAACATTTTGTTTTAGAGGAGTGGCAAATTCCACATGTGCTTTTTTTGCTGCACAATAAGTCATATTCGTAGTGAACCTTGGCCTTTGCCATCTAGTCTCAGGTGCCACCAGGAATCTTTTTTTCCCAGAATCACTTGTAACTGGCATTTATTTTTCATGGAGTCATACCACACTAGGTCCATGGCCTACAGGGTCAAGGAGACCACAAGACAAACTAAAAATAGATGAGAAAAGTTTCCACATCAAAGATCATGAGAATACGGCACTGGCACACATTCTCTTAAGTAAGTTGTGTCCTCTGAGATATGCAACGATACTGAAGACACAAATATCTGCAGGGCAACACAATTCCATTGAAATGCTACAACCGTTTCCACACTACACATTTCTCAGGGACATAAAGACATTTGCTGTCATTGCAGTGTATCTGCCCCGGGTCCATCCCCTGACAGAACTCACAAGGTGTGTAAAACTCTCACAAGGTGCTTATAACTCTTCTGCAATTGTCCCCAGGGCAGACTGCAGTGATTTAAGCTGTGGTGATTTAGACGTGATGCACCGGCCATCAGCCCTCCCCAACAGCCCATTAATGGGCTTCAGGTGTTCAGATAGTCATTTGGGGAGGGGGCCTTCGCCATCCCCAGACCGGTGATTTGTGATCTGTTGCCTCAACGTTCCGTTACCTCTCCATCTGTTGTGCTTTGCCATTCGGCCGACGGTGTTCCACAGAGGTCATTTTTCGCAAAGCCTCAAGGTCATGAGACAGGATGCTCCTGAAAAGCCGTGACTGTTTTCTCTTTACATTAGGAGCCTCCGTGCATGGCAAAGGGGTCATAAAAACTTCCCAGTAGCAACTCCCACAATCCCCCTACCCCCATCCTCCCTTCAACACAGAGCCAGAGACTGTGAGGTTGTGAGGGGACTCATGGCCCTGGTGTGTTACATTACATTACTTTTTATTACACTTACATTCTACACCTGGCACAACTTTTTGCAGGGTATTGGTTAGGCCTACAGCCCCACGGGCAATGCCGTTACTGTAGGTGCCCTGCTCAAGAGAACTTCAGCCATGGACAGAGTTAGAGGATGAGATTTTTCCCGCGGGATGGGAGTCAAAATTTTAAAGATGAACGGGAGCGGGCAGGAGCGGGAATAAAGATGAATGGGAGCGGGCAGGAGCGGGAATAGAAATGAACGTTAGTGGGAAATGCCGCTTATTTTTTCTTTAAAAAACAAACAAAAAAAGCCTTGTTTTTTTGAAGAAACAGGAAAGGGGGTTTGATTTTGAGTGGGAGTGGGCAGGATTGGGAGACATTCGTTTCAGGAGTGGACGGGATGGGATTGTTTCTTTTACTCCAGTCCGGTATGGGACGGAATGGGATTTTTTTTCTGGTACCGGGATGGGACGGGAGTGAAAATCCACTCCCGTGTCATGCTCCATGGATAAAGGTGAAGAGATAAACCTTCTTGCTATTGGTAAGCAAGGATGGATTACTGTACGGGCCTACTGGGCCCAGGACCAGGGCCCCAAGAACCAAGGGGGCACTGAAACCCCCCTGCCTCTATATTTGAAGGGTTTATTTGCAAAACGGTGTATCTCCATTTTTTTAATTTTGCATTTTATTATTGAAAATGACTGTTCAGGGGGCTTATCACCTATGTGTGAATTCTTACCATTCAAATATTTTGAGAACATACTTTTTTAACCTATATAAAATGCATTTTGCAATGCAATTCAATGGGATGCCCAATACAAAAATGTCCATTTCCCAACATTCTACAAAATGGAGATACACCGTTTTGCAAATAAACCCTTCATTTCCATTCTCACATTATGCATTAAATATTGCACATTTAACAACTGTATTTTCACATTTCTCAGGGGACAAACCCCCAATAACGTGGGCTCTCCAATTTATGACCCAAAACCCTGAACTTTTTGGAAACTACTGTAGCAACACCCATGGAGGGGGCCCTTTCTTGCAGCCTGGCCTAGGGCTCCATGGAGTCTTAATCCGTTCCTGTTGGTCAGGAATAAGTCAAGTCAAAGACCAACATGCCCACAGGTTGTGTAACGCCACCCTCAGGTCAGAGATGAAACAACAGAAGATCTTGATGTGAGTTAAGAGTTCAAAGTCACAATGGTCCATAATCCGACAGTTTACGCATTCTCGAAAAGTCAGCTAAAAGCGAATAGCTTTTTAATGCACTTGCCGCTTAGTATCTAATTTTAGAACCACAAAAACAAAACAGAGAAAGAAAACAGACATGAATAATAAATAAAAAAAACGGGACCATGGAAAAATAAGAAGCCCAACCCAAAATAAGTAGATTCTCACACAGATGTAAAACACATTCTTGCCAAAAGTATTTTTACCCAGAGTGTGCGTGCCATCAACATTACGTCTGCCCTTCTGAGAGATGACCCGAGCTCTCTTATAGATCAAAGGCGGGCGAACGCACAGAGATAGTAACAGCATATTTGCCAGGTAAATATAGGAGTGTTCACGGGCAGGTGTAAGCAGACATGCTGGCCACGGGAGAACTGGCCAGGATGAGCAGTCAGGGCCTTGGACAGGGAGAGAGAGATAGAGAGAAAGAGAGAGAGAGAGAGAGAGAGAGAGAGAGAGAGAGAGAGAGAGAGAGAGAGATGATTCCCTAAACATCGAGCCACAGGACCGCTGACTGCTTTGGCTGTGCCCAGGGCAAAGTCATCTGTAAGGGTCCCCCTCCCAATAACTACAATGCAATGGGGACCCATTTCTGGGCCCCCTTTCCACCTGAGCCTGGGACAACTGACACTCCCCTCCCCCGTTTCCCTGTCGAGCCATACAGCCATGCCAGGAATGGGAGACTTGCAAGGGGAAAACCACCTCCCCTTGTGCTTCTCTGCACTCTGACAGATCAGAGATCTGGTAGGGTGTTCCAGAAAGCAGGGCTGGCATCTGACTTATCAGTGTCAATAGGTCCTACCTTTTTCAGATGCAAACCACTCCTGGATTATTACTTTATTATTACATTGTTACATTACACTTGGCTGATGCTTTTTTTAAATCCAAAGCGACTCACAGGTATCACAGGCTATTGGTTACAGTCCCTGGAGCAATGGGGGCGGGTCAGCCATGGATGGAGGTGTAGCGAGTGGTAAGGGCAGGATATAAACCTGTAATCCTGTGATCTTCAGTCCAACTCCCTCACCATTACACCATGGCTGCCCACAACAAGGATTAGGGTTTAGGGTTTGGGTGTTGGTTAGGGCAGGTCACTGGTAGCTCATTTTGACAAATTAGCTTATTTTCACAGAGCAGGGGGAAGCGTACTGTGGGGGAGTGGGGGCAGACCGTCTTCATTATCTTGTACTTCCAGGGAGACTGTTTGTTCCTGCATTGGCCTTGTCCTAGGCCAGTGCAACCTTCAACCCTCTGATCCAAACTCCACATGCATTAGGCTAACACCTTATGAGTTAGTGTCTCACACATTCAGAATACGTCAGCGTGCTTCCTTCTAAGGATTGTGTGCGTCATTGTCTTCCATGAAACCTTATACACTGCCTCTTGGAAACCTCAGCTCTTTTCCGTTGTCTTCTTATGGTAGGACTGCTTCTGTCTTATGTATTGATTCTTTCCCCTCTCCCTGTGGAAGCGGCCTGCACACCTAGATTACAAGGTGTCCACAAAGGAAACAAAACGAAACGATGTGTTTGACTTGGCCCAACACTGTGAAATCCCGCAGAGATTTTACAGTCTGAAATGTTCGCTGCAGACGTCTTTGACGGTCCCCCCCTAAGCTGGCTTGTGCTGTTGGCTGCTGCAGCACTTGTTTAAACACCAGAGAGCAGGTTGTTTGTGTGTGTGTGTGTGTGTGTGTCTGTGTGTGTGTCTGTGCGTGTGTGTGCGTGTGCGTGCTTGCATTCGCGCGTGTGTCTATGTGTGTGTGTGTGTGTGTGTATGAATGTGCGTGTGCATGTGTGTGCGTGTGGCTGGACGATGGCAACAGATTTCACCATAAAGCCGCGATGTGCAAACTCACCGGGGGGTGGGAGGTGGGGGAGTCCAATGTTAACACTAGAAGTCAACAGCTGCAATGGCTGCCAGTCAAATCAGCAAATACCATAAAGTGGCCTTTGAAAAGGGGCACTGCCATCGGTGACTTGCTGGAAACGGCTCCCCTCTCTGATTCTGAGAAGCTCGCAAAGGATGATGAGGCTGGGCGGGGGCCAGGCCAGAGCTTTTTAAAAAGCAGTTCAGTGTCTCCTTTTCCAAGAAGGGAGTCTTCCAACACACCCGCCAAATGTGACAATCTAAAAACCATATTCTCTAGTCTTCACGCTCTCTCTCGCTCTCTCTCTCTCTGTCTCTCTCTTTCTCTCTCTCTCTCTCTGCTTTGAGCCAACATGCACCCGTTGCCACAGCCCAGGCCAGACAAACCATTCAAAAAAGTTAAATCAATGTGAAATGCCTGACATCACTCACAACTGTCTGTCTGTGCCTGAAGTTCTGCAGGGAGTTATGCAACCACACCTCTTTGACACCAGCACCACACCATCACCATGGAGATTATGGAAAGAGACGGGAGAGGAGTGCAAGGGAAAATCTATTTGCGACCTGTTATATAATGCCATGCTCCTCTTTGATGGGTCGATAAAAGCAATTGGGGTTTTTTCTCATTTTGTGCATGGGCCGTGTCATTGTGCGAGCGTTATTCAATTCCCCAATCTATCCACAGAGGTCCTCTTCTTGTGCTTGGCATTCGTGAGTAAAAGAAACAGTCCCTGGATGAGAAATTATTCATAAGTTGCGATGTTCATTTGCCTGCTTTACTGGCCAGCTGTCATCTCGAGACTAATAGTTGCGCGTATCTTGTTAAACGCTTAGACGTGTAAATCACAGGTTGCCGTGGAAACCCACTGCCCACTCGGCATCTCTTCCTGCTCTCCCGAGGCACTGAGGTGCACGTGTGAAAAAAAATATCATGGAAGTTTCCGTGCGGCCCTCCCACTCAGGGACTGAACTGGGAGCACAGCCCACTCCTGTCACTCCTGCTTGGGCCAGGCCTGCGTGGGCCGGGGCCTGTGTTTACCTTTGTGCAGGACGAGGGGCCATGCAGCAGTTATGATTTTAACCTGCTGCCTCATCTGAGGAGTTTCCAGCTCTTCTTTTTTGGCAGTTTTGGTTCATGTTCTGTATTTGGTTGATTATATGTTTACTTAAGTGTCATGTCACATCTCAAGTGTCATGCATGATCCCCCCCCTCCCCCACGTTTAACTTTCACTTGAACCTAAGTTTGAGTTATACATCCAAATATATTACAAAGCCGATATCGTTTCTATTGTGCTTCTCAACTTAGGCAACTTTGCATTTTCCCTGCAGTTTTGCTCTAGATGTAGTTACACACTTTTGTATATTGCTGTAGGCTGCCTTGGGGAGGAAAGCATCTGCTAAACACTAGCGCTGTAACTCTATCTCTCCTCCGTCCGTCCAGCCATCCATCCATCCATCCATCCATCCAGCCAGCCATTCTCTTCTCTACTCTCTCTTCCCTCTTCCACCTCCATGCCTGTGGTGTGCGGGGCTGCGGCGGGTCCCTGGCCCCAACCCAGAGATAAACAGGACGAGCGCTTTAAAGCCCACCACTGCACCGCCACACTACCCTACGAAGGCAAAGTGCAGTAACTGTATATTTCGTCAAACTTTACACTCTAAATCAGTGGTTCTCAACCTTTTTTGGAAAAAAAAAAAGCCCCCTTGGTCTCATCACAAGCCTCACAACGCCCCATTGACCTCCCCCCTTAGTATTAAAAATTACATGGACTTATGCCCCCAATGGTAACTAAGCACCGCGCCCTCTCAGCTTTATCCTTCCCAACACCCACCTAGATCTCCCAAATGCCCCCTGGGGGGCTGTACCGCCCCCGTTGAGAAACACTACTCTAAATGGCGTAAAGACAGAGAAAGGTCTTCATTACACCTCCTTAATCTTGTGTCAAAGCCTTATGGTTGAAATGTGTCCCGTTTTAGAGATATTGCATTGTCATATTTGCAGTAACTACAATATCCAACCTAATACAAAGGCATTTTTCGTAGTTTCAATGTTGGCATACATACTGCTCTTTGTCTTTACAGGGCAGCACAGGACAGCAATCCGCTGTGTCCGTCTACCTGCACTCACCGGGCTGGAAGAATCACCAGTGGAAAGGGGCGTCCTGAGCCAGCAATATCTGACACATCACTGCACAGAAAATCAGAGTTGTTCATTTAAAACAACCTGAAGCTTGAGGCTGAGTAAGGGTCCTGTGTCTGTGTAAGGGAAAAAAGAAGCCTCTTCAACCATGTTTTCATTAGTCCTACTGTATATGTTTGAAATGCAGTTTTTGTTAGATTCACAAAGGAAACTTTGCAAAGCTTCGTTCATTTCATGTGTCTTCATATTGACTGAATGCATCAGTATGGTTTGCCTATGGAATGGGCCATTCATTCAGAAATATTTAAAACCGGCCTTTTCCTTCATCTACTAGGCGAGACTCTTGCACTTGTGTTTTTGTCAGCCATTGTTGTGATTCCAACTGTCAAATTGATTGAATTACTTGTTTTGTGGCAGGGGTCGATGTTTGTCTGAGTGCCCTAATGTGCTTTGTGCTTAAGGCGGGTGTGAAGGCAGGTCGAAGTGGAAACTTCTTGCATAGCGAGACTTCAAAATATTTTGATACTCCGCAGAACCAAATTCTAGCACTACACAATATATAATTACATCTCCAATCCATACCAGATGCTGATAAAAATGATTTGGATTCAAGGAGTGTGCAATGGAAAATCAACATGCTTGTGTATTCCATGTGATGGGTAGACCAGCGTCATCTAATCACAGTGAAACACCTGTTGAATTTTAAACAACCGAATAGCAAACTGTCAAATCCAATCAATACGGGATGGTGCACAGTTCCAAGCGTTGCAGTTTATTTTGTCAGCTGCCTGACCCAGTGTTGGCCACTCGGTTTCTTTTACTGTGTTTCAATCCCACAAGAAACACAATTACCATAATTGCCCCGGCACACAACGGGCAAGCCCCACCCTTTCAAAACCATATCCCACTACACCATACCGTTTCCCCTATCCATTAGCAATCTTCACCTGAAATACCCACAGGCAGCCATAGTATCTGACCACTGCCATTGCAACCCAAATACAGACTCCTGAGTGGGGGAGTAGTGGAGAGAGTCTGTCTGCTGCTGATCGGCTCTGGAATGTCCAACTTCTTGCAGAGTGCAATCATGAGAACTTTTAAATAGCTCAATACTGCCATCTGGTGGAGTGGTTTAGAACGTACCTTTCCTTCACCTATTTTCACTGAAAATCTATACGCACTAGTAATGCCAAAGTCAATGTTTCTTGCTGTGTGGTGGGCAACAGCAGGACCAGCAGCACAGGACTGCAGTTAGAGGATTTTAATGACATTTGCGGTTCGTGCAGACAGTGGCTGTCATTACAATGAGAGTGCTTTCTTTCCCAGCTTATTTTTGTTGGGCTTGATGGAGTCCATCATAGCTGGCCATAGTCGGATTGTGTTGGCGCTTCTCTTATTTGCATGAAACAAGGAAAAGACTCCTGCAGGACCCTGTGAGGTCTGGCTTGGAGATGTTGGCCTAACTGTGACAGACAGACGGACAGCAGACTTATCCAGGCCCCAGCCAAGCTTTGCACTGAAACACAGTAAACTGAATACTGAAAATTGTGCTGAGAAATGTTTCCTTGTCATAAATATAACAATAAACATATACATTAAGTAATGAAGAAACAGATATAAATACGCTTCATATTAGCAATAAATCACATTATGAATTTTACCTTGTACTTCAATCAAGTGTGCCATAATTGTAAATGCATAATTGTTGACAACTGACAATAGTTGCATTAATGCGACCTCTAGAGAGGAATAGACTAGAATGCTACTGACTGCCACTGTCAGAGCATAGCGTTCAAATTAGAGTAGCAGACTTTCATGATTTTGGATCAGGGAAATGGCCCTGCTCATCGTGACACACTATACCAGCAAGAAAGCAGCATGAATTAGTTTATAGCCGTAGACATTTTATAAACCCCGCGGCCAATTACTGTATGTGATGCACAACTTTTGAACTTCTATCTATCAACACTACTGTTAAATCCCCTAACATTCAACACGTCATTAACCCTCTGAGGTCTAAGGCTTTTCAGAGGCTTTTAGGCTGCTTGTACCACCCTAACATGTTCAAGTATTTTCATTTCATATATATATGAGGTTTCTAATGGTGTGACTTATATGTTTCAATGACAAAAACTCACAGAGTTACAGATTTGTTTTTGGAGACACATTGCCCTCTGAAGGGCACTCGGACCTCAGAGGGTTAATCATAAACAGGAAATCATATTTAGTTGAATGTTGGTGTTCATGACCCCTTAAATATACTGCTGCAGTACATGTGAACTAGCCGTTTGCCAGTCAGTCCAACTTGGGCACAGGAGAAGGATTCTACACTTGACATGTAAAAGGCACTCCAGCTATGAATTAATTCATGGTATTTGAGTTGCATGCCGTGAGTCGATATGCCACGATACCAGTCGGTCGGAAATTGGTTTGCTTTTGGAGGGTTGGTACGCGATGTAGGTCTGTTGACTTTGTTCTATAAAATGTGATCAATGTATACTCATGAACGGCGTGACGTTTTCCATGTGCGTTACGCCCATTTGTGGGGGAAAGCAACCCATGCAAGTCAATTGGCGATGTTGGGGTTTAATAAACGAAAGATACGGACCTCTAGACTAGCGTTGTTCACGCGCAACGTGCCGAAAACGCATTGTGTTGCCGGCTGTTCAAATAATATTGCCAAATAGCCGTGGCTGAAGCATGGAATGTGTTCATTTAGACTAGCCGATGTAGCATGTAAGTCAATGAGACATTCGGTTTGTTTTCACCCATAAAGGGGCGTAACGCAAATTTAAGAGCAAAGTACCCGGATGGCCGTTCATGAGTATCCCACCTAATACATACACCCTTGCAATTCCAACACACTCGATGCTTTGATTTGTATGTTATTGTTATCAGATCATGATGTCCAAACCATGAATAGAAAATGCATGGAAATTGTTTCCCCCAAATAAAGTTTATTCACTTTGCTTTATAAGGTCAGTAATCTTTGTTTAGCTGACAGTGATAGACTGTGTAGTACATTCAGATCATAGACACAAGAGAGTCTCTTGAAGAGACAAAACAAAAGAACAAACACTAAGTACGTAAGTAAATGAAACTATTAATTATTTATCTATTATATTATATTTATATTTAAAGCTAGACAGTGTGTAGTGTATAACCCAGTAGGTCCTTATGACTAACAAGTTGAAATACCTGCTCTTAAAGGGACACTGTGCAGGAAATGGTCAAAAACGGTACTGCAACTATGCTGCTCATTGAAACTGTGTTGCCTATTGCCAAATTTGACCTTTTCATGAAAGGTTACTAAGTAATAAAGTAATATTTATTAGTTTGGCCCAAGTACAGTCATTTTTGCAGCTTAAAATGGCTATTTCTGGAAAATCAAAATGGCGGACCATGGAGACGATCCCCCTTTTCATGTATGAAAAGTGCAATTTTTCCAGTCATAATGAATACTTTGAATTTGATGGTGGTGGTAAGTATTCATGAAAAAGGTAACATTAGTGAATGGGCAGCATGAATTCTGGAAATAAACAACTAAAAATCTCACACAGTGTCCCTTTAAAAACATCCTAATCAAACAGACGGTAGATTTTGTGAAAACCTACTGTAATCCTACAGTACAGTATACTATTCCTTACTGCTTTCCACCCAGCTTATGGCTCCTTGAAAAGTACGACAGAACTGAGTCATAGTTGGTGAACATGCATAAGACCTGACCATCATATTGCACAGCATCAATGAAGCATTGCACAGCATTAATGAAGCATCTTTGAAAACGGTAAGCTAAACAACATTCACTCACTCACACTCTCTCTCTCTCTCTCTCTCTCTCTCTCTCTCTCTCTCTCTCTCTCTCTCTCTCTCTCTCTCTCTCTCTCACACATACACACACACACACACACACACACACACACACACACACACACAGAACAATGGCAGCGTGTCTCACTCTTCTCACTCTCCGATTGTTTCCATTAGACTTAAGGCTACTGAAAAGTACTTCTTGTGCAACTATAGCAACGCAACTTCTGCATTTGGAGTTTGGAAGGTGGAAAAACAACCAAGACACAAGGTGCCTTAGAAGGACGCAGGAGGGTTGGCGGAGGCAGCAACCCATCTTCAACTCAAAGTAGTTAGTCTCCTCTTAAAGTAGAGGAAAGCCAAGTAACTGGCACCACCCACGATGCCAACCAGTAGCGCCGTGCCCACGAAGGACGGTGCCCTCTTGCGGGCCACGCGGAAGGCCGTGGGCAGGACGGCGGAGATCAGGATGTTGTTGACCATGCCCAGAACTCTGCGGAAGGCCGGCCTCTCCAGCACGCGATCGTAGTAGGTCTCCACGTTGGCCCGACGGCCGCTGCCCCAGAAGCGTCGCGAGAGCCCCAGGAACTTGAGGCGGTGCAGGGTGACGGCCAGGGACACGTCGGCCATGCTGAAGAAGTCGCCACACAGCCACACCTGGCTCCCTTCCTCTGGGGCACACAACAAACACACAGCAGAGAGGGTAAGGTTCAGTTCTGCAAAATGTGTTCTTGTACTGAGACCATCAATGATCATAACACCAACAGAGGTGTACGTAGGTCAACTAAGGAGCTCTCAAAGTGAGTGCCACACTGTCATGAAGTCATGAAAATTTGCCCCCTCCCACGCACACACACACACACACACACTTTGAATGTTGTTCATCCCATAGTGCCAACTGTCAATACAAATGTGATCATGTCCACTGATGTCCATTGTACGTATATCAGATTTACTTGTGGCAAGTTTGTGTTGTGATATCCCTTTCGGGTTGGAAGTGAGGTGTGTGCTTTTCAGCACAAAGGCCGTAGTAGTAGTATGTATACAGTTTTTAATTGCTCTTAAGTCTTAAACATCAGTTGACTTGTGATAGGTGAAAAATTAACCGCTTAGCCCAGAGCCTATTATATGTTATAACCTTACTGTCACTATAATTGTAATGACCAATCTTTTAATTCTAATATGTTGATAAGATGTAGAAGAGTGAATAGGCCCGTCGCCGGGCCCATCTATAGTAAGAGGATACCTTGATGTTTTGGAATGGTTGGGTGCCTTCCATTCTCACCTGGTGTTTCCTCCACCCTCCGCTGGAGTTCGGTCTCCACCTGGTCCATCACGTTCTCCAGCTCATCCAACAGCTTCTTCAGGTACTTCATGTTGTCATGATCAAACAACTTTGACTGCAGTAGAAAGCAGAAATTAGTCGTTAAACAATGTTGAGATAAACACTTGACATTCTTGATATTCATATGTAATATTCAGCACTGGGAATTAAAGCATTCAGATTAAAAAAATCTGCAATGCCTTAAGTGATGCTGAATACTAACCTGGGGTCCGTTTCTCGATTCTTGTCGTTGCTAACCGTCTTAAGACCTTACCGTTCCCTTGGATTTGGTGGTGAGCGTCAGTGTCGAGAGAGAGTTGAGTCGCTCGTACGAAGGACTTTGCTAACGACGATAGCAAAGACGCTTTCGAGAAACAGACCCCTGACTCTCACCAGCTTGTATGTTTGACTCTCACCAGCTTGTATGTTTGACTCTCACCAGCTTGTGTGTCTCACCCTCGCCTTCTCGATACCATCTGGGTATCCCCCTCAACCAATACGTTCTCGAATGATGTTCATTATTAAAAATCCTTGCATGTGATTGGAATAACAATATGTCCTCATCTCCACATGCCACTTCAGCCACTTACATTGAACTCAACCCATGACGCAGCTGAGAATGACAGATGGAAGAAGAGCCATAATGCCGCCAAATTAATGGAAAATCCCACTCATCCTTATTGGCTCATTCGTTTAGAAACGATTCTGATTTTCATGGTCCTCAGATATTTGCGTGAGGCAAACGGAACGCCCCCACGTGTACTTATTTGCTAGTATTGATGGCTGTCCTGATTTAAGTCTGTTGCCACCTAGTGGCTCTTTGTGTATGTTCTTTTGTTTGTATTTTTTTTGTTTTTGTCTCTACCTGGCCATTCACTGGCTTGTGACACCTGTGTGGCCACCTAGTGGCTCTTGCATGTAATGTTTACCTGGGAAAGGATTCATGTGACTCATTACCTGTGCTCGGCAGGTGTATATCATTAGGAAATCCTATTGAGCAGTACCCTGAAGAAGGCTCTGCGCCGCTACGGGTGGGTCTCTGCCCTTATGTTTTTAAATGAATAGCCATGTTTAAATAAAGGCTTTTAAATATTTTTTCACAAGAAGAGTGGACTCCCTTTTTTTTCTCCAACAATTCCTGAGCACTTCTGAGTTTCTTCACTTCATGCCCTCACGTGTAGTTTTGGCGAAACGCAGCCAGATAGCGCAACTCAGGTTAGCTGAATACCACGTCCGGTGAGCATTTTTGAGCATTACTGAACTTATACTTTAAATGAATTAACTCATTCAGTGCCGGCCATTTTCAAATTCAGACCGGGGGGTTGTCAGGCTTTTTTCAACATTTGAGTATTTTTTCAAGAGCAATAAAAAATTGAGGTCTTTGTCCATGTGAACAACGAACATACCAGATCAACGTGTTAGGCCCCACCCCCATAAAAAAATGCAAATTACTTGATATCAAGTCTTTGGCACTTTGACACACATTCTGAAAAGACTCGTTTTCAAGTCCACGGCACTCAAAGAGCTACAAGGATGCCTTACCTTGCCATACCTTACCTCACCTTACGATTAGGATCGTAAGACGCTCAGAACTACAAACAATGAATGTCTCTTACCTTTATGCGCCTGTTTTTAGCGATGTAGGCATCTTTCAGGTCTGGATTCTCTGCTGCTAATTTCTTCAGCTCCGACTCTGTGTTTCCAATCTGGGCTGCATACATGCATACACGCGCACGCACGCACACACACACACACACACACACACACACACACACACACACACAGTGGTGAGACCAAAGAGGAGGATTATAAGACACATTCAGTCATCCATTCCACCCAAAAGCAAAGAATAATACCTGACCTCCCATAGACAAGAGATGTTTTATGTGTGTTGGGAAGGAACGTGCTGGGTCCAAAGAAAAGAATAATGAGTTAACTGAAAAAGAGATCGAATACGTTTTCCCTTCAAAGCAGTTTTAAAGGAATAACCAGATGCAACCCGTCTCCCTGGAGAAAATACTTCTGAGCCCTCTCTATTTCTTACATTTGAAAGAGAATAAAAATAAGTTAAGTACTGTTCAAAGACCCTTCACAAGGGAAGTGTTAATTGAGCTTGTGTGTGTTTAAAACATTAGGATTAACCATTTAATGTAATCTGTTCTCTCTCTTTTCCCCCCTGTGGTATCAATTTAGGGTGAAGTTACCTACATTACAGCACAGCACAGTACAGTACAGTAAGTGTGCTAATAATGAATATTCAGTGGAATCTACGTACTGTATGGTTGGTATAGCTCTTAGCTACTGAATCCAGTAGGCAAACACACACACACACACACACACACACACACACACACACACACACACACACACACACACACACACACACACACACACACACACACACACACACACACACACACTTCCCTTCCTGACCTTCAACTACACATTGACTGTTATGTTATGGCATAGCCATGAACAAGAGAGGCTTGCCTGTGCTTGTCAACACTCTGCTAGTTGGCCTCTGTAACACTGCCCCTGTCAGAACTCTGTTTACAAAGCCAGTTGGTCACACAAACGCTCGCAGAGCTTTACAGTCATGAGAGCCAGGTTAATGTCGAGCGGCATTACTTATTTGAGGGTGAAGATTGTGCACATCCCAGGAAAAGGTGTAGGACAAAGGCTGACTGAAAGCTTGGAGTGATGAGTCTGCACACTTAAAACCTTTTTTTTTAGATGCGTTCTAGCATCTCTATAAGAGGGTATACATCCTTTCATCAGTCTGTCGGTCGGTGTCCTGTGTCCACAAGGCGGGAGTGAATAGACAGACACATCTTTCGACGCATGTCGGACTTGTTCTTTGATGTTTTATTCCATGTCAGGATTACGTTTCGACCATTTAAAGTGTGCAGACCCCTCACTCCAACCTATCAGCAGCATCACTTAAACCTGAGAGTTTGCCACACTATACTAGTACCTCGGATCCTGGTGGTGGCATAAGCTGGGATGTGGGAGTCCACGGTGATCTCGGGGTGGAGGATGCAGCCATGGGTGTAGGCGTCCATCTGCAGGGAGTCGAGCAGCTCTCTGTAGTGCTGCACCCGCGTGTAGTACATGCTGCCCTCCTCAGGGATCAGCTTGGGAGTATTTGCTAATTACGAAAAAACAATCAGGGCATTTATAACAACGTCTCCATCAAGACATGGTAGCTACTGAGGATTGTGTCCCTAGATGCTTTTGGACAGAATCCTTTCATATGTGATATTAGTTTAAAAATGACATGAACTAAAACAAAATAATGTATGGAAATAGGGGAATAAGACAACATTAAGCCCGCATTAAGCAATTTGCATGTACTAGGCTATGCACACTTACCAATTCAGGGCTTCACTGATTTCACTGGACAGCATCAGGCATGCTGAACTTAAAATGGCTTTATGTATTAGGTGAAAATAAACACAGCAAAATTAAATAAATGTAAAACAATAACATAAAATAATAATCATAATAGAGAATGATAAAAAGCATACTGAAACATCGACTGCTATCATAATGATTACATCAAGGTCACATTATAATATACATGTAGGCCGCCATACACAATATACATCAGGGCTACTATGATGTTCACAGTACAGTGTGTCAACGTGCATTTGGTGTGAATGAGATTGTTGTACTCCCAAAGGCTTACCATCTTTGAAGTTCTGCTCAAGATAGTCCAGTATTTGGGTCGGATCGCTAATAACATTGTCGTTGTGCACCAACACTGGGACCTCTCCTGCAGGATTGAGCTTCATAAACCAAGGCTCGTTGTGCTCACTGAGGGGCAGGCTAACGTCGTATTCTTCACACTCCAAACCCTTCTCTGCAATAGCCAATCTTACCTGCATAAAACACATCTAGCCATGTTTACATGCTCATTGTTGACGTGATTTAGACGCAGTAGCCTATCTACCAGAGTACGGGTTTGTTATTGACAGAAAGTGCATGCGCTGTTAAAGGTCAACGAGACTTTGCGTGTTCTGTCTACAAATGTATAACTGTGTAAGTAGCCTACAACATCGTGGCAGAATGCACCGACGAAATGTACTTTGGTATTGCGCATTATCTGTAATAAAAACGTTTTCATTTGCATTTATAATTCACATAAATACAGCCCTCGTTTGAGGAGTGTAGGCTATGCAACTAACCGACGAAACCGGAGCCCTATCCACACAGGCGTGGTGCTGAAATCTTATTGCACCTACCTTTTGTGAATTGAAGGACTGCGTCCAGTGGTAAAGAGTCAGTTTGGAGTCCTTTGCTTTTGTGCTTGCGACCAGGGTCTGAGCCTCCTCGCATGATTCATTACATCGTTTCTCATTAACAGTCGTGTCTTTCTCAGCCTGCGCATCAGTGTTGTTGTCGGCCGCCATCTTTGTCTGCATCTATCTGTCAGCGTTCCTGTGTGCGCGCGAACGTGCATCCTCATCATTCACGCCTTTAAAAATGTGAGAAGGCCCCCATGCGTTTTGGAGCCCACTAGTAGGTTACTTAGCACCCTTACTACGAACATGAATAGAGTAGGTTATTACCGCAAGATTAGATTAATAAATTATTAAGAATTGGGCTTTTTCCTCTATCGATATGACGATTATAGGCCTAAAAATTAGGCTAGGCTATATCATCTATTTTCCGATAGGCCTATGTAATATTATTTTTGAAGCCCCACTGCTAAGATAGGCCTATAATAGCCTAATAATAATAATAATAACAACAACAACAACAACAACAACAACAACAACAACAACAATAATAATAGCCTAATGCCTGCCACAAGGTGCTCTCAGCAACGATAAGGAACAGGGAGACTCTTTCCATTGCCGCCAGCTCCAACACCAAGTGCATTTCACCTAACAAGTGTTTCATCCGCAGGCAGCAAACAATCCTGTCAAATTAATTTCCACCGCTGCCAAAAACATGGAATTGTGATGTGTGCCCTAATAGGCTATGTTATCATTGCTGTTGCGAGAAGGACAGTGACCACCCCTGCAGATCGTTTAGGTTCACAATTTTGGTTGACAATGCTGTCGAATTAATTGGGTAACATCGCCAAAAAATAGGCCTATGGAATTTGTGCCTGTGTAAGTTCACAATGCTGGTCAAATGCATTACACCCCCTTCACTAAACTTAGTTAACCCCAGTTGCGAGATTGACTATAAAGCATAGGCTACCTGTCAACTTTGAGCTCCCCAAATCCGGGAAAATTCCCATATTTTAAGCCAAAATTCGGGAAAATTTCTGAAGGCCAAATTTTGACAGTCAACGGGATGACAGAGACAGGTCGGACGGTGCGTTCTGCTCTGCTTTTCACAACAGCGCCCGTGCAAAGACAGATTCTGTCTAAAATCCCTCAGCACACGTTTTACAGCGTGGAGAAACAATGCAATGAAAACAAAACAATGAAACAATGAAATGAGCGCAATGAGTTTCTTCTTGTTGTTTTGTCGCACAAGTTGTCTGTTCGTGCAAAACTTCGTGCTGGTACAGGTTGTGATTAGGCCTAGGTTGATCGCATGATTCGCTGTTACGAGGCTGTTTTATGCGTTGCATGAACTGACGGTTTCTGACGGTTTCCTTTAGAGGAAAAGAGTGGGCGCACAAGCGCTACGGAGCTCGAGGTTGACAGCTCGTATTTTCAAGGAACTTCAATTCTTGGTGTCTAGCATACCGTCTTCTGGCAGGTAGCTTGATAAGCAAGACCCTTTGTATCTCTCTTCAAGCGGGGGTGTGGCTCGTCGGACAGGGCCATGGGTAGCCTATAAATAGCCTACAGGACCAACGGTGTTTTATGATAATGTGAAAAATCCGGGATATTTCCGGGAAACATTTCAAATCGGGAAGAAATCGGAAAATGAGTCAAAAATAGGGATTTTCCCGGGAAATTAGGGATGGTTGACAGGTATGCTATAAAGCCCGACAGCAATGCCCGTGGTGAATAGTGATTTTCCGTGAGGAATGTGGGGAAGGAAATACGCTCAGCGGACAGCGCCAAGACCAACCAGTGGCCCATGAGAATGATGCATAAACCATCGTAGGCAAAAAAAATAAAAAATAGGCCTAACCCTTCTGTGGTTGTTTCAGTTTTGTTGGTCAAAATCTTTACATTCCCTTCACTAATTGGGCTACAGTTCTAATAGCGCGTGATCACAAGCTTTCAAGGTTGATTTTGTAAATGACTGAACTCAACTTGAAAAAGAATGGTCGTCGCAGACTCAGAACTTCATGCAGTTATATGTAATAAGACCTTATTCTTATTCTTATTAGGCCTATAACTGCATGAAGTTCTGAGTGTGCGACGACCATTCTTTTTCAAGTTGAGTCTGTCTGCCGTAGGCCTACGCACCTCAAACGGTGTGCGTCCACTGAAACCCGAAGAAAGACTTTACTGACATGAATGTGTCATTTTGGAAATTTGACACAGGAATATAGTCATTTATATTTTGCAAAGTACATTTTTTTTTATCTAATCTAATTTATCTAATCTAATTATGCAATGCCTTGGCGGAGGTATGTGCTCTCGGAGTAGGCCTACTTTTCTAGTTATTATTAGGGTGATTCCGCCAAAAGAGTGCCATTTGTGTCCCCAGCAAATAAAATGTATAAAATCAATGAATAAAGTAAAATAAATTACATTCCATTATTAAGCAAACTTTTCTACACATGATCCATTGAAAAGTTTGTAAATACATTATTTTTAAATATGATAAAAATGTATCCAAAACCCTATTTTATAGTCTTTCTCGTGTGTCCCCAGAGTGAAGTGCAACACTTTACCACAAAATACTGATAAAGAAATCCTTCCGAAACCTGTTTTTTTTTTGCTTTATATGTGACTATATAATCCATCTATACTTTTAATTGTATTTTTAAAAGAATAAATCAATTCTATTTTAGTTACATATCACATTTTAGTCGTGTCCCCAGGTTTTGACTCAGTGCTGTTACCCATGTATAGGCTATCCCGCCACTGACGTGTATAGTATAACTGGACTGCGGATGTTCGATGTGTTGTGAAGCAACGGCTGGGGGCGGGACATGGGACGATTTTTGGGCGGAAGAAGGAAGTAGAGCGCCTTTTTCCATTGATCTCTATGGTGGACTTGAAGCCATATAGTTCCTAGGCAATTCTTGCCGAGTCGGCCCTGTTTCGTTAAAACGGTAGTCTCCCCTCCCTCCCAAACAACCCAGATATTTTTTTCGGGCTGACCCTTTATTTAAGAAAGCTATTAAAATAGTTTAAATGACCAATGAGCATGGCTATTTGGGTTGATTGGCAGTTGCCATTCTTTAGAATTATTGTTTTGATTGACAGGCAGGCCGTCGTCAAGGCGAAGGACGACTCTCGCGCCGTCTCCAGGGGAAGCCCCCTCCCTGCTGCATTACTTTCAACAGCTTCATCACTGCCATGGGTTATTTAATTTTGGTACACTTTCCCCACAAATATGCGTTGTTCTACTTTTGGATGTACTTCTCCGTATTCTGTAAGGACCTCTGCAGTTTTGGTAAGTAAAATAAAAACATGTATATACCTGGCTGATTGACCAAAATGACTGAGCTTTGTTAAACAAACAACGACAATGCTAGCTTGTTATTAGCCCAAGGCAGCATGCTGATCTTTCAGTGTTTGATGATCTGTCGGCTTGTCAAGTAACTTAATTATAATTTGAATGCCATTGCTTTTGAAAGCAAAATGTGTCTGTTTGGCGTGTATCAGGTGTAAGGATTCCCTCCTTCCGTAGCCAAGTCCTTACATCAAGATGCTGTAAACATTTCACTACCAGTGACCACATGGCCACATCGGAAACGCAACGTAGTCTAGCTGTGTCCCTCCGTGAACTGTTAAATATTGTTCGTTTCTGTATTGCCAAATTTCCAAGTTGCTAGTTGGTGATGAAATGATGGTCATTGGTAGGCCTACGTTCGTTATCAGTATGTTAAATCTTAAATGTGACCTGGTGGCATTATTGCGTGAATGCTTTGCAAACTTAATGAATAAGGTCCTCAAGTGTGTAGAGTTTCGCTGAGTTCGTTGTTTATTTACATTTTCCTCAGCATAACTGTACAGCTGACACCGCTGCCTTCTGTATCATAACAAAGCCTGTCACTTCCACGTTTCGTTCTTTTTATGTGACCGAAGTCACTGGCTACTGCACCAGAGGGTCTCTGCACTCATTGCTGGTCCTATGATGCCATCTATTGGCGAAAACGTGCAACAGCATAATTAAACTAAAAGACAACTTCTGACAGGACAACAAAAAGACAAGGAATGAGAATAAGGGAATAACAAAAAGACAAAAATGGGGGGTCCACTACACTTGCATACAAACTGATTGTGATGCTGTCACTCATTTTCTAGTCTATATCTTGGACTGAAAAAGGATTACATTATTATGTTTCAGGTGTTTTGCCCCTGCGGTTGTGAGGAGGATGCTGTGTAGGTGGCAGCGTGAACGTGTCACACAGACATTGGCTAAACTACTCGGTAGGTATAACGAAATAAAAGAAACCACCCCCTCAACCCTGTTTATGCTGCACTGTACCTATTATAACCAGTTTTTATATAGACCATTATTTGAAATACTATGAGAGCCTTTCTGTTAGGATACTGTACAGCAGGGATGGGCAACTGGAGGCTCGGGCGCCACATGCAGCCCAACTTCTCACTTTTTTAAAAAAAAGAAAAAGGACCGTTTTTAACCCTCTATAAACCAATAGTGTAAGCATTCAGGTATAAATAAAGAAAAAGTGAAGTATCCTTTTGTAAATTCTCTCAAGTGCGTGGTGATGTGGCCCACCGATTGTGGTAATTAAAAATGTTGGCCCACCTTACAATGAAAGTTGCCCACCCCTGCTGTACAGCCTACATCACTTGTACATTTTGGCATGAGGGAGCATCATGACAGGTTCCGGGGGGTGAAGGGGGGAATTTACTAGAGGCGCTCAAAAAAGTAATTTATATATATATTTTTTTTAAAAAGAAGTATGAGGGTGCACCCGCGGAGGTATGAGGGTGGAGCGCCCCTATTTCCCCGTTCAGAAAAGGCCCTGATCTGCTTACTCTGCATGTGTTTATAGTAATAAAAAATAGTAATGAAATATATGTTGTTCTCATCACCCTTCGTTTGTCATAATTTTCTTTACAGATGTCTGAAAATGTGCTACACGCCAGCAGGTCTCACCATAGTCAACATCATCAAGGATTGTCACTCCGACCTGAGAAGAGGCCCCATAGAGACAAGGACAAGGACCAGCCACTGTTGCCAGTGCACAACTGAGGACCCGACCAGCCTGCTGCCATCTATGATACTACATAGTACCCGGTATGTAACATTACACTACACTCAGCCAATGCTTTCATCCAAAGTGACTTTCACTTATTTTTACATGTGCCTCCCAATTTGAAGGGACAAAAAGTAATTGGACTGGATAAAAGTATACATCAAGCGTAGTAAACTCTCAGCGTTTGTCAGTAGCCACTATCTTCAATAATTACAAGGGTACCAATTCTATTGACAGATATGCATGCCCACACCATGAAACTACCACCCCATGATTTTCACTGATTAGGTAGCATGCTTTGAAACACGAGCAGCCCATCTCCTTATCTATTGTGTTTTCTTCCCATGAACCTGACACTAATACAAGTTCAGCTACTTAATGTTGAGGTAAATAATGTAAACAACATAAGTATGTTAAGTTGTTGGTGTACCAAACAGTGACGTATTCTCATCACACTTCATATGCCATTATTTTATTTACAGCGGAGCGGTCTGAAGACGTGGAGTACACTGCAGCAGGTATCACATGACCAAGGACTTGGACAACGTCTCTGCTTACATCTATAGTGTATTACACAAGTGAGTGTACACCCCCATATTTCTGCAGATGTAATGGGACAATAAAGACATTTGAACAACTGAAAATGAAGTCTGCACTTCAAGCTCATCACATTTAAATAAGTAAAACAGGAGCTTGGTGAGCAGACTTAATTTTCAGTTGTCATTTGACTTTGTTAGTCCTGCACCCAAAACTTTTTTGAGAAGGATGTTCATGGGTTTTTCCTTTTTAAACAAATGTAGACATTTTTACTACACTGAAATGTTATAGTTACTCTATATATACCAGTGATATGCTTCAATTATGTTCATGTTACATTAATTATTTTTTAAAAATAGATTTGTATTTATCGTTACAGCTGAAGATGTGCACAGTACGCTGCTGCCTGCATCCTGCCACCACAGAGGATCCGATATGCAGAACCAGCTTCAAAAACTATTGCAATTATGAAACACAGTTAAATAAATGCTTATATACAGCAGCCCACACATTTTGTTTAATTTGTAATATTGGTTAACACACTATTGTTACAACTGTTTAGATCGGTGTTTCCCAACCAGGGGTACATGTACCACTAGGGGTACGTGAACACAATGCAGGTGGTACATGCATTGGCAGGTATCAATAAAAAGAAATGTATGGAGCATAATCATATTGGGATAGAGGAAGTATACAGTAGACTAGAGCATGAAGGAGGGGGTACTCATGGTATGACAAAAATGCTTAGGGGGTACATGAGACAAAAAAAAAAGTTGGGAGACACTGTGTGATTGAAGTAATGCATTTCTTACAAGCTTGGGGAAGAATGTCCACTCCATGATTTGCAAGTTTAAAAAGCAGAACATAAGGGTGAATATTTCATTTTAATCTTGATGTCAAGCACACAAAACACCCAGATGTTTTGTCATAGCCTACTGTAGGCCAGCTATGTTTTACTAACTGAAAGGTGTTAACTTTGGTTTGTTTACCATACCGTCTACTTCTAAGAGTGATCTAAGAAAGAGAAGCTTTGTATTCTGAATCTTTTCAAAAACTGGGGAGATCAGCAAAAAAATGGTCATGATGACTGCTCGACACGGCAATCTTCATCTTCAATCTTCCGGATGACAGCTTGGCGTCGAGGAGCCTTTCTTCAGCGTCCATGGTTTGTCTGTCAAACGGAAAGGTTTTGCATGTCATTTGATGCTCAAACATTCAAAGTTATTTACAAATGTCCGTAGAGGATTATCTTGGGGTGGCAGACACTAACCAAACACTATTTTACGCAGATGTACAACATGAAAATTGGAGCATTCTGAGCTCATACAAATGCAATGTTGATACTGAGTATTGCTGACATGGATTATGTTTTGCCAAACGGTACGCCGACCCCAAATACACATTTTCACATTGCATTTTGTGTGTACAGCTCTGTTTGTAGCCTAACTTCCAATTTATCTTTAATTGCGGCTACATTACAACGTGGTGAAGTAACTTAGGAAGCTACCGTAGGTCTTACGCCATTCGACTGGCTCACGTTAGATGCTAAGCTAAAATTATTATGGTCATCATAACAAGCTCTTCAAGGTTTTCGCTATCCCAAAGTATCATTTTATTAATAGCATGGTGTATTTGCCATACTTACCGATCACCAGTTCCATTTGAACTTGTGTTGCTGTTTTTATGACAATCAGGGGTTTCTGTGTTGACCAGTTCCACAGCTGAAAACGGGTTCAATATTTCTGCTGGGGACGCCATGTCATATTCGGGTGGGAGGGGCGGAACATGTTTTGAAGTGTCTGTTTGTGGATTGGCCGGCGATGTCGACCTATCAGCAATGTAGCTCAACGTTGTCAAGGTGACTATTATATTTCCGCATTTTTGGGGCGGAAGTAAATCAGCCGCGGTTGCTTCAAAACCGTTGAATGGAGTTCTATCGAACTCCGCAGTCCAGTTATACTATACACGTCAGTGTATCCCGCCCCCTAAAAACCCAGAAGTGACATCATTTAGATCTCCTGAATCCAACGGGAAGACCAAAAGTCTCTCTCGTGTATTTTTCTTCATATTTGATGATATTGCAGTTGAGTCAGGGGTAGGGATGTGCACGAATATTCGAATGTTCGTTATCCTTTCGAATTAAGAATAGTCCTGTCGAATAAAAAAAATCCAGCCAGTAAAAAAAAATCTGTGTTGGCCTCCCTTGCAGTGTTAAGTGACAAATGAAAACTACTGCAGGGTTACATTAAATAAACCTAGTAGCTCCCCTATATTCTAATTTCTCTGGTAGCTCTAGATAAGATGTTCATCTTTCATTTCCAACACGTAAGGCGAGTGTGCCTGAAAGCGTCCCGCCCCCGCCGACACGACACACACACTGTTTACAGCCAGGGACAAGCCACGCATTTCGTGCATTTCAGGAATGGGCATTGGGCATTCATAAATAAATCGTTGACACTGTAAATCTGCAATCGGTGATGGTTTTGTAATCATGGACTGTCATCTGCAACTGTTCGGGAATAATGTCACATCAATTTGCGTCTGATTTGGCCAGCGTAAACTTCTGCAAGGTAAGCTACTTGTAGCTGTTAGCCAATGTCAGTGTCAACAATCAATGGCAGGTTATTTCAATATCTCTAACGCTAATAATGATGAGCTAACAAGCGAAGTAAACGCTTAGCTGAGTACTCTTAGCTGAGGCGATTTTATCTGGCTCACTACACTATAATCTGCAACTATTTGGGGGTCGTTTCATATGGCGTTGCTTCAGATTTGTAAACTAACTTTTAGCCGTGCGAATCGGGATACTGTCTGTCAACAATGTCAATTGCTAACTAGTTCTAATGCAGCCCAACTGACTTCGGGTGTAAAGGTGGATGGGTGGACTTCCGGTAATGGCGGCGAGCTAGACAGACGCTGCTTTTTAGTCTCTGTAATAATAATATTTCTACTCCCTTGAAAGACATACAACGAACTCAAAACAGGACACAGATGCGTCTTTAAAGCAAGGTTAACTATGTCAGGTACAAGAAAGGTCAAAACTAAACCAAATAATCAACATAGCAAGCCTCCAAAAACTTCGCCAAGTGGCAAACCGCATGCTAGCCCCGAACCAGCAGCATCTTCAGTGGAGGATAGCGTCAAGATGGACGCAACAAACAGTGGTCGTCGGGATATGCTAAATCAAGATATTTTAGAGGCCATCGCATCTCTCAAGACTGAAAGTTTGGCACGGCACAGGGAAGTTATTGATGGCATAGCCCACATTAGATCGGATTTGGACGCTATGAAAACCAGAATGGCTACAGCTGAACAACGCATCGGAGATACGGAGGATGTAACAACACAGCTAATGGCAACGGTGTCTGAGTTGGAAGCTAAAGTGAAACAACTTACAGAAAAGAACGACGACCTCGAGAATCGCTCACGCCGTTCGAATCTGCGCATCACTGGGCTGGAAGAAAGGGCGGAAGGTGCCGACGCTGAATCCTTTCTGGAGAATTGGCTCACCGAAGTCCTTGGATCAGAGAACTTCCCCCATCCGTTACGGATCGAGCGTGCTCACCGCATCGCTAATGCTACTCCACCGGTCAACACTTCAGGCAAGCAGAAGCAGAAGCCGACAACTGACCGTCCCAGGACACTGATCGCAAAAGTCCTGAACTTCAAAGATAAAGCACGGGTGATGAACGCGGCTCGGGAGAAGAAGACGATTATGTACAACAACAGAAAGGTGAAATTTTTCTCCGACTTTTCAGCCGAGGTGACACGCCAGCGGAACGCCTACTATGCCGTGAAACAGACTCTATACTCTAAGGGAATAGAGTATGGTCTTCAGTACCCTGCCAAGCTCCGGGTGACATATGAGGGCAAGGACATTGTCTTCAAGACGCCGGGGGAAGTAGATGCGTTTCTTCACAGCATTGATGATGAATCTGTTTCAGATTCAGGGTGATGTAGGCCTATTACATATGCAAATGCAGGTTAAATTTGCAATAGATAAGCAATAGAATTTTTTTTATTTTTTTTTAAATCCTACAGTACATAAGGGTGATTTGATTTGAAAGATGTTTACAAGTGGAAAAAGGAAAAATGGCTAATTTAATTGGCCCTAATATTATTCTGTTATTTCTCTTTAAAGTGTGTTGCTAACTAGGCCTAATTGAGACATGCTTAGAATCAGTAGGGCTTAACCTATTTGCTTTCAGAATTATTTAAAGATTATACGCAGGTTATCGGCTATGACTTATTCTAAAATGTTTATTTTGTCCTTACATAAAAGGGAGTTTTTATTTTATTTTATTGATACTATTTGAATATACAGAGACTAAAGGTGGTTTATTTAGTTTATTAGACTTATTCTTGCTCCTAAGCAGGAGCTATTGGAAGACGGATTCACTTAGTTTAGACTGTAAAGTAGGCAGTCAGTAGGCGGATATGTTCAACATTTTGCATGTTCTAGCAAAATGTTTTTGGTGTGGTTTTTTGTGTAAGTTTTCATTATCTCATGTGTATTGTCATTTTAGTCATTCTCTTTTTTTTGTATTTCCCTCTTTGTCTCCCCTCATAAGCTTACTACCCAACTATTCAGTACAGCTCATGCTCTTTATTAAGGCTGGCCATAGCACCCCTTAATGGCAGATAACCAGGTATGCAAAATAACTTCATGGAACATAAGAGGCTTAGGCAGTTTGGTGAAAATAAAACAGGTAATGACTAGACTTAAACACTTAGGTTCTAGAATTATATTTCTACAGGAAACACACTTAGTCTCCACTGAAGTCATCAGAATACGTAGAAGGTGGCAGGGGCAAGTGTTTGCTGCTAACTTCTCATCGCATGCTAGAGGAGTAGCTATCTTAATTCACAAATCTATTCCAATTCAAATAATCTCAACTATTATGGACCCTGGGGGACGATATATAATTCTACACTGTAGTCTATTTGGAAATTATCTTAATTTAGTCAATGTCTATGGACCAAATAAGGATGACCCTGATTTTTACAAGAATATTTTTCTAACAATTTCAACCTTAAGGGGGGAAGTTTTGATGGGCGGAGATTTCAACAGTGTTTTAATTCCTGAAATGGACCGAGAGGGTGGTCAGGACTCATCCCATAGTCATACAAGAAAGGTAATTCACCACTTCATGGCAGAGCTGGGGCTGTGTGATATATTTAGGAAGCATAATCCAGATAAGAGAGAATTCTCATGCCATTCTAAGACATATAACACCTATTCCAGACTTGATTATTTTCTCATTTCTAACACCTCAGTATTCAAACTCAAGAATTGTTATTACAGTGGCATAATACTATCTGTTCATGCTGCTGTATCTTTAGAGCTTGATGTTTATAAAGAATACAAAGGACCTCCTAATTGGAGATTTGATAACAAATGGCTTCAAGATCCTCAATTTGTACAGTTCCTTAATGCAAACATAGATGTGTTTTTCAAGCTCAACAAAAATGAAACTTCATCGCTAACCAGATGGGATGCCTTTAAGGCTTACATCAGAGGGCAAATAATAAGTTATACCAGTTTTAAATCGAAAGAATTTAAAAAGAAACTGATAGAAATTGAAAAAGAAATTAAAACACTAGAGCAGCATATTGTAACTAATAAGATACCTTCTGTAGAGCAAAGATTAAACACACTTAGAGCCCAATATAATGAATTATCAGTAAATAAGGCCTTAAACAATCTAAATAAATTAAAACAGCAATTCTATGATCAGGGGGAAAAGGCAGGGAAATTACTTGCCTGGCGCATTAAAACTGTACAAAATGAGAGGTCAATACATGAGATAGAAACATCTAATGGAACAATGACTTCAGACCCCAAAGTAATAAATGAAACATTTCAGAAATTCTATGAAACACTTTATAAATCTGAATTTTCAGCTGATAAGACGTCTTTAAATAGCTTTCTTGATGCCCTGAACTTCCCTACTCTCTCTCAAGAAGACATGGAAACTCTGGACAGACCATTAGAATTAGAGGAGTTTTATAGTGCCCTTATGTCTATGCAAAGTGGGAAAACTGCTGGCCCAGATGGGCTGCCCATTGAAATATATAAGACCTTTAAAGATATGTTGATACCCCATTTATTCAATATGCTTGAAGAAGCCTTCAGCATAGATTCCTTACCACCTTCCTTCTCCACAGCCCTCATCACTACAATACTAAAACCTGGTAAGGTATCTACTAAATGTGAATCTTACCGACCTATATCCTTACTAAACTCAGATACAAAACTAATTGCTAAAGTCATTGCACGGAGATTGGAGAAACTCCTGCCTAGTCTTATTCACGAAGATCAAAATGGATTTATAGTGGGAAGACAAGCTTTTCACAATCTTAGAAGAGTCTTAAATATTATTAATATAGAAGATGGAAGCCCTGATGTGGCCCTGCTGTCACTGGATTGTGAGAAGGCCTTTGACAGGTTGGAATGGCCATATCTATTTGATATACTCCCTAGATTTGGTTTGGGACAAAATATTATTAAATGGGTGAAGTTACTATACAATGGACCCACTGCAGCAGTCTTGACAAACTCCTTGACATCCAAAACATTTAAGCTTAGCAGAGGAACACGCCAAGGATGTCCATTGTCGCCCCTTTTGTTTGTAATGTCCATAGAACCACTGGCCCTAACAATCAGATCACACCCTCTGATACAAGGGAATAACAATAGGAAGTTGTGAACACAGAATTAGCCTTTTTGCAGATGACATCATACTGTTTTTAAAAAATTTGACACAATCCCTTCCTGCCTTTCTTAGCACAATATCAACCTTTGGAAAAATCTCTGGCTACAAAGTCAACAAAACCAAGTCTAATATTATGTTCCTAAATGACAAAGAAAGAGATAATCCAACAGTGGAGAACGAATTTCATAATGCACCCAAGGGCTTTAAATACTTGGGGATACAGGTCACCCCCAAAATTCAAGATATAGTCTCAGAAAATTATAACCCAATTCTATCATCTACCAGTAATATTCTGAAGAGATGGTCAGATCTCCCCATATCACTAATTGGTCGTGTAAATATACTTAAAATGAATATCTTACCAAAATTCTTGTATCTTTTTCAATCTATCCCACTTAGTCCCCCACCCACCCTATTTTCTAAATTGAAGGAATTAATGACTCATTTCATTTGGAATAACAGGCGCCCAAGACTTAGGATGTCTTTACTTTATTTGCCATATGATAGAGGGGGCCTACAAGTGCCAAACTTTCTATGGTATTACTGGGCAGCCCAGATTAAAGCAATAATGCACTGGTTCTCAAATGAACCTAAAAATTCCTGGGTTGAAATAGAAAATGACACCACGTCCCCCTTGCCATTACAGTTGTATTTATTTTCTGATTCATTAAAAAACCTGTTAAAGAACACACATAACCCCTTTGTTAAAAACTCCATCATAGTCTGGCACAAAGTGCAATCACATTTAGGCATTGACCCAGACCTATCAGGGTTCACCCCAATATGGGGAAACCACCAATTCCCAGCAGGAAGAAATGACTCAGGGTTCAAATCATGGGCAACGAAAGGTATTAGTAAAATTAGGGACATGTACAATGCAGAAAATGTGTTATATAGTTTCGAGGAATTACATGGTGCTTACAATATACCGAGGAACCACTTCTTCAAATATTTGCAAATTAGGAGTTATATTTTGAAAAAGTACAAACAACAGATAAACAAACCACCACTGTCCAGTCTTGAAAAGGTTATACTAAATCATATGCATAGTCGTGGTCAGGTTTCTGTTACTTATAACTTAATGGTGGAAAACTCCAATGAGTCTTCAAATGAAAAGAGAATGAAATGGTCCAGTGATATGGAAACAGACATTTCTGAGGACGAATGGAAAATGGTGTGTCACACAGCACAGACTCAAACTATAAATACTAGGTTTAAACTTATACAGTTTAAATGGATTATGCGGACATATATAACTCCTTCCCTTTTACACCGCTTCAATAACAATAACCCTGACCTCTGTATTAAGTGTGGCCTAGAAGAGGGCACACTTTATCACTGCCTGTGGACCTGCCCTAAAATAAGGGAATTTTGGGAAAAGGTGATAGACCGTATCTCTGCAATAAGCTCCACCAGATTGCCCATCTGTCCTAAGTTGCTCATTCTGGGAATTGTCCCAACAGACTTAAGGTTGTCCAATGCAGATAAAAAGATGGTGTATATGTGCTCACTACAAGCTAAACACTGTATTGCAACTTCATGGAAAGCTATGGAGGCACCTTCTGTCAATGTTTGGTTCAAGACCCTGTCCAATACTCTGGCCATGGAAAAAATGACTTATGCTAAAAGGGGGAGGCTACAGAGTTTCTACAAAATATGGGAACAATTTATTGACTTCTTGGAAAGTCAACAAGATGTACAAGATACATAGGTTGTATTTCTGTCAATATTGTAAGAGGGTTTCTTTGTTTTGTTTGTTTGTTTGTTTTTTCTTCTTCTTTCTCTCCCTAATTTCTTTCTGTCTTTCTGTTTCTTTAATGTCATTTTGTATCAGTGTTTGTTGCTGATGTTTTCTACCCAAAAAAGTATTTTCCTTCTACTATATGTTGATAAACATATTGCTGTAAAAGTTGGAAAATGTAATAAATAAAACTCTAAAAAAAAAAAAAAAATGCAGCCCAACTAGCGAACAACTGTTCATAGCTGGGTCTCTTACCGTCCAAAAAGGGCCTAATCGTTACGCGCTGGATAGAAGCACCAAAATCGGTGTAGACCTTCCTTAGGGTGTTCTCCATCATTTCAGAAGGGGTGCCCCAAATTTCAATGTCATTAAGGTCATTTTTATGGGGTAAATCCAAGATGGCTGCCCAAAACGAGCCAATAGTAGTAAAATGCTGTACTGCCTGGACATAATGGTGTTATGGGCCAATCCACCTATTTGTGTGTGATGTATACAAACTGACCTTTGAGAATATGTGCAAAACTTACCATGAAAACAATGTTATATATGTCTTATTTAGATTCAAAAAGAGGAAAATCATAAAAACCATGGTCAGAATGAGATCACTCTACAATTGAGAGCTAATGTCTGGGCAGTTAGCTATTGAACCAACATTCATTAAGAGTTTTAAAAACTTGCAGTGGGTCATATCTATAAAATCTAAAAAGAAAATTGTGGTTAGAAAATTTAGGGGAGAAGAGATAAACCCTTGAACTGGGCCACACATAACTCTCCCAATGTTAGCATGCTAGCATTAGCAGGTTCAGACACTCAGTCTGCTCTTCAGACAAAGATAGATGGCAAACAATAATTTTAATCCCACTTACACATGTGCACACACACACAAACTGCTACTACTTCCTTAGGACCCCCTCAATGATTTAAGCCTAGGAGTCCAACTGAAATATTCATATCAATCAAGTCAATAATACATGTACATATCAAGTGTCAGTGACAGCTTGGATGATTTACTATAGGCCATTACAAAATAAAATGTATGCTGATGTTCAGATATGTATATCTCAGTCCTAAGTGTACAATGGAGTGATAAGGGCATTTATGAATATATCATATATACAGTATATTGACAGATACTTTATATTTTAAAAGAGCAAAATGGTAACATGTCTGTTTTTCATCTTCTTTTGGCTTTAATCTAGATGACATGTTGGCTACCTAACCACTTAATTTATTGTTTGCTGGTTATTTTGTATTTGTGGGTGTGGTCCTTCATTTAAAACATGTCTGCCTGCCTTCCCTCTCTCACATAGGCTACTAAAATAGTCTTTCAAAAACTTAAAACAACAGCATGTGGAAATCCCATTGGCTTTGGAGGGCTAAGTCAAAGTAGCCTAAAAGTAATCAAGACTATACTGTACTGTACTGTATTGCACTGTACTGTACTCTACTGTACTGTACTCTACTGTACTGTACTGTAATGTGATATACCGTACTGTACTCTACTGCACCGTGCAGTATGCTACTGTATTATACTCTACTGTACTGTACTAGATTGCACCGTACCGTATGCTACTGTACTGTACCTAACTAGACTGCACCGTACTGTATGCTACTGTACTGTACTGTATTTTACTTTACTATACTGCACCGTACTATAAACTACTGTACTGTGCTGCACCGTACTGTATGCTACTGTACCGTACTGTACTGTACTATACTCTACTGTACTTTATTATACTGCACCGTACTGTATGCTACTGTACCGTACTGTACTATACTCTACTGTACTTTATTATACTGCACCGTACTGTATGCTACTGTACTGTACTGTATTGCACCGTACTGTATGCTACTGTACTGTACTGTACTATACTCTACTGTACTTTATTATACTGTACCGTTCTGTATGCTACTGTACTGTACTGTACTGCACTGCACTGTACTGTAACATGTAGAGCATTCTGAGGACATGTACAATATTATGCAAAAGGGTGTAGTGGGAATGAGTTATGTTACTGTTACCACTCAAAATCTTGAAGGTTAAAAAAAGTCTTGTGGCATTTTGTTTGGGGGGGGGCGGGGGGGGGGGGGGTGATAGACTATCCTTCCTCCCAGACTATTGCATATCAAGAAAATGAGTACAGGTAATGATTTACTTTCATATGATAATTGTTTTTCTATATAGATATTTCTCCTATGGGTAAGGGTGGCACAAGACCTACGGTACATGTTGTCCATCAGCTGTCAGTTTTGATAGCAACTTAAGTACTCAATGATTACTGAGCTAACTAATACAACTTTTGGCACAAGTACTAGGTGAGGACTTGTCTGCAAATTTAAAAAAAAACAATTTACCTCTGTCTTCTTACTCAACATATACTAAGAAATCATTTCCATTTAATTTAAACTGAAGCCATACTGTGGCCTACATGTAGGCCTACATTGAGTTACCTGTAATGCCATTCTAAAGATGACTGAAATGCTCTCACAATATGCACAATGCCTTGTAAAAATATAGAATTAGGTGATCTTATGGGGTTCTTCATACATATGGAAAGGTCCTGTCTTTTACCCTCTCTCATACAAATAAAATACGTTTATCTGTTATGGAAATTAGAGGATGGAGAACCTGCTACCTAGGGCATCTTGCACTGACACTATCCCATTCAGATCGAGCATTAGGAGCAGTCTATTCTCACCATAGTTTTAGTGTGGGCAATGCTCATTTTAATTCAGACCAAGAATCTTCTCAAATCGTTCACAATGTTACATGCTGTCAAGCACGTAAGCACAGACTCACCCATACTTTCACACTATGTACATTTTGTAGTTTTATCAATCTGGTCACGCAGACTACCCTTGCTTCATCTCTGCTGAGGACTATATTAACATTTTCAGCTAAGTATAATGCCATGTAATAACAATGTAATGCATTACCAACATGACATATTGTATATGACATGGTAGACAATTTTTTTTCCAGGGGCACCCCTTCTAGGATGTCTTCAAATCACTCAAGGAACATGTGTACCGAATTATATGCTTCTATCCAGCGCGTAACGATTTCTCGGCTTAGAGCCCCTACTATCAGTGGGGTTTACTTTGCCGTGCCACGAGAATGGAAGGAGGGGAAGGGAATGAGAAATATTTCTCATCACGGACGCACAGACTCCCTCTTCCAGTGAACGTGCTGCTGGACGTTCAGAGGTGTACACTCGACAGCATTTTCTAGCTATTGCTCCCCCCTGGTGCTGTAGATGAAAGGCCACTGTAAATAAGTATTGAACTCTTTATGATACGTCGGCGGAATTTACATGTTTTCAAGGGATGACAGTGGGAGTCCCTCACGGCCCGTACCCACACAGAGTAATTCCGCTCCGCTCTCATTGACTTTGAATGGGGGCGATATCGCGCTTGACAGCGCGGAGGTGAAGCGATATCGCAGCGGGACGCGGTTTGATATAGACGAGATCTCTATATCATGCAAATTTGATGGTCCAATAACCAATCAGATGGGCGTATGGGTACCAAGGGCGGGAGTTACAAAAAAATTTGAAAAACATGGCGGCGATTTCTGTGATTTCCAACATCACGTTTTTGCTTAATATAAAGACCCTAAAATGCTTATAAATGTCACGACTACCACGGATTGATGTAAAAATGCACCACGAACTTATGTAACACAAATAGGTTACCCCACATTGCCATTTGATCACTCGATGTTTTGAGCTAACCGGGTAAGCTAACGTTAGCATTTTACCAGAACCAGGCAGCTACAAGCTTATATTAGACTACTTCTGTACTTCTATAATGATATAACGGGGCTTAAATGTTATCTAGGACCAAAACACAATCAAATTTAAGCCATGTACACACTGTGTTGTGATATTGGGTGAGTAATGTGTGCAAACGTCCTTTCGCCGTTTGTTATCTCGCTCGGTCTACCCGGTGTCAGCTGCGAGACACATGCCGCGCCGCGAGGCTCGAAAGTCGGGTGAGCAGCGTAGTCAAAGTTCTTTTCCGGTAATAAGTTGTGACACTCGGCGGCCATCTTGGTGACGCTCTCGGGGATCTATTTCGCGATTAGTGAGACCAGAGCTGAGAGTCAATGGGGAAATGAATGGGGGAATCCAGTTTAGGAGTATAAGTAACCTAATCGTCAACGCCCCTAAAAAAAAACCGTCCGGGATGAACCGTGGTGAAAAGTTGATTAGTCTAGACTGTTAAATTGAGTCATGTAACTCAAAATACAGCTTTTATGATCACTTTTCTCAATCGTTTTTTGGACAGCTTTTTACAACTGCGCATGTGCAGCAGTTCACGACAATACGTTGTGCTTTGCGACCAAGTTTGCTCCACAGGCAGGCAAAAGGACAGGATTATACTACGGATCTCATTCAAATGTTTATTCACGGTAAATTACAATACTATGACTATTCTGGAACAGTAAGCATACTGTTCATGTTTGTTATGTCAATAAATGTTGAATAAATAAAAGGTGATACCTCCGACAAGTTTGTTTGTAGTGGTTTGTTGAAATAAAACCTAACCATTGACAGGTAAGCTAATGATAGCGCTAACAATAGCGCTCAATCGCCCAGACTAAACAAAAAAAGAAGTATGACCAAATTTTCATTTAATGTTTTATGTCTGAACAATTAATTGAAAGTAAGAAAGGCTGCAACATGTGTTATGCAAGTATGGAACGTTGTTTTTGCGCCTAAATTCTGGCGCGATCAAGGGATTCACATACCAGTCAATCTGTGATTACTGCTATTCGTAACGCAATTACACAAAACTGCTTAAAATACATCGATATAATGCCACAACTGTGTGCTTTTTATGGTTGCAATAACTGAGGCGGCTGTGGAAAGGCCTTTTTTACCTTCCCGAAGGAAGACAGGAGGTAAGCCGAAAAATAAATACATAAATGGCTCTTGTTTCGTGCATGAAAGGTGCCGACATGCAAGATTGTTAGCTTACATGATAGATGTGTGTGAAAATCGTGTGACCATGTGAAAATCGGGATTGCGACAGTGCTTCACGTCAACTACAATAATTAACAATGACATTTCGGCAAATGACCGGTGATTATGTTACGGTAGACTAGTGAACACTAACTTACCGTGACTAGCCTGCATGAACTCTCCATCCACCTGCATGTATAACACTGATAACTGTACATCAACTCAAATAGTAATGAATATATATTATACTGCTCACAGAACATATTACACAAATTGACAGCATGCATTGTATTATGCACTACAAAGGGAGAATTTATTGAAATCGTAAACACTGCACACAATCTTGGAGTAGCTGATTACATTAGTATTCCCTTGCAGTTAGGCCTACTAGTTCAATAGGTGGTAATCAGATTACAGCTACTACACTCAAAAATTGAGAGACTTTATTAAGAAACATCCTTCCAGTTTTGGTCATTGTAATCTGTAGGGGGGGCATTTTAAAATGCAACATTACCAACACATACTGCAAACTGCACATAGGCTAACTTAACTAAATATACTTGTGAATTAAACAAAATATTAACTTCTTATACATAATACATAAATGGGTAATTCATTCACTCACAACACTAGTGTATAAAACAGTGAGACTTTATTGGAACTGTAATCTTTACAGGCGTGAAAAGTGGCTCTACCACGCAAGAAGGGCAGACCTTCGAGTAAAAATGACAACTGAGGAGGGAAAAAAAGGAGGATATGTGGTCTGCGAGGACCATTTCAGTCCGAAATACCTCATTTGCAAAGTATGTATACTTGTTAATGCTGCACCTGTGCACCCAATGACACACATAAACACAACTTTCAAGCATCTCAACAACAATGCAACTTTTTTACAGTTTTATATGTGAAGGCACAACTTGTGGTTCTCTCTTAAAGGGCCAAAGGAAACGCCTGGCTCCAGGTGCCGTCCCCGTTCTCCTTCAGCAGGAGGATCCACCTGTTAATAAGAAAGGTGATATGCTTCATTCAGGCTTCCCACCCTTTTTGCATGAACAAATTCAAGCACTTTCCAGCAATAATTTTTCACGTTTTCCAGCACCTTTAAACGGTAGTGGACTAACCGTGTTTGCCCATATAAAGATAAGGGTTAACAAGTTAGACATAGAGTTAGACTTCCCCTAAATTTCAAGCATTTTCAAGCACTTCACAACAAATGCAAGCATTTTTACAACCTTGAAAACAGACAATTGAAATTCAAGCATTTTCAAGGAATTCAAGCACCCGTGGGAACCCTGTTCATTTCAGTTAGAATTTTTGGCAGTACTTCACTGGTATACAGTCGAACTTGAAATTATTAGCCCCCCTTGAGAAATTGAACATAATTCTTGATTTTTCCATTAAAATGATCATTGACAACAAATGTTTTTTTTATTATTGAAATAAATGCACTATGAAAACATTGTCCAACAAGTTTCGTTGGGATATTTTATAATCACACTGAGTTTCAACAAAAAATAGCAAAAGTGAGTTGTTCAAAATTATTAGCCCCCTGACCCTTAATAGTCAATGTACCCTTTTTGACCCACAACGGACAACAACCTCTTTGAATGTTTTTTGACTAGGTTGGCATAGGTCTTATTGCAAACTGTTCCAACTAGCCCAAATTGCATGGGTTGGTGGTCTTTTTCAGCACTTGCTACAGTTTTTCAATTGGATTGAGATCTGGACTCTGTGCAGGCCACTCTTCAACGTTGGTCTTGGTATCCTTGAAATATTGATGTACTATTTCAGATGTTTGCTTTAGGTCATTATCTTGTTGGAAGACCCCGTGACAATCTAAGCACAAAATACGAGGAGACTTCTGCATGTTTTCCTTCAGAATTTTTATGTAACCTTCCTTTTTCATGGTGCCATGCACCCGTACCATACTGCCTGTACCTGAGGCAACAAAACAGCCCCACAGCATGATGCTGCCACCACCATGTTTAACTGTATAAACTGTGTTCACAGGGTTGAAGGTCTCTCCTTTTTTTAGCCATATAGGCAATGTCCATAAACCCAAACAACTCCAATTCGTCACATCAGAGCTCGACTTAAGTGTGCCCGTGAATACTTGAAGAGGAAAAATGACTTTTGAAAGTCTGTGTTTTGGTCTGATGAGACAAAATTGGGGCTGTTTGGGCATATGGACATTGCCTGTGTATGGCTAAGAAAGGGGAGGCCTTCAACCCTGTGAACACAGTTCATACAGTTAAACACAATGGTGGCAGCATCGTGCTGTGGGGCTGTTTTACTGACTCAGGTACAGGCAGTCTGTTTCGGGTGCATGGCACCATGAAAAAGGAAGATTACGAGAAAATTCTGAAGGAAAACATGCAGTCTGCTCGGACTTTGAACTTCGATCGTCGCTGGGTCTTCCAACAAGATAATGACCTAAAGCATACATCTAAAATAGTACAGCAATACTTTAAGGATACCAAGACCAACGTTATAGAATGGCTTGCACAGAGCCCAGATCTCAATCCAATATTAAACCTGAAGCAAGGGCTGAAAATACCACCCGTGCACGAAACCATGCTATAAGGGCCATTTGGAACAGTTTGCTAGGGAGGAATCGACCAAAATTCCTCAGGAGACCTGAACCAACCTAGTGAAAAACCATTCAAAGAAGTTGTTGTCAGTTGTGGGTCAAAAAGGGTACACAATTAACTATTAAGTGTCAGGGGGCTAATAATTTTGAACATCTCACTTTGCTATAATAATTTCAAGTTCGACTGTAAGATCCCATAAATGTTGCATATGCAACGGCAACATTTGACAGCTTCTTCAAAATAGTGAGCTACCCTTCAACCTAGTTCTCTTTTCTTCTCAGAATTAGAACTCAGGCCCACCCTGTGAACCTACATTGTTCTACAATGCATGTGCGCATCCTCTGTGGTGGAGAGCAATTAAAAAAATAAAAAAATGATTTACCACAATTATGGTACTTGAGTGCAGTCATCAGGAGTTCTTCATAGATTGTCAGGTCATCTTTGTGGTCACCTAGAAGCAGCCCCCCCCCAGTTCCAACAGTCTGGTACTACTGAATTGTTGCCAATTCTATCCAGAGCACTTGCTGGTCTGCCTTGTATGAACAAATCAACTAAATCATATCCAATGATTGCAAGATCTCCAGATTGGCTTGGACATGTCAAGATTTCTGTTTGTTCTTTTGCATTAAAGAGTCATTAATGAATCAGGGCAGTGTCATCATTGTCCATATGGAAACTCTAAACTTGATGCAGCTACAATGTTGTGACAGACTTTTCAACATCCTTTTGAACAGTATGGTCTTTGGAAATAGTGAGGCGCTCAACTTAAAAAGGCTTATAGTCCCTGTGCTACCACGCAGACCCATAACAGGATATGCCTTATGCTGTATTGCAGACAAAATAGTTTGCCATTTTTGGTTTGTTGAAAAGGCACAGAATGTGTGTACAATGCCTGCAGAAAGTAAAAGAAACACCCAGCTTCTGGGCTACTGTCAACAACATTGACACCAACTAAATTCAATGAATGTGCAGCACAGGGGAAATAAATGAATGAATTTATGCATTTCAGATGAGCTTGAACCCCTTTGTACTTTCCTGGCATATTACTTGCATTGTCGTAAGACTGGCCACAGCAGTTACTTATGTCTAGGCCCAGGTTCAAGACATACTTGAACATTGAAAAATCTATCCCGGAGTTCTTATTGCAACTCGTTAATTGGGTGTTTTTGCAGTCATACTTAATTGTTGGCCTATATCTTGTTTGCGCATTTAGTTTTGCATAGGGGATTTGCATGAAGTAAAGTAAAGTAATGAGTAATTAGTTACTTTTTAAATTTTGTAATGAGTAAAGTAATTCATTACAATTCATAACAGTAACTTAAGTAAAGTAACCCATTACTTTTTAAAAGTAACTTACCCAACACTGCTGGTGACTCATCTGGTTGCTGTACCACATGGCCTAGGGGCCCTCTGGTTCCTATGTCCTGTCGCCGAGGGCCCTCTAACTGCTGTCACCCGTCACCACATCCCCCAGCACATTCTCTCTGGGTTCCCTCTTCTCTCTTCACTTATGCCATAACAGACTAAATAAGTACAACAAAATAAGTACAACAACACAAGTACAACAAATGAAGTACAACAAATGAAGTACAACTAATGAAGTACAACTAATGAAGTACAACTAATGAAGTACAACTAAAGAATAGAGGCCTCTGATATCGCAATCGACATCTGCATATTTGTTGGGCCCCGGGGGCACCAGCCCCACTTGCACGGATAGTAATACGCCCATGACATTAGTGAAACAGAGTGAGGAGAATAAACCGAGCCATCCAGTACTTTCACTTTTTGTTCTAACAGCAATCCAGTTCTTTCCTCAGATGCAAAACCTAGACCCATCCTGTAAACCTACATCCCCGTGAACCTACAATGTTCTACAGCATGGGTGTCAAACTCAAGGCCCGGGGGGCAAATGTGGCCCCCAGAGTCGTTTTATGTGGCCCTCCAGAACATTTCACATTTGTATCAATATGAAAAACATGACCTGAATCAACATTTTGTGCACACGAATTGTAAGTGGGCCAAAGTTTGTGTAACAGCGCAAACAAGAATATACAGTTGCAACCATATATTTACATACACCATCAGGGTTGGGGAGTAACGGATTACATGTAACGGCGTTACGGTAAAAGAATACAAAATCAATGTAATTGTAATCCGTTACATTACAAGCAAAAAAATATGTATTCAGATTACAGTTACATTCAGTGGGAATGGGGATTACTTAACAGGATTACAATTCTTGCGAAATTGCGTCTTTGGTCCCTTTTATTTATTTAATTATTATATTAACTGATTTATTTATTCATTTATTGTTATGCCGCGGCTTGTATGTTGTGATTTTTGGTTTTATTCACAAAATACAAAGTGTCCCAACTTTTTTGGAATCCGCTTTGTATGTTTCATCAGTTTTAGCACGATCTCTCTGCAACACGGTGTAAAAATATAAACTCTTCCTTGATTAATTGCACAAAGCAAGTGTTCAAATTAAAGGATGTAGAGTTATATTTCGGAAATTTGTACACAAACCTTTTGCAATTTGACGATATCTCAGCATCGGTCAGGGAAACCGCTTCTACTCCATTTTTGCATTTTTCGCCGAGCTGTGATCAACTTGTTGTTGACCGCTGCTCTCTTGTGGCGGTTTCCGTGTACTGCAGAACGTTTGGAAATGACACGCAGGATGTTTTTGAGATGGATTTTTTTGTGTGTCAGCGTGGAGAGGGCTTTGAATTTGACGCATCAGCTTAATTACCTCAAAACAATAATTCTGCTCGACTTTAACAACTGATATGTTGTCTGTACATAATGCTCTACCTTATTAACATATTGGATGTTTTGAAAATGCCAGCATTTTGATTTTATTCACAATCAATGCATCAATGCATTTGCTCCATAGGGAAACTTACAAAGCATACCACGACGATCATTTAACAAAACAAAAGTAATCCAAAAGTAATCCGTTACATTACTTAAATATTGAAGTAATGGGATTACATTACTGAATACATTTTTGAAAGAGTAATTTGTAACTTTACCGGATTACATTTAAAAAGTAACTTCCCCAACCCTGTACACCATACACCATATGGTCAAAAAGACAAAATTATTTTTTCCTCATTTTCATCGAGGTCAGAAGTTCACATACACTCCATTAGAATTTGGTCTAAATGCCTTTAAACGTCATCAATTGGGTCAAACTTTTTGTAAATTATTTTACAATTCACCATGAATATTTAAACAAGACTTTTGGTTGCTTTCTCTTGACCAAACTCTAACAACTTGGCCATGTGTGTAAGCCTTAGTACACATACACTATGTTGCCAAAAGTATTTAGCCACCTGCCTTGACTCACATATGAACTACAGTGCCATACCATTCCTAACCCATAGGGTTCAATATGATGTGAGACCACTTTTTGCAGCTATTACAACTTCAACTCTTATGTGAAGGCTGTCCATGTGGTTGGGCTGAGTCTTTATAGGAATTTTGACCATTTTTCCAAATGCTCAAAATGAGGTGACACTGATGTTGCTGGAGTGCGACTGGTTCGTAATCCTCACTCTCATTCATCCCAAAGGTGTTTTGTCATGTTCAGGTAAGGACTCTGTGTAGCCCAGTCAAGTTCATTCATATCAGACTGTGTCATCCATTTCTTTCTGGGCCTTATTTAGTGCGCTGGCACACATTCATGTTGAAAGAGGAAGAGGGTCATTCCAAAGGTTGAGAGCATGGAGTAGTCCAAAATGTTCCAGTTTTGACTGCTTTTGGATACCAAAGCATTTTGGACAATCCCATGTTCCCAACCTTGTGGGAACAGTTTAGAAAGGGACACTTACTCTTCCAACACGACTGTGCACCAGTGCCCAAGAAAAGGTCCATAAAAAATGGATAACAGAGACTGGTGTGAATGAACTTGACTGGGCTACACAGAGTCCTTACTTGAACATGACAAAACACTTCTGGGATGAATGAGAGTGAGGATTAAGAACCAGTCGCTCTCAAGCAACATCAGTGTTTTACCTCATTTTGAGCATTTGGAAAAATGGTCAAAATTCCTATAAAGACTCAGCCCAACCACATGGACAGCCTTCACATAAGAGTTGAAGTTGTAATAGCTGCAAAAAGTGGTCTCGCATCATATTGAACCCTATGGGTTAGTATTGGGATGGCACTATAGTTCATATGTGAGTAAAGGCAGGTGGCTAAATACTTTTGGCCACATAGTGTACCTGTTACCACTTTAGAACAGTTTTAAAGTGAGTAATGAGTCATTTAATGCCTGTATTCACGTGCCCCATTAACTACCGTTGAGAGGATATCATTTGACATCTCAAGAAGTGGACCAATCACAAAAAAGTAATAAGGGTGAGTACAGTGGTATGTTTTAAGCCAGAAATAAGGCCCCACATGCAAAACAAATATTTTCCCTTTAAATAGTGCAAACACTCAATGTTTGTGTTTCTAATCCCTTACATGTTGACACCAGGATGAACATTGTAACATTTCCACCCTTTTTTTGCTTTGGTTATCATGTTGTGTGTATGGAAAACAGACTGTACATCATGTACGACTTATTCTAAAATTTTAATTTGATTTGGCAGGAGCCTACAGGACAAAAAGTACTGGAGACGACCTATAACTGGGACTTGACTACCTCCAGAGCTGCTTGGGGTGCCTGAAAACTTGGAAGTTTGCGTAAGTTACTTAAGAAATTAACTAAAACCACACATTTATTAGTAATAGAACTTAAGCCAGTTTAAGCGCTTAAAATATTGCTCCTCTGCAGATCTCACAGGACACCACCACCTTGCCATGCCGGTCTGATGGCCAGCATTCACAGCGTCCTGCAGCTACACAAGGAGCTCCGGAGTGAGGGCATAACCGTATTATGCACCTCAAAATTAAACCAGGACTGCCTGGAGGTACGCAACATAACGTTCATTCCACCAACAATAAAATATCCTACATCCTACTTATCCAGTGCCCAATGTTACTGAGTACACCCCATTGAAAAACAACATTTTGGAACATATTTCAATAACTACAAAAGTTATTTCCAATATGTGCAGAGATTGAGTTTAACAACATCTGTTGAGCTTACAACAGGAAAGGTTGATTGCATCAAATCTTTCCCATTGTTACAAAATTATGGAGGTGCAAAATGAGTACACCCCCAATGTAAAAACTCCATAGACTATCTGCTTCGGTAATCTCAGTACATGTTGACATGCGAGTTATATGCTTGACCATCATATCGTAACGTAATGCAATGCAATTCATACCTGACCTCCTTTGCAGAACCTTTTCTCAGTAATCAGAGGGAAAGGGGGGCATCGTTTTCACCCGACAGCCCGGGAATTTGCCTCAGCTCTCAAAAGTGCGTGTGTCGCAGGCCTGGTTGATGCTGAGGGAAGTGGCACGAACTGCCTGCCTGACGGCTCAACAGTCCTGGTGACCAGCGAGGGAGGAAGAGGCACACTTCAGGTTAGACCGATACAACAAAAAAAAGACTGAAACGGCAAAAACACTTATAAAAACAATGGTCAATGCCATCTCACCAGTAGCCATAGTTCCCCAGTGTAATCAAGATTTTGTTTAAATCAAACTCCAATGTAACCCAACTACTCTCGTCTTGTATTTCAGTTACTGTTCTTTTTTTTAATCGAATTTTAATGCACCAGACAAAGACACATCCTTGAAAGAATGACTGCATTTGCAATGTGTTTCACTCCTCTAGAACATCACTCCAGCATCAAACCAGCTACCTACCCAGGCTCCCGAGGAGGTAATGACATGTTTCATGAAATCAAAAAATATGACTAGTTGGGGGCAGGCAAACTATCTACAGTTATGCATTGAATTTTGTGTGTATTTGGAAATCACAGGGCGTCAATGAGGAACTACAGGAAGGGGAGGAGGAAGCCCTCAACTATGTGGCCGGCTGGGTATGCCAAAAGGTGAAGGAGGACCCCGAACTCGGGCAGTGCAGTGAATGCGAGCGTGTGCTCACAAAGCACAATGATGCAGAACATTCATACTGCACTGCCATGAGGGAGGGATCCTTCCTAAGGCAGAAGCAATATTCTTCAACTGCAGGCCTGTGCAACCCCTCAGACGTGCTCGGGTTGGCTATAAACAAATCTGAGGTGGCCATCAAGAGAGCCCTGCCACGGGTCTGGGGATCAAGGGGCATCACAAGAGCCCTTCAGGACCTCTTAAAACATGAGGGGGCATTTGAACAGATCTTAGAAGCCCACCCTACACATGGAAAGAAAATCGAAAGAGTGGCCTCCAAAAAATGTATCATGTGTAGGGTGGGAGCCGCAATTAAGAGGATGAATGAGGATGTGGAGGGAGGGAAGAGGCAAAAAGAAAAGACGGCAAGGAAGTTGGCGTGCCTGAACACTAGCCCTAATGTTTGCTGACGTTACAAAATTAACTAAAAATAATCAAATGTGTGTGAGTGACTGTGTGTGTGTGTGAGAGAGAGAAACGTAAAACGAATGAATGGGACAATAACGTCAGCAATTAAATAAATTCCTATTATTGATAACATTTTGTTGTTGTTTCATGGTTATTTCATGGTTGAACAGGTCAAATTAGGACACCACCTCTCATTTAATGTTGTGTGCCATTCAAAGGGAGAGTTAAAATTTTGTTGTACCTTGTTAATGACAATAAAGGCTATGTTATGTTAGTAATAATTCAAATACAGCTGCGCTATGACGGAGGGGTTTGGTGTGGTAGAGACAGTTTTACAATACAGTAACTTTGGGTGCAATACTACATTTTGAGCCATGTAATCTGGAATATATAGGGGAATACATTTTAAAAGTAAAGTTCTCAAAATCGTGAACTATGAACCCAATTACACGGCTATGCATTAAAATATTAGGCTTAGGTTTCCCAGTGGAGTTGGGCAGTGAATACATAGCTTTTGAAAAGGAAAGCAGTAGGATACTAATCTTTTGGACATCAACAAGTCAAATAAATATCATGAGTTGTCAAGGGCCCCATATAATTATGTGCATAAAGACAAGCTAGGCTGTGACAATAGCAGACAGGCCGATTTATGAAGCGTCGAACAACAACACAATCAGAACCCAAAGAACAGGATCGACCCGAGATGGGATCAAATCTGGACATAAATGTTGTTCTGCCATCTTTCTGCCAACCAATATAGTCAGACAACGTATTTACTTAACGGAAAGACACTTTGATATAGTACTACGTACCGATTAAGCCTGATTTTGAAATACACACTCCAGTAAATACCACAGGTGCTGTAGCGGTAGCTTTCTCTAGAGCTAGCGCTACCTTACGCAAACCATTCCCTCAATTCCCAAAAAAGACAATCGTGTCTATCGTAAGGGGGACATAAGTTATATAAGTGGATACATTTAACATTTATTTTCTCGAAAAACACGTACCTTTTCGTCCTTAGGATGAACATCAGGATTCAGGACCGTTGCCTTAGTTCTAGACGCAGAACACATGATTATCAGCTGTCGATGAACGTCGTCAACCGACCGTTGTTTAGCAGATAGATTTGAACAGTCGTAAAATCCTTTGATCACGCGTGCGTCGATGTGGCCAGATGATTGGATCAGTGACAGCGCAGCTCAGTAGGCAATTGGCTCGTGGAACCGGAAAGGCGGGATATGTGTGGGCAGACGCCATATTTGCGTTACGAATCGTTACCATTCATTTTCAATGGGTGCTCTCATGAGTGGACCTTCTCCCTATAAGACGTTCTCTGGCGTAGTTAGCCCCGGGGAGAATCTACTGGGAGTATCCGTGACCACACCCCCAGCGCGATATTGCGCGTCGCGGATCCCGCCTGCCAATTTCCCCAGTCGGTACTAGGCGTCAGTCAGCAAACGCACGTCTTTTTTTTCTTCGATTTTCGAATAACATTCGAATAGTGGTCATCGAATTGATGATTTTGGTGTTTTTGGCAGAAATGCACATCCCTAGTCGGGGGGGGGGGGCAATCTAAAAACTCTTTCATGTTACCTTAATTATCTTTAGATAGTGTTTGATGACAGCAAAAGTAAAATGTTCACTTAGATGTGAAGAATGTGCTCTGTGTAAAAAAAGTATTAGCATGGATGCCATGTGGTCAGATTTCACACAATTGCTAATTTCTTGCTAATTCCTCATTGCTGTTACCCTAATTGCTGTTACTCAAATAACAATGTGTTATTGTAACAGCAATGAATGTCTGTTTCATCTTAATGAAAATAATATAATGAAGAAAGACATTGACATATAGAGATGTTTTACAATAGCATATTAATCAATATTATAATATTTATGAGTGTATATTTCCATAGCCGACCTATACAGAGGCATTGATATTTAGCTCTCCCTCTGGAATGCTCCAGAATAGCAACTTGACCAGACTAAGCTTGGGAGAATGTTGTAGTCACCATAGCCAGGCTAATAATGTCATACATTTGAAATACATTTAACTGAAGTTAGTGAGATTTAGGTTGTTATTTGAAATGAGTCATGTGAATCATAATTGCAGGGAAAACAGCCACCACTCAGTGCTGCTGAAAAGCAGAGGTGCTATCGCGCTCGGCGAGATGCAGACCCACTGAGGAGAGCAGAGTACCTTCAAAAAGAGTCAAACAAGTACAAAAGAGATCTGAAAGAAGGGATTAGGAAAAACATATCAGATCAGAGTCCCAGAGAGCAGTGAATGCGTCGCAGGAAGTGGAGGGAGGCCTACCATAGGTCAAAGAAGAGGGAAAGAGCAGGACAGGACCTTATCACTCCTCCACAAAGCCCTGAGTCAGCGCATGTACAGCCCAGCTCATCAAGGTTTAGTTATAGTCTATTGTTCTTCTGTGTTTGTGGCCCGAGGGTAAGGGAAGTGGAATTGGACAGGTACTGAGTAGAAACCTATACGGTGTGTAATCTTGTATGTGCAGTTTCCTAGCTAAGTAACTTTTGTTGTAATACATATATTTCACATTTTTAAATAAATATAGTACAAAACAAAGCAGTCTAACCTATACATGTAATACAACACTATTGACTGTGTATTGACAGATATGTACTTGTGTTTTAGACAACGTGATGGACAGCGTAAGCGAAAGAAGACAAACAAGAAGAAGGATAAGAGAATTACCCAATTAGAAGAGCTTCTTGAAAAAGAAACGCGTAGCAAAGAAAAATATAAAAAAAGCTCCATAGATTAGTGAGAAAACATGAGTCACCCCGCACAAAAGTCAGGAGACAAATGGAAAGTCTCCCACGATCATCCATCCAAAAAACATTACTATTCCATCAGGCCTTGGTTGAAAATATTGCTGAGAAGTACAGAAATGCAAAGGGGGAGAAGGAGAGACAAATCATATCACGAGTGGTCACAGGAAACATCATTAAAAAGTACCGCATGTGTAGCAGAGTGGGGGTACTAAGATTTCAAACTTTTAAGTGATTAGATTTTAAAAAGGTGACTACGCCAGTCTCGTTAAAGGGTGAGACAACCCAGATGTTAAAAAACACAATTTTCCCCGACAGGTTCTAGATGACAAAGGATGACACAGCTGTTGCACATACAATAGCTTTTATTTTCTTCTATACAGATAGGTATCGTGAAACAGAGGCGGCTGAAGTGCAAGAGCACTGAGTAGGCTAGTACAGGTAATTTACTGAGCGTGTTAACTACACACTGCACTGTGAATGCTAAACACTACAATCAAAACTGTACACACAACATAATCAAAATAAACAAAAGAAGGTCACAGCACACGGAAATGATTCACAGTGAAGAGGTAGCCTATGTTTATCAAATCAGGCCTCTTGGCAGAGAGTTTACTATACCACTCAGGGGATCTACACCTCACCAACAAGTTTACACGATGATACCACTAATCTCAACCAGCCAGTCTCCAATCACTCATCCCTTGTCCAAGGGGTGGGTGATTGGAGCTGACCGTGTCAGACCGTATGGCTGAAAGACGAAGGCGTCACGCACCTGCGCAAAGAACAACAACCTGCCACTAGAGAGCTCGTGGTGGTAAAAGGCAAAATAACAAAACACAAACACCGGGAAAAGACGACGGCGTCCCCCCACCCCAGCCCATTGACAATGTGTGCTCAACCTAGAAAGCACAAGACAGACTGGGTTAATGCTAGGGAAATGCCATTATCAATGTGCAAGGTGTGGCGTGAAAGCCACAGGCACAGAGTGACGGTAAATTAGAAATTACCTTAAGTTGCTACTAGGAAGCACCGGACCGAGCCTGGAAGCCTACGGTTGACCCTCGCTTCACCATGCAATGCTTCAAGCCGGTTAGGCTACATGCAGCAACCTGGCGTCTGCATTTCAGCTGCGCTCTAGTACGCGCTCCAGTATGGGTCCAAAGCCCAACACGCCAACATCACCTACTGCACCCAGAGTACAGGGCTTCCCAAAGCGCCAACCGGTACCGAGGTTAGCCACACCTGGCCAACAGCCAACATAGTAGGCAATTTATACTAACCGGAAGGGCTCCGCCCTTGCCCACACGGGCAGCTGTTTTCAATTACCACATGCACACTAACAGGGGACCTAGTCCAACCTGTTACACATGCAATGCCTTGCCCAAGCCACACTGGGATTTTCCAAGACACGGTGGAAGACTGGGGGTGCATCCCAATATGTGACCTTGCCTCCTCCACTTGCCTCCTCCACTTGCTTCTCGTCATGATGACATCACTGACAACAGCATTATATTTCAATATCTTTCAAAAGCTCAATTGTAAAGTCTTTTTCTCATTTGCAATTGGAATGGTGAATGAAAAACAGTCCCTCAAAAGTTGTTGTGGCGAGGCTGACAGCTGGGAAACTTTATAGTTTTCTCCACAGAGGAGGGGCCAGGAGGCGGGACGAGGAGACAAGCACAAGTGGAGGAGGCAAGGACACATATTGGGATGCACCCTGGGAGCCATGAGTACACCTACACAAGGAAGAAGAGCAGGAAGATGGCGAGTCATGTTGTGGCCATGGTGAGGGATTTTTATGAAAGGGATGATGTGAGCCGAATGACAACCGGCAAGAAACAAACCATCAGGCTGCCATGCTGACATGTTTTAAACAAAGGACCACACCCACAAATAAAAAATAATGAGCAATCAATAAATCAAGTGGTTAGATAGCCAACATATCATCGGTTCATGTAGGTTTAAGGCCAAAGTAGAACAGAAAACAGACATGTTACCATTTTGCTCTCTTAAAACATAAAGTATTTGTCAATATACTGTATGTATGGTGTATCGCATATTGATTATTCATAATTTCCTAAGCATAAAGGCCCCCATCACTCCATAGTACACTTAGGACTTGAGATATACATATCTGAACACAAACCAGCACACATTGACTTCAGGCGAACCACCCCACCCCTGGTGCCTATCTCTATTGAGGGGGAGACTGTGGAGACAGTCTCCACATACAAGTACCTGGGTGTTCACCTGGACTCTAAACTGGACTGGTCTGCAAACTCACATGCATTGTACAAGAAAGGACAGAGCAGACTCTACTTTCTGAGAAAGCTGAGATCTTTCAATGTCTGCAACAGACTCCTGCAGATGTTCTACCAGTCTGCCATGGCCAGAGTGCTCTCCTATGCTGTGGCGTGCTGGGGTGGCAGCATTAGGAAGAGAGATGCTGGACGGCTTGACAGGCTGGTGAGGAAAGCAGGGTCTGTTGTAGGCACAGAACTGGACGCCCTCACAACCACAGCTGACAAGAGGACACTTAGCAGATTGGACTCTATTTTGGACAACTACAAGCACCCACTGTACTCAGTCTTCGACAACCAGAGAAGCCTGTTCAGCTACAGACTGCGCGCCATCTCCTGCAAGGCAGACAGGCTGCGGAAGTCCTTTGTACCCAGGGCCATTCAGCTATTCAACATCGCACAGAAGGACACACAAAGAGAGATCGTCATAGGGGACTGGACTGCATAAACAGATCCCACTCCTGCACACTTTATTTACCTGGACTCTCTACCCTATGACTCCTATTCAGTGGAAGGCACAGCTGCGTGTGTGTGTGTGTGTGTGTGTGTGTGTGTGTGTGTGTGGAGAGAGACTCAGTTGGCAACATGTGTAACTCCCCGGACTACTGATACTCCTGGACACTTTGGTGGTAACCTTGTCTTGGCCACCCAGCACAGGTGACACTATGTACACTTTATTTTTGGTGTGTGTGTGTGTGTGAGTGTGTGGTGTGGAGTGACACAGGGGGTGACTCGTGTTACCACCCCCCATCTGTTTTTCCAAGGAATACAATGGACATTGTACTAGGCAGAGAGACTATGGACACTCCTGGACACTTTATTGCCACTTTGTCTTGGCTTCTAAGTGCCACTTAGCTAAGGCACATGTGAACACTGTGGACACTTTACACTTTATATTTTTGGGGTATGTGTGTGTGTGTGTGTTTTGTGTGAGTGTGTGTGTGAGAGATGCCTTGGCAAAAGTATGCAACAGCGAGCTATATGATTATTTTTATGTGTAAGTTATGTGTTATGTCTTGGACAAAGTCTTTATGTCTTTATTTATGTGTGTATGCTACTTGACACCTTAATTTCCCCCTGGGATCAATAAACGATACTCTACTCTACTCTACTATTTTTGTAATGGCCTTATAGAGGTAGATCATCCAAGCTGTCACTGACACTTGATATGTACATGTATTCACTTGATTGATATGAAAATTGAATATTTCAGTTGGGCTCCTAGGCTTATTAGCTGGGTTTCTTAGCGTCCCAAAAGGGCCTAATCGTTACGCGCTGGATAGAAGCACCAAAATCGGTGTAGACCTTCCTTAGGGTGTTCTCCATCATTTCAGAAGGGGTGCCCCAAATTTCAATGTCATTAAGGTCATTTTTATGGGGTAAATCCAAGTTGGCTGCCCAAAACCAGCCAATAGTAGTAAAATGCTGTACTGCCTGGACATAATGGTGTTATGGGCCAATCCACCTATTTGTGTGTGATGTATACAAACTGAACTTTGAAAATATGTGCAAAACTTACCATAAAAACAATGTTATATATGTCTTATTTAGATTCAAAAACAGGAAAATCATAAAAACCATGGTCAGAATGAGATCACTCTACAATTGAGAGCTCATTTCTGGGCATTTAGGTATTGAAGGAACATTCATTAAGAGTTTTAAAAACTTGCAGTGGGTCATATCTATAACATCCAAAAAAAAAATTGTGGTTAGAACATTTAGGGGAGAAGAGATAAACCCTTGAACTGGGCCACACATAACTGTCCCAATGTTAGCATGCTAGCATTAGCAGGTTCAGACACTCAGTCTGCTCTTCAGATAAAGATGGCAAACAACAATTTTAATCCCACTTACACATGCGCGCACACACACAAACTACTACTACTTCCTTAGGACCCCCTCAATGATTTAACCCTAGGAGTCCAACTGAAATATATTCATATCAATCAAGTCAATAATATATGTACATATCAAGTGTCAGTGACAGCTGTCAAATGACAAATGTATGCTGATTAATGTTCAGATATGTATATCGCAGTCCTAAGTGTACAATGGAGTGATAAGGGCATTTATGCTTAGGAAATTATGAATAATCAATATGCAATACACCATACATACAGTATATAGACAGATACTTTGTTTTAAAAGAGCAAAATGGTAACATGTCTGTTTTTCCATCTACTTTTGGCTTTAATCTAGATGACATGTTGGCTACCTAACCACTTAATTTATTGTTTGCTCGTTATTTTTCATTTGTGGGTGTGGTCCTTTGTTTAAAACATGTCTGCCTGCCTTCCCTCTCTCACATAGGCTACTAAAATAGTCTTTCAAAAACTTATAACAACAGCATGTGGAAATCCTATTGGCTTTGGAGGGCTAACGTCTATAAGACTATACTGTACTCTACTGTATGGCACTGTACTGCACTCTACTATACTGTACTGTACTGTACTGTACTGTGATATACCGTACTGTACTCTGCTGCACCGTGCAGTATGCTACTGTACTGTACTGTACTGTGCTGTACTAGACTGCATCGTACTGTATGCTACTGTACTGTACTTAACTAGACTCCACCGTACTTTATGCTACTGTACTGTACTTTACTTTACTGTACTGCACCGTACTGTATGCTACTGTACTGTACTGCACCGTACTGTATGCTACTGTACTGTACTGTACTCTACTGTGCTTATACTGCACCATTCTGTATGCTACTGTACTGTACTGCACTCCACTGCACTGCACTGTACTGTACAGTACAACTATAGAACTGAAACATGTAGAGCGGTGGTGCTCAAACTGTTGTACGCGTACCACTGGTGGTACTTGAGACATCTCTGGTGGTACTTGGAATACCATTATGAACCTCTCCTGTACTGACTGGCAAAAGTGAATATGGAAGGCCTTTACTGCGATATTCTAATGTTGGTTGTCAAGGTGGTACTCGGAGAGCTCAATATTTTCTCAGGGGGTACTTCACACAAAAGGTTTGAGAACCACTGATGTAGAGCATTCTGAGGACATGTACAATATTATGCAAAACGGTGTAGTGGGAATGAGTTATGTTACTGTTACCACTCAAAATCTTGAAGGTTAAAAAAAGTCGTGTGGCATTTTGTTTGGGGGGGCGGGGTATGATCGACTATTCTTCCGCCCAGTCTATTTATGTGCCTTGCATATCAAGAAAATGAGTCCAGGTAATGATTTACTTTCATAGTATATACCATATGAGAAGTGTTGTTCTATATCGATATTTCTCCTATGGGTAAGGGTGGCAAAAGACCTACAGTACATGTTGTCCATCAGCTGTCAGTTTTGATAGCAGTTTAAGTATTCAATGATTACTGAGCTAACTAATACAACTTTTGACACAAGTACTAGGTGAGGACTTGTCTGCAAATAAACTTTTTTTTTTTATCTCTGTCTTCTTACTCAACATACACTAAGAAATCATTCCCATTTAATTTGAACTGAAGCCATACTGTGGCCTACATGTAGGCCTATATTGAGTAATCTGTAATGCCATTCTAAAGATGACTGAAATGCTCTCACAATATGCACTTGTAAAAATATAGAATTAGGTGATCTTATGGGGTTCTTCATACATATGGAAAGGTCCTGTCCTTTACCCTCTCTCATACAAATAAAATACATATATCTGTTATGGAAATTAGAGGATGGGGAACCTGCTACCTAGGGCATCTTGCACTGACACTATCCCATTCAAATCGAGCATTAGCAGCAGTCTATTCTCACCATAGTTTTAGTGTTGGCAATGCTCATTTTAATTCAGACCAAGAATCTTCTCAAATCGTTCACAATGTTACATGCTGTCAAGCACGTAAGCACAGACTCACCCATACTTTCACACTATGTACATTTTGTAGTTTTATCAATCTGGTCTAGCAGGCTACCCTTGCTTCATCTCTTCTGAGGACTATATTAACATTGTCAGCTAAGTATAATGTCATGTAATAACAATGTAATGCGTTACCAACATGACATATTGTATATGACATGGTACACATTTTTTTTTCAAGGGGCACCCCTTCTAGGATGTCTTCAAATCAGTCAAGGAACACGTGTACCGAATTATATGCTTCTATCCAGCGCGTAACGATTTCTCGGCTTACAGCCCCTACTATATATCATTGATCAAAGATCAAAGAGTGCTTTCTGGTGAACATTTGTGCCAAATTGCATGATTGCATCCCTAATTTAACTCTTCTTGGCCTTATTTACAAGTTGAGAGGTGGCCATCTTGAAAAATGGCGGCCATCTTGGATTTTGAGTGGCCAATGCTCTTTTGTGAAAGAGTGCATTCTAATGAACATTTGTGCCTAATTGTATGATTGTATCATTAATTTAACTATTCTTAGCCTTATTTACAAGTGAGGAAGGTAGCCATCTTGAAAAATGGCCGCCATCTTGGATTTTTGCGTGGCCAACGCCCTTAGCTGAAAGAGTACATTCTAATGAACTTCTGTGCCAATTTCTATGCTTGCATACCAAAATGAACCATTTTTGCTCTTATTTGCTCCGCTAATTGCTTCACATTCAATTCTGCTCATTCCTGTTGCCGAAAGTAGTTTTCTATCTCCAGGGGGTTTTAACTAGTGTTGCACCGATACCGATACCAGTATCGGTGGATCGACACTAAAATGGTGGTATCGGTATCGGCGAGTACCAACAAATAGGGCACCGATACCATTTACAGGTGCTTGTATGACACTTAAACAGCCTTGAAAATTAGTTATTTCATAGAGGTATTTATAAAGTATGAAAAGTTTTGCTAGATTCACTTTGTATTAGTCTTTTTCCTGTTTCACAAAGGTAGGCGGCAGCCTGACAAAGCCATGCAACGATTTTACATCCAAGTAGTATGCACTACATTCCTTCTCCTATATACATTTCAAATAGGGTGGTATCGGTATCGGTATGGTATGGGTATCGGCCGATACTGCATAGCCAGGTATCGGGTATCGGTATCGGGGCCAAAAAATGGTATCGGTGCAACACTAGTTTTAACCCAAAATAAGAGAAAATACATTCATGTTTTACATTCATATTTATTTCATCAGTTGCAGTATTCCTTAATGACTGATATGTTTCAACCTGTGATTGAATAAACCATTTTTAAATTTAAATAAAAGAAAAGGTCTGATTAAATTTCTTAGAAATATAACATTGGTCGAATATATCGGTTTTTTTTGTGGCCATGGTTACATGGTGAAATATTAAAGATTATCATTTCATATACATGAGAACACTTTCTGATGGGGAAACAGTGTATTTGGTTGAAACAATGCTAAACATTATCTTAAAATGTAATTTTAGTTTCGGTTACAGCAATGAAAAAACATTGAAGGTCATCAACTTTCAGAAGCTGTTATAAATTAAATTAATTATCCTGAGATTGCCCAGTGCTCTTTTTGAATGCTTAAATGTGTACATTAACAAATTCTATGTTGAAATTGAATGAAATTTGAAGTTTATTTTTAAGGTTTTTCAACCAGCAAATGGCACTCTTTTGGCGGAATCACCCATTAAGCTTTCCTCTTTAGTAGTCCGCCACGTTGGGCCATTTTTCGGGTAGGCTACTTCCGGTGGTCGGACACTTACGCCACTTGGTACACAAATTGGAGATAGCCCGCTACTCAGATGCCGAATATCAACCTGATGGAACACTGGGACGAGGCCACGCCAACAAACACGTTTAGGGGAGGGTCCAACATATAGTTTGAGCTACAGACTCGGGAGTTTTTTTTACGGTGTGTATCTCACTAAGGCGCACAATAAAGTCCGATACAACGATATGGCCACGCCCATTGAGAGTAAATAGAATGGAGGCCAAAATTCTATTTCATTGTTGAAGCCAAGTGTGGAGCCAAGGTTGGACCCAAAAAGACCAAAAAATGGCCAAATCCCATTCATTCCTATGAGAGACATAAAACCCTGTATCTCCCATAAATGCCACTCCAGGGGGATCATTTTTCGCTCAACTAGTAGGTCCCCTTGCTCTCCAACTTACCAGGGTGTTTTTTTTTTTTGTGGTGAGGTTTTATTTTAGAGAGATATTAAAAGTTAAATTGACCAATGAGCATCAGAAGATGGTTTGATTGACAGTTAGAAGTCGTTAGTCTGGTTGCGCGTTCCGAACATTGACAGTAGATGGTTCCGAACCAGCTCGTCTCTAGGGAAACACACTCAGTGACGTGAGTACTGCGTCATTGGGAAACCCCACAGGGGTATAAATACGCTCGCTGGAAGATTATCCCTCCCCCTTGTTTTTGAAAGTTGTCATTGTCGGCTGTCAAACACTTGACCGGTTTTGGTTGCAGTTCGGATTCATTTCATCTCATCTTCACTTGTTTTATTGTTCTATATTTGTTCCATATTTTATACAGAAATGCCTTCGTGTTGTGCTTTTGGTTGTACTAATCGGCCTTCTGTTGAGAGCTCTGTGCAGTTTTTTCGGTAAGTATAGCCTATTCCTAATGTCAAGATCATGCTAGCTTTGCCAGTAGCCACCACCACAGCAAGTTACCTCGGTTTATTATCGTGCCAAAGTGTTTTGGCAGCTGTCGATGTGTATACAATAACCAATATGCTGTTGCCTGTATGCTTATTATGAGGTCGTTTCTTAGTATCGGTGTTGAGTGAAGACACTGGCAACATAACCTGCAGTACTGCTAGCGCGACTAGTAGCCTATTTTTTTTGTGTCGTCAGTTAAGTATGTACAGGTTAAGTTATTTGTGGTCATTTGTGTGAAGAATACATTATTTATGTTGTTTAGTAGTGTTCCAAATCAGCAAGCAAACCGGCCAGATGCTGGAGAAAGTGCTGTTTGGCTAGGCGGCAATTTTACCTCAGGCAACATTCAAGACGCTATCGCTGATTAATCTTGTGATTCTAAATGGTGGCGGCATAAATTTCCTTTTATCGGGCATGGTTTCGTTTCTATGTGAACTATTGCTTTTGCTGACCGTTTTTAAACCGCTGTAAGGTTAATAGTTTTGCTGTAGGAAATAGTTTTGTCGCCTATCGTATGATTTACCTCAGAGTACAACATAGCTTTAAAAGCAACCTATTTCTAGGTGTTTAATCACTGAGCATATTCAGCTCGCTCTGTAGTTTCGGATTTTTTGTGTACCGGTATCTGATCGAGTGCCCATCAGGCTACTTGTTGAATTGTACATGTTTTAACACTAGAACTACCAGGATTTTTCTGCCTACCTAGAAGTACCAGAGAGGGGTCATTTGACCCGCCGGCTTTTACCTAATACACTAATCACCCATTTTGTTATGGTAATGAGGCTGTTAGGGGCCGTGTGGGGTGAGGGGGTCACACCTTACAGTGCTAACAGCCAAGACAAACAGGGACAGACAGCTTCTTCCCAAAGGCTGTCAGCCTCCAAAATCACCACAGGTAAATAGCAACTTGCATGAAGATATCAGCAGCAAAGACAGATAGCACAGATTGGCGGACAGTGTGTTACAGTTTTTCTTCATTGGTTTGGCTCATTTCTTGAAACATGGACAAATCCCAAAACTAATTTGTACACGTCTCAATCATTTAGTACATCCTTGCAAATGTCTATGTGCAAGTATCCTACAGTTACAGTTTTTCTTGATTGGTTTGGCTAATTTCTCAAAACTGAGATGACATTCTCAAAACAACACGGACAAATATCCAAACCAACTTACAATTTCCCACAACAGAATGGCATTTTTCATTGCTTTCATCAAATTTCAAATGCTTTGTACATGTCTCAAATGTTTAGTACATCTCGGCAGATGGCTTTATACAAGTACCCTACAGTTGACACATTGAGCATACATTCAGCACATTTTCCAAATAAATTGACCTGTCTTATCTAAACGAATTAGACAATTCTCAGTCTAATGGTTGCCCTCTCCAAAACATGTCAGCATGATTTCATTGTGTGAGTCATCATATGCAAAGTAGTCTACACAATTGTCCAAACAGTCAAGAACATAATATTTTATGAATTTCTTTACTGTAAACAGTAAATTCATGACAGTGTTCAAAAGGCCAGATGGTATTGTAACTTTACTAGTTTGTAGAAAATAATTTTACAACCGTGTATACTACAGTTTCCTCTGTTATTTGGCTAATTTCTTGACATTTTTTCAAACGGCATTCTGTGGAAGGAATTTAGTTTCGACACACGGGTGAACTGTTTTTGGAGTGATATGAGCAAGTGATGAGGATCCATGGCGATATGCTGAACCATCCAGTTTATTTTGACAGAATGACTAAATGAATGCAAATGAGCCAAACCAATTTAGAAGGATATATGCCATTTTTATGGTACTGACTATTTATGTGGGAGAAGGTTTAGTGCTGATGCAAGAATGAGCTGTTTTGGGAGGTATATGACATTTTGCTAGTTATCTGAACTGTTGTGCAGAAGTGTAAGAATGTTTAGCCAAATGACCCAAAATGTATAGAAATGTCATCTCGGTTTCAAGAAATTAGCCAAACCAATCGAGAAAAACTGTAAAACAATCAGCTTACATTCAGTACAATTTTCAAATGAATGTACCTTGCTGATCTATCCCAATTGGTTGATTCTCAGTGTAATGGTTGTCCTGAAAACATGTCAGCACATTTTCTTCATATAAGTCATCAAGATGGCACAGTATGGCATGAAGAACAGGTGGGAACGGGTCCACATTTCACCCCACCATCGCCATACAGCGCAGATGGAGAGCCAACAGCTAAGGCCAGGAGGTCAATCACAAGTCGCCTTCAGAGCTTCCTTTGTTTCATCACTCTGGACATGCTTGGCATCATTCGAGACTGTACAATTCAACATGCGAAGCAAACTGAGCATGTGGATTGGTTCATGGGCATACCTGAACTAATGGCATTTATTTCCATCACCATCATGAGGGGAATCTTCAAGGTGCCATCACTGCCTGACTGCTGGTCAAAAAACCTGGGAAGCCCACACATCATCGAAACCATGCCCCGAGGCCGTTTCCAAAACATCATGCATCACCTGCGCTTTGATGACAGAGACACCCGCAGCGAGCGAGTACAGACTGATAGGTTTGCTGCAATTTCAAACATATGGGGATTGTTTGTCACCAACTGCATCACATCCTACATCCCTGGTCAACACATCACCATTGACAAACAACTTTTCCCGTGCAAGACTCGCTGCTGTTTCCTACAGTACATTGCAACTAAACCAGACAAGTTTGGTATCAAGTTTTGGGTGGCGTGTGACTAAAGGAGCAATTGCTTCGGCAACAACCCTCCACACCACAACTCGGACAAAGAGCCAAGTGTCAGGCTAAAATCAAATGCAAGGACAATCGTGCAACAGTGCGCTGTGATGACTGCTACAAATACACATGTGGGAAATGCCGAAAGGAGCAATGGCAGTGCCAGAATTGTTAGTGACTGCTCAAATGTATTTCACTCATTTGCATTCTTTATAAATATGCTTTTTTTTCTTTGTATTTTTTTTTACTTCTATTTTTGGCACACAAAAATAAGTTACTTCTGCAACAACCTTCCACACGAAAACTGGGAAAACAGTTGCTTTTGCATTCATTGTAAATATGTTTTTTATTCTATTTTTTATGTATTTTTAGATGCGTCCCAGCATCTCTATAAGAGGGTCTGTCTGTCCGTCCGTCCGTCCGTCCGCCTTCAATTGTGTCTGAAACGCTTTCTTTAAATTGTTCCTTCCTGTGGCCACAGGGCGGCAGACTTGTCATTTTGGACCGGAGCGAATGCGTGCAAGCATAGCCTTTCCAGAGGGCCTTTCTATACTAAACCGGATGCTAACGTTGGCGAAAAGTAGCCTAGCCACAGGCTAACTGACAAACGTGAGGCCAACAACTCAGCCGATCGTGATGTACGCCACAAATAGACCAATCGACCTCATATTTAGACACTACAATGTTGATTTCTGCCTTCGATTTTCATCAGTTAAGAAATCTAGCGTCGGATTAACACATTATTAAGGTAGTAAAGTTGGCGAGTTGCCGCCATGTTTGTTTTCCAAAATCACCCGGGTAGAGAGCTCACGTGCAGCATTCTGGGTAATTGAGTTTCAATTCACCTAAAGGGTGAACCCATAAGCGCATGATTCACCCAAACGGTTTTATTTATTTATTTCATGCACATAATGCTGAAATGGCGCGATACTAAAGGTTGTTAGGCCTAATAAATGTCTGGTAATTTGTAATGTAGCCTACTTCATCTAGGCTATGTGAAATTTCAAATCATAGCCTATGGTTCTTTTCCAAATCCAAGAATGATGATAAGCTTATTATACCCTAAACTGCAAAAAATAAAGCCATGTCTCGCCATTTTGCTGCCTTGCTGCCTGCCACAATATTTGGAGTGTCCATGATGACCAATAAACAAAAAGTACATCCTCGGGGGGCGTTGACAGAGGAGGCCAGGGGGGCGTTTGGGGGGGAAAATGGCATAGTTGGAACTGGCATAGAGGGACGCATCTGTTGTCCGCCTGTCGGCCTTGTTTTAACAATAAAATTAGAGTTTTGATCTCAAATTATCGTTAATCCTCATGATTCACTGCATAAAAATCCACCATATGCTTATAAATCCACCATATGGGCACACACTCACACACACACACATGCAAAAACACTCTGTGTCTCAAGTGACAGCTGTGAGCTGCTAACAGCCACATTTCCACAACAAAAGGAGTGTCCGCAGGGGGTCCAAAGGGTCAAATGACCCTCTTGTGGGGCTTTTAGGTAAAAAGGTCAATTGACCCCTCCGTGGTAGTTCTAGTGTTAAATTGCTACGACATTTGCTGCGAATACATTTTTTTGCCGCCTGGTGGGAAGTAATTCAGCGACGCGTAGAGCTCTAGAGCTAGTCCTTGTTTTAGATGTTTATCACCCATTTCACAAGTGTTGTCCAATTTACAGCAGTAGTCTGTCATTATTCGCTTATTGACAGCCTTCTCAGAGATAGTAAGACATGCTGCAATGTCAAGGTTTGTCAGTAGATGTCGTCAGTGTGTTGTTCACAATCAGTCTATGTTAAAAACAAGTTTGAGAACCATTGGTCTACGACAACCATGCTTTCTGAGGTAGTTATTGTCTTTAGTCTAGTCTTTACAATTTATACTACTCTACTTATATCATGTGAATATGTGTCTGAAATAAGATATGAGGATACATTTTATATTGTACATTATATGTGCATAAATTGTAAAAGCATATATTAACGTGAATAATTTACAATTATTAATGCATTTACATTACTATGTGTTTATGCCTGTCTCCCCAGTTTTCTTTCAGGTGATCACAATGCCGAGAGGAGAAAACAGTGGGTAGCGAAGATCAGGCGACAGGACTGGGAGCCCGTCCCATCATCTCGTCTGTGCAGTGAGCATTTTGAAGCAGATGCGTTTACAACACAGGAAGGGCGCCGCCGTCTGAAGACCAAGGCAGTACCTACGATCTTCACCTTTCCTGAGCATATGCAAGTAACACCTGCCAGGGTGAGATCATCACAGGTAAGTATTGCTGCTGTGGCTGTTCCTGAGGTAAGTGTCCCAACAGAGGTGTATGGTGGACAGGTCACTGGAGGCAGAAGAGAGCATAGCTCAAATTCTGTGCGGTCATTAAAGCGAAAAAATGACGCCCTAATGAAAAATTTGAGGATGTATAGGAAAAAGTTGAGGCTCGAGCAAGAGAGAACCAGGCGGCTTAAGAGAAGAATCACCTCTCTTAAAAGGGGGACTTCGGAGCTTAGAAAAAAACTGTTGATTTCAGATCAGTGCCTTAATAAACATGTTTATCTTTTTAAATATATACATATTGCATTATAGGGTTTTATTTGTAAGACACTTTTAATAGTGGTTTTTGTCCCAAATTTCATTTTGTTTAGAAAAACAAGTAAGACAAAACATCATCATCATGGACCGTCGTCAGACCAGGCCAGCAGTTTGGATCATCGGGGACAGCTACATCCGCCGGGCATCTGAGAGGGCAAGGGTGAGTATGGGTAAGAATTTACACCTGCCGGCAGACATAACCTGGTCTGGAGTTGGAAGCCTGCGATGGGGGTCCTTCAAGTCACGGCTGGACTCCCTGTTGCTAGACCTGCCCCAGACATGATAGTCTTGCATGTCAGAGGAAATGACCTAGGACAAATTCAAGGGACTAAATTGGTCAACCAAATGAAGCAGTACTTAGGCCAGATGCATGAGAGGTACCCCAACCTTAAAGAATCAAATCAAATCAATTGAAAATACTCGGGAGAGCAGGAGAGTGTGAGTTGTCTAAGAGCTAACATGTAGACTGATCCGGAATACAATAACCAACATGGTGTCAGGAGTGAGGGCATTGCACTGTGAAGAGAAGCAGTATCCATTGAAGGAGGACCTCGTAACCATGTCCAAACGTCTGGTGATCTACTATCCCATGCTCTCCGATAAGCTTGACATACAGCGTCCATAGGTAAGTATTGCTTTCAATGTACAGTAATAAAGTATCTCAAATCGCACACTTGTTAACAAAGGACTTCAGTTCTACTTTCTCCCATACATGCACCCATTACATTAGATAACATGCTTGTAAGGTAACATGCCTAAACCCAATATTATTAATGACATCATTTCATGATACAAGTTGTATAAGGTTATGATTAAAAAAAAACCTTTATTCTGATTACATTCTTCTTCTTCGTTAGCAAATATGGATATTTGACAATGTCTTCCTCTTGTTCTTTTGATTTTCTGCCTAGATTGAAGTCTTCAAGCGGCTGCAAAAGAGAATCCACAATGTTCGATCACAGAAGAAAAGCCAGGGTTGCACCCCGGCAAGAGAAAACGCCATTATACAGAGGATTTCACCACATCTACCATTCTCCTTTCGACAAGCCCCAGCAGCACCCCTGAGGTCCACACTCCACTCTCCCTGCGGTCCACAGCCAGTCAACAAGTAATCCAGTGAAAGAGGCAGCTGTTGGTGAGTGTATTGGATTTTTACAAATTGTAAGTAAAACCAGACCCTTGCAAAATAGAATGGGGAAACGTGACTTATATAATAGATAATTAGCAGTTACGAGAAGTTGATTATACTAATGTGTTAAGTAGTTCATTGTGGAAGAGGGCATCCAGCAATATTCTGCTGCCTTAATGTGCAAGAAACGCTGTCCGAACAAAAAAATGGCACGTTTCGGTTCTGACATGTCGTTGATTGAGATTGAGATTAAAAATGTAACGACACGACAAGACAGTAGGATGGCTCAGGCCAGGCATTACAGACATCTCAAAGAGATGTGCCGGAAGAATAAGCAAAACCAAGACGATGTCTCTGCTCCTGGACCTTGAATTTGAGGGAAGAAGGCAGTTCATCGAGACCCTCACGGAAGCCAACAGAGCAAGATGGGGGACTGAATAACAGAAGTAGCGTGGTGGTATATTGAGGCTTTTTTGCTTTGTGTTCACTGTGTTTTAATATCTCTCCCATCTACTGTCCCTACTATTTGTATTCCAGCCCGGGAGTGAATGTGTAAGCCTGGAGAGTTTGAGCAGAGAAGCCGACATCATCGTTTCCTCCAGCCCCAGCCCTGACTGTGCCGGCCCCAGCCAGGTAAGACCTTTCATGCTACTTTTTGCTGGAAAAACATCTAGTTTATATCTTGAACTACAGTTCTCACATTAAAAACAGAGTCTGAAGTGACAGCTTAAGACATTAAAGTCACTACTATTTTCGTAAAAGCGAGATTATAATGGAGCTTTGCATGAAAGCGCTGAGATCTCCACCCACAAGGAAGCAGAACTCTAGAATCTAGATAAAGAGAACTAGATAAACACAAAATCATCAGCATTATGACAGGATAACAGAACCACATCAGATCCAACTAAGGATGTCATCTATGTTGTTAAAGTAGCCCCCCTCTCTCTCTCCAAGTTCTTAGAATACTCCCCAGAACATTGTCCTAAAAAAAAAAAAATCTTCTCCCAAGCACAATAGGACTAAGAATTTACATTGTATTTCAAGTTTGCCCATTTGATTAACTAAAACATTTTTAAACTAAAACCTGCTTCATTTGTGTTAAAGGGACACTGTGTGAGATTTTTAGTTGTATATTTCCAGAATTCATACTGCCCATTCCCTAATGTTACCTTTTTCATGAATACTTACCACCACCATCAAAATCTAACTATTCATTATGACTGGAAAAATTGCACTTTTCATACATGAAAAGGGGGATATTCTCCATGGTCCGCCATTTTTAATTTCCAAAATTAGCCATTTATAGCTGCAAAAATGACTGTACTTGGGCCATACTAGAAAATATTTGTTTATTACTTAGTAAACTTTTATGTAAAGATCAAATTTGGCAATAGGCAGCATAGTTGCAGTACCTTTTTTGACCATTTCCTGCACAGTGTACCTTTAAAGATTTAGTGATAATTGATATTTTTTTCTGTTTGCATGCAAATTTCATCTGAAGAAGACCAGCAGGACCACGAGCTTCTTAGAGGAGCAGCCCCAACTGCTCAAAAGGTTCGAGACGAGCTTGCAAAGATCAAAGACGAGCTAAAGCTCTCTCTCTCTCTCGTTGAAGAAGGCAATTGAGCATCAAACAGATGGGGCGGGGTCCCACCTGTAATGAAGTTCTGGACAAGCCCTGGGGGTCATGATGGCTCAAGAGCTGCGACAGGGTGCAGCAGCGACAGGGTGGACATGGAAGTCAGTGCTCAGTCACAGAACACTATGGTAATAAAAACCGCGGCGCCAGCCATCTAATCATAATTCTGTCCATAAACATGTGACTGCAAAATCAAAAGGGCATCCTTATTGACTGGAATGTCACCCCTCCACAACATGTCAGGTAAAAGATAAAAAACTCGTGTATATCTGAAACAAGAGATACTTTAAGATTTGATATAAGGCACAATGAACGTCATACATCTAGATAGAGGTGATGATCAGCGGTTAAAATGGAGAACATTGCACGTGCCCCACTGAACAGGAGCTGAGCCTCCACCTGGAGCCAGAACCCCACCAGGACTCAACACCTGACGAAGACGGGGACGAAGAAGATGGAGACTGCTCCTCTCACGACGACCTTCCATCCTTCTGCTCCACCAAGGAAAATATTGCACGAGCCCCACTGAACAGGACTTGAGCCTTCACCTGGAGCCAGAACCCCACCAGGACTCAACACCCGTCCAGAACATCGACGTGGTTGATGGTTCCTCCAGCTCGTCACAACAGCAGCAGACACCCACCCAGCAGCCCAGCATGGAGGAGGAGTGCTAATCAACACTGGGGCAGCACGTGGAGGAGATAACACCACAGGAGGACACTCAAAAACGCGAGGAGGAGAAGTTCTGCACTTCCCTGAGACGCCTGAGCAAGAACCTCCGGAGAAGGGTGGAGCCCCTGAACATCGCAGAGACCCAGGACATCGGGCAGCAACACAGTGCGGTGAACCAGGAGGAAGAGGATATTCAGGAACCTCAGAAAGGGATCTGCGCCTTCTTTAGGAATCTAGGAAAATCGCAGAGGAACCAGGAGCAGAACGCACCCAGGAGGACAGGCGTGTGTGTAGGAGGAAGAGATACGTCAATACTTAATATGCCTTAAATATGCAAAGCCTTCTTTTTAGTGAGTGATTGTACCTAGTCTCTTGTTTTTACTGTTGTGTCTCTTAACTAAGGGTCGACCGATATATCGTCCGGCCGATGTATCGAGCCGATATTAGCGTTGTTTAGGTGTATCGGCATCGTACGATACGCATCCAGCGTCATTTACAGACAGGCGTTCAAGGGCAGCTCTGTGTGAAGACCCGCTATGCACGCTGCTGGTGATGATCACTCTGGGTTGCCCCAAACTTCTCGTACTCTAAACATCTCTGGTTGCCCTGCCGCCGTTTAGTCACACCCACACGATGTTGGCCCCAATAACAAAGTTCCCGCGGGGTCTAAAAAAAGTCTAAAATTCATAAACTGTGATTTTAGACCTTAAAGAGTCTAAAAAACAGATTTCCATCTTACAGTATGTCACGTAAGTGATTACACCCCTCACATGTTTTCCAGATTTGTGAGTAGGCCTATATCTTTTCATAGGAGAGCATTAAAGAAATTTCCTTTTGACACAATGATTAGTGACCTTTTAACAACATATATAACCGCTTAACTTTCTTGTTTACTAAGAACAAAATCTAAGGTGCTGTTTCCACGTAGCTGGATATTTTTATATGTGGATATTTTTTTCTCCTGCTTGCATTGGTTTTGGCCTTCCGTTTCCACGTAGCAGATATTTAAAATCCAGGAAAGCAGGAGAAAAAAAAATCCTGTTCAGGGGGCTGAAACGCATTTGTTACAATGGAGGATTTTTTTATCCTCATTTCGCGTTAACACCTAGCAGGAGAAAAAAAATACCCTGCTAAAAAAAATATCCTGCACCTAAATACAGCCATTAATGTTTGAACATTGCCCACAATAGTGAGTACACCCCAGATTAGATCCCGGTATAGAATTAGAAGGGGCCTTGTTGGCTCGAATCGCCTCGAAATGAAAAGGGAGGTCTTGGGCAGGGATATCACTTCTTACTATGCCGTAATTATCACAAAATACAACAACGCCCATCCGTCATTTGAAAATCCCTGCATGTGAGACCTCTCCTGTTAAATAATTGTCTTGTGTCAGCTGCACCTAAGCAAAGCATTTTCGCTCGCTTCGCCTTATCAACTGTTTCCAACAAAATTGGCCAAAGGCAGTTGCTGTTTTATCGGCTATACAATAATCAAAATAACACAATTATTAATTCAGACTGCATTAAAGCCATGCTTTATTTTTGTAAGTTTTAAAAGTCACTGATTTCAAAGTGCCACTTAGTTATGTTTCCATATGCATTCAGTATTGCCAAATTAGCGACTTTATGACAGCCCTGGCGACAAAAAACTCATCTAGTGCCTTTAGCGGCTTTTTGGTGCATCTGGCGACTTTTTTAAACATGCATTTTCAATGTCAAATTCATTGTTTTTCCACATGATTCTGACTCTGCGCCAGGGCTGCAGATTAGCTCTGATCTCCAAAAAGTAGCTAACACCGTCCATTTCTACTGTGGACGAAGGCATGAGGGCACATTTTCTGTAGATCAGCGCGCTGTGCGTGACGCTGTGACATGATATGCAACGTCATGATGTCATCTAGCGTCTTTTCAGCGAGCTCATAGCAACTTTGGCTGATTTTCTTTTGGCAACACTGTATGCATTTCAGGGACAGCGTCAAGGCTGTTGTAGATTGAACAGCGCATCAACGAACTGAAGATTTTCATATTGGCACCCTATTTTTACAGTACACGTTTGGACATCTTTGCAATGTCATGCAGAATCCTGCACAGAGGGCCAGTGTTGCCGATTTAGCGACTTTTGGCCACCTCTGGCGACAAAAAAATAATAATCATATAGCGACTTTTCAGGCTCAATCTGGCCGAATCTAGCGACTATTTCGCTTGTCTTGTGAGAGGCAAATCAGTCTCCCTCCCCACGACACCACAAAATGCATTTTCAGTGGCGGGTAGAGACAGACGTGACGCATGATGCACTACGGTGTGGCAGCTTTTGTGATACGCACAGGAATTCTCATGCACATGTACATCTGCTTGTATGAAGCTACGGCAGTGATTCTCAAACTTTTTCCATCATTCCCCCCCATCAGAGGGTCTGAATGCTTCCGAGCCCCCCCAAGCAACAGCAGTAGGCCTACTCGCGCAAACTGATTTTGCGATCGCTGCGCATAATCAAAGGAAAGGTGACTGGTGGAGATTAAACAAAGAGGGACTGCAGTCAAATGCAGATGTGTGTTCATTTCCTATGCTATTCAAATTCATGACAATTAATAATATAATCTTGGTGAGGGCTTTTAACGGATTGACTTATTGGCGAGACAGGAAATCATTTGCTTGGGGGGAAAAAGTCCAAAATCAAATGTCACACGCCCCCCTTGAGATGCGTCCACGCCCCCCCAGGGGGACTTATTCCCCACTTTGAGAAACACTGGGCTACGGCAAGCGAAATGGGACAAAGATATGGCAGGAACCAAATGTCAACATGAACCGAGATTACACAATCTGTCATTTATGTTATGCCTACACTTTGAATTAGATCAGAGTCTTGTTACGCAGGTATATTTGATTTATCTCAACTGTACCCTGTACTTAACTTTACTCGGTCTACCCTACAAACAGACACAGGGGGCATGAGAATTCGGTGCGTATCACAAAAGCTACCACAATTACTTGGGATAAGCATACCGGTATGACAAATTTAAATGAGCACTAGCAGGCTGGCCGCGCTGACCGCAGTGAATCCGGGGGTCCCACTAGTTTGACGCCCTCTCGTGACTTCACATGGTAATTAAATATTTCAAACAAGCGATTTAAGGTTATGGTTAGGTTTAGGGTTAAGGTTAGGGTTAAGGTTAAGGTTAGGGTTAGGTTTAGGGTTAGGTTTAGGGTTAAGGTTAGGGTTAGGGTTAGGTTTAGGGTCGTATGACGTAAGCGGTAAGTACCGAAAGGGCGTCGTTCTAGTGAGTCCCGTGAATCCCGGGCACTGGCGTCAAAAAACTCATCTAGCGCCTTCAGCGACTTTTTGGTACATCTGGCGACTTTTTAAAACGTGCATTTTCAGTGACAAATTCATCGTTTTTCCACACAATTCTGACTCTGCGCCGCCATCAGAAGCGCTTCCCACGGATAAGCAGGGCTGCAGATTAGCTCTGATCTCCAAAAAGTAGCTAGGACCGCCCATTTGTACTGTGGATGAAGGCATGTGGGCACGACTTCTGTAGATCAGCGCGCCGTGCTTGACATTGTGACGTCATATAGCGACTTTTCAGCAAGCCCATTGCGACTTCGGCTGATTTTCTTTTGACAACACTGCAGAGGGCCCTCGGGGTGTTCCTTCTCCAACCATTACTGCCATTCAGGGTTCCCACTCTTTTTCAAAAATCATTTTCAAGGATATTTCTAGGACTATTTTTGGATAATTCAGGACAGATATTTCATCCGTCGGACCCACAATTTGGACATACACAGCGACACACAATGCATTTTAGAGACAATGTGACTTTAAGATTGAAATTAGGGATGCACGATGTCAAAAATTTCGGCCGATACCGGCATCCGATATTGATATTGCGGTTTTGGCCTATAACAGATATTAACTGATATAACAATGTTTTTCTTTTCTTTTTCTTTTTTTCCAGAGATGACATTAATGCAAACAAACACAATTTTTGAATGTCCTCTTATTTCCAAAAACACTTTTTAACTCCCTGTGATAAAAACTGGAAGACAAACAATGAAAGTCACCGTCAAGTCAAATCTATTAGAACTGTAACATATTAAAAAAAACATCGGCGTTAGCATCAGCCCAGTTTCACCCATCGGACCGATGTCCAATGTGTTGACAAATGTCAAATATCGGGTGATACTGATACATCTGGCCGATACATCGTGCAACCCTAGTTGAAATGAGTTGTAATAAATGAGTACAGTGTGTTAGGGAAGAGGGTACGTCCAAAGACGTCATAAGAGCATAGTATAGAGCTCGAAAGTCCCGCCCCTTAGTTCCGCGTTTCACGGGACCTAAGCTGACCATCTAACAACGTGGTAGCGAGTAAATATCTTCTGATCTCAGTCATGATATGCTGTTTAAGATGATAGATAAAGATTATTCATGCAGAAGTATCAATGTTTTGTTCCGAGACCGTCGGCATGAAAAATGTGAAGAAACACAGCTTTCTAAAAAATGTGGGGGTTCGTACGAAAAATTAAGCAAAAATATCAGAAACAACATATATGGAGCTCGTGGCACAACTCGAAGGGGATCGAAATGCCAATTTAATACCGCCATTGGATTACATGCTACGATTTTCGGCTAAAAACGCCGTTGAGGTCCCATGAAATCGGGGGAAGTGACGTCACTTTCGAGCTCTATGGCATGGCCACAAGGGGAGTCACTTTCTTCTTCTGCAGTTAGTACAAAGGAGACTAGTGATAGGAGGGATTACATTAAACACTGACAACTGGATCTCCTCTCTTGGCCAATTTTGCGAAGTTACAGAGTCCAGATTTTATCCATTATTGCGTTGCATCCACTGACCATGAGCACAGTGTCTTTAAGCAATGTCCTCGGACTACACCTAACCCAATGCATTTTCCATTGAGTGATACTTCTTATCCAATGTACGTTATTAGCTGAGTACTGGCGGCAAGGTAAAATGCAAAGCCACTACTGCCAGGGCTAGAGTGTGGAACAGGTCATAGGATATAGTGAATTTGTGTCAGCTGTAATTAAGGCTGAATGACAGCTGTAATTTAACCACAAACTGAACATTGACGACAGGACATCCTATTTTGACCGGGCCGGAACTAGCAGCAGCTCCTCGCACCCACAATGCAATTCAAATTGCGGAGTTTCCAGTGTCACAATTTTTATCGATCATGGCCTTGCATCCACTGTGCATGGTGTCCCCGGGCTACGCCCCTGCACTATACCGTGGCCAATGCAATTTCCTGCGAATAAGCATTCTTATCCATTCCATGTTCTTTGTCCAAAGGTATTGACCTGGGTTGCGGTTGAAGATCACCAGCTGTCCCACTAGTAAGAATCTGCTGTACGGTGTTAGGACATTTTAGGACATCCTCAGAAAATACTTCGTCATCCTCAGACAGATGTTTGTCATCCTCAGATAGATGTTTGTCATCCTCAGACAAAACTTTGTCATCCTCAGAAAAAACATTGTCATCCTCAGATAAAACTTTGTCGTCCTCAGAAAAAAAATGGTCATCCTCAGACAAAACTTTGTCATCCTCAGACAAAACTTTGTCGTCCTCAGAAAAAAAAATGTCATCCTCAGACAAAACTTTGTCGTCCTCAGAAAAAAAATGGTCATCCTCAGACAAAACTTTGTCATCCTCAGACAAAACTTTGTCGTCCTCAGAAAAAAAAATGTCATCCTCAGACAAAACTTTGTCATCCTCAGACAAAACTTTGTCGTCCTCAGAAAAAAAATTGTCATCCTCAGACAAAACTTTGTCGTCCTCAGAAAAAAAATGGTCATCCTCAGACAAAACTTTGTCATGAGGATATGACATTTATTTAAGCACTTTGAACCTACTTGATGGTGTAGTGGCATAATATTGTCTGCTTGTAACTTTTGAACCACTGGACCAATTTTCAAAAACTTGGTATCCCTGTAATCCTTGGGCTGAGGCGAATCCAACGCATCCTATGACGTCATTTTCCGTCTGGATAGTTTTTCCGCCATTTTTGTTTTTGTGAAAATCAATAAAATTGCTATTTTAAGATCAAATTCTGTTGGATTGTCCTGTAAGTGGGTACACATGATCTTTGGACCAAGCTGAACAAAATAGTAGAGCGGCTACAAGGCCAATTTGGCTTGAATCGTGCAAATTATGATACAAGCATGAAACTTGGCAGGTATGTGCTTAAGACCAATACAATCAAATCTACCTGATTGGCCACTTGAAATTGCGGCCATTTTCCAAGATGGCCGCCAAAAAGGGCTCCAGAAATGGATTTATTGCATAGAATTGACCTAGAAAATTATGATACAAGCATGAAATTCAACATGTATGTGCTTAAGACCAATATGATCAAATCTACTTGATTGGCCACTTGAAATGGCGGCCATTTTCCAAGATGGCTGCCAAAAAGACACCAGAAATTGATGTATTGCATAGAATTGACCTAGACAATTATGATACAAGCATGGAATTCAGCATGTATGTGCTCAAGATCAATACGATCAAATATACCTGATTGGCCACCTGAAATGGTGGCCATTTTCCAAGATGGCCGCCAAAAGGACTCCAGACATTGATTTATTGCATAGAATTGACCTAGCAAATTATGATACAAGCATGAAATTCAACATATATGTGCTTAACACCAGTGCAATCAAATTGACCCAATTACTCACTTGAAATGGTGGCCATTTTCTAAGATGGCTGCCAAAAAACTAAAACAAAATGATTTATTGCACAGAATTGTCCAAGCAATTTATGATGAAACTCGGCTTGTATGCGATTAAGACCAATAGGCCTACAATCAAGTCTACTTTATTTGCTACTTAAAATGCTGGCCACTTTCAAAGATGGCGGCCAAAAAGACCCTAGAAATTTGCAAATGTCATATGTGCATCTTGCAAATTTGGTGGAAATAATTGTTCATTCTCCTTAAATATGTTAGCATGGATGATGAAGTGATACAGATATTAAAAATATTCTGCAATGACACATAAGCCACTCACAGTATGACACACAAATAGCATGGTGATGACATGCTAATGCCAGTTCTTAATTTAATATCAATGGAGGCAGTGCGCCCCCCCCCTTCCACACCCCGAAGGTTATGAGATGCTAATAATACGATGACACTGCGGTAATAATATGTCAATAACGGCAATTCGTGTTCTCTCGATATTGCTGTTAAACAAAAGGTACACCAAAAACAAGCATTGTCATGACTTTAGTTTATTTGCTCTTGGACATTAACATGTTTCATTTAGCTATCACATAATGGCTTTGGCTTGTCAGCCTGGAACATTCAAAGATAAGAGCCTCCTCCCAGAGGCTGTGGAACATTCTGTGGAACACAACTTCTCTAGTCAGTTGCGCCCTCTACCCAAGGGTGAGAAGGCTGACCATGTCAAGACCACCTGGATCCTCGCCTCTCCTAATAGGACGCATTACACGTGTCTCCCTTGGGTCGGTCACCCCTTACTGTACGTGTCTAATGCGCTCAGCAGGAGCACGAGTGTCAATTGTGCTGCCTGGAGTGCCTGGGTAGGGCGACCTTGGTTAGCTAGACCATACTTCTCCAATGAAGTATCTCAGGCCCCTGCTCGACCAGGATGCATGATCGAGGGGAAGTGTATCTTTGATGTCCCCCTTAGACTTCAGGAACCATAGTGTGTGCCCTAAAACGGGTATCTATCGGGGCTGGCTTGGCCAGCTTGCTGTGGTGGTGGTTGCTACAGGTTCTCCGTCCGCAACTTGGACCTACGGCCCTGATAGAGAATGGTCTTTTCTGCCAGCACGGTTGCACCTGCGGATGTTGTGTACTGAACATGCTGGAAATTCCACCTTGTGCCAAGGCCTGGTTTGCTTTGGGGAATACCACTTGGTATTGGGGGCCTCGCTACACCTCTGTGGGCTCCACCTGCACATCGGTGGTTTCCGTGCCCTGGGTTCCCTCCACTGCGTGCTCTCCGTGGTATTGGATGTCCAGACGCTGCCTTTGTGCGCCTGGTGCCTAGCTTCTCTTCTTCGGGTTCGGAACTAAGACCCTGGGCCCTTGGGCGGCTGTTGCGCCTCGGGCTGTGCGTTGGGTGAGCATGACGCTTATCACTGCTGATGGACGCTGCCTCTTCGCCTTCAACAGCTCTGGACCTCGCCAGGAGAAAGGTCTGTGCCCCGGCCAAGCTTTTGTTTGCGCATTCTAGGTAAAGGCAATTCAATCGGGAGTTTTTCAATACCCATAGTGGGATGTAGAGTGTTTCGACAGAAAGAGAACTATAGGTTACCGAGGGTAACTCTGGTTCTCTGAGGGAGATGAACGAGACATCTCACTAGATTGCTACTCTCACCCACAAGCTCAAAGGTTAGTTGCCTCAGATTGAAGCTCAGAGCCCAGCGCACCTGGGCTTTGTCCCCGAGAGGGCGGGATCCCCAGCTGTGCAGATCATTGGCATGACGGCAAGATTGAAAGCAAGTTTTGGCAAATGGTCGCGGGCGTTACCCATAGTGAGATGTCTCAGAGAGCCGAGGTTATCCTTGGTAGCCTATAGTTATGTGCCTTTTTGCTTGATTGTGTTTCCTTCTATGATGAAATCATTGGAAATTCAAACAGTGAATGTTAACATTGATTTGGGCCACATCTGCTAGATTAATTGCAATTAATGAAGTTCTAGTGTCTTCTTTGATGGCCATCTTTAAAAATGGCTACCATACATTCTCAAGTTGCAAATGAGTGGATTTGATTATAGGCCTATTGCTCTTAAGCACAAACACACAAAATTACATATAAAACAAAGGAAATACGCACTCCGCGCTTCTAAATTAACAATCCGGTGCAACCAGAGCAGGACCAAAACATAGGCAAAAAGGGAAAGAAATCTGGTGCCACACGGATGTCTATTTTCTGTAATTTATTTTTTAGTGCAGTGAGACTAACGTTTCGACTTTACACAAAATTACATACTTGTATCATCATTTTTTGCTCACCTTTTGGCTAAATTCAGCCTTTTTGTGGCCATATTATAAAATGGCTTCCATTTCAAGTGGCGAGTCAGGAAGATTTGATTGTATTGGGTTTTTTGCACATTCATGCCAAAATTGATGCTTGTATAATAACGTGCTTGATCAATCCTGTGCAACAAATCCATTTCTATGGTATTTTTTGGCGGCCATCTTGGAAAATCGCCGTCATTTAAACTGGAAAATTACTTCGAATGTATTGTGTTGGTCTTAAGCACATAACTGCCAAATTTCTTGGTTGTGCTTGTATCATAATTTCCTTTCTCAATTCTGTGCAACAAATCCATTTTTAGAGTTTTTCATGGTGGCCATTTTGGAAAATGGCCACCATTGCAAATGGCAAATCAGACAGATTTGATCGTATTGGTCTTAAGCACATACATGTTGAATTTCATGCTTGTATCATACTTTTGTAGGTCAATTTTATGCTATAAATCACTTTCTGGGGTCTTTTTTGGCGGCCATCTTGGAAAATGGCCACCATTTCAAGTGGCCAATCAGGTAGATTTGACCGTATTGGTCTTAAGCACATAAATGTTGAATTTCATGCCTGTATCATCATTTTCTAGGTCAATTCTATGCAATAAATCTATTTCTGGGGTCCTTTTTGGTGGCCATCTTAGAAAATGGCCGCCATTGGAAGTGGCCAATCAGGTAGATTTGATTGTATTGGTCTTGAGTACATATATGTTGAATTTCATACCTGTATCATAATTTTCAAGGTCAATTACATGCAATAAATCAATTTCTGGTGTCTTTTTTGGCGGCCATCTTGGAAAATGGCCGCCATTTCAAGTGGCCAATCAGGTAGATCTGATCATATTGTTCTTGAGCACATACATGTTGAATTTCATGCTTGTATCATAATTTTCTAGGTCAATTCTATGCAATAAATCAATTTCTGGGGTCTTTTTTGGCGGCCATCTTGGAAAATGGCCGCCATTTCAAGTGGCCAATCGGGTAGATTTGATCGTATGGGTCTTAAGCACATACTTGCCGAATTTCACGCTTGTATCATAATTTGCACGATTTTTCCTGTAGCCGTTCTACTCGTAGTGGAAAATGTTAATTTAGGGCCATGAACAGGACAAAACAGTCTGTTTTTACCATATCAATGTACAATCTATGGCTCAAACACTTGTTGTATGATGAGGGATGTTACGTTGTCTATTTGTGCGCGCACACACACGGTTTCATCATCTGTTCTTGTTTTCGATTTGAATAATATACGAGGTGATACATCGGTACGCCTATTGCCTACAGTACATCTAGCAGCAGCACTGACTGAGGTAAATAGCTAAGTCCAACAACTGAAAAGGGTTAGCACTGTGGTACTATCTTTGTATGAAGTATGATTTTGTAAGTGACTTTTCCAGCATCACAGTTGTTGAACTGATGTTAAGATGTGATGCCATTTGTTGAACTATGTAGAGCTAAACAATGCTAAGATATGATGTAGAAGAAGTAACGTTTCTAATCGCGCTCGTTTGTGAAGGCTGCCCCCTCTAGCAAGGAGGTCGACATACCAACTAGCGAATTGTTTTATACTATTACAGAAGTTAAGAAAACATATAATTACCTGGAAAATCCTGGCCAACCTGACGATGTCTATGTCGTTTTCACGCATCATTGTGCGCTTGTTTCCCCTGGTGAAAATGTACACTGGATCCATATTTGACTTATTGAACTTAAGTGGTATAATTGCCGGTAACTGTGTGGTGGTTGATGTGGTTCCTCAGAGCGGCTCACGTAGTCTCTAGCGCGCGCATAGAGTTCTAGTTCTAGAGCCATTTATTCGATTTCTGTTTTTTCATAGCAATATCAGAAAACGGTAAACGGGCCGTCTTCCGTCTTTTCAGTACCCTGTAATGAATGTAAATAATTGGCAACAACGATATTGAAAATCAAAGCATAACTCCACACAGGCTCGGACTGGGAACGATTTTCGGCCCTGGCATTTTCCCTCTACACCGGCCCCCGCCGACCAACGAGCCCCCCCCCCCCCCCCCCCCCACACACACACACACACACACACATTCATCCACCCATCTGTCCATGCCAAAAACCAAAGCTATATGAGACCAGCATGAACGAACACAACACATCTTCACTACCATTTCATTTTCACATTCACATTCAATTTGAACTGCATAGAAGCACAGTCAACCGTGTGTGTGTGTGTGTGTGTGCGTGCGCGCGCTACCTTACCTTACAGGGGGCCATATAGGGATTGCGATGCACATCCTGGTGCGGTAACTCGGTCTAATCTTTTTGCCACCTTGTCAACAATTCTGTCTGTCACTTGATAGATGAAAAGTATAAGTGAGCGACATAACATGACCGCAATCCATCAGTTGTTGCAGCCGTTTCATTCAATGTTTGCCGAGTGCAGACATCAGCTGCTCACAAAACAGGACGCTACTGATCCACTAATACAGCCTCGTTTCGGGAACTTTCCTAGCCTCGCACATCTCGGTGTTGATTGCATCTCTCGTCTTCATTGGGTGCTTTTGCTGCATATTGGCTATGTCATGCCACTGGTTCATAAAAGATAGAATCGGACATCTCTGCGTTGACTTATCCTCTCGATGCACTGTTTTAGCAAAGCCCACTGCAGATTCATGAATCCAGTAACCCATACGAACTCCGCGAAAAAGAAGTTAAAGCAGAGTTAACAGATAGAGTCTTTTTGTGTTTCCGTTTGGGTGTTTTTTTTTTAATGATTGCGTTCGCTCCGAAAAGTTTACAGACGTAAGCTAATCCTTCCTCACTGAAGGAATAGCTAGGCTAGCATGATGAGCTTGATAAACAACTTCAAGTTCTGTATTATCCTCATATCCTGTGAGTCTTCTTTCGTGCTGCCCAGGTCATGGAACCTCAAAGTCCGTACAACAATTCACTTTGCTTTGTGCTTGAACTGACGTTTCCAGTATGTTGCCCAGCCCTCATCCTCGCATGCTGAACTTGTAGGGATGTAGGAATCACTGCAAAACGAAAACTACTGGCGAAGCAAACAAATGATCTATAGTTATAGTTTCACTTAGCCATTATAAAACACACTGACGCACCATCAACACTTTGTTATGTTTGTCACGAATGCTCCCTCTTCTCTTTTTGACACGTCTTTCTTTACATGTTATGTATGTTTTTTACTTTTAAACTGTTTATACACATGCCATACATCAATTCTGACCAATTTTTGGAGAGGAAATCATTTCTGACAATTTCATGTGGAGAATGTGTGATTGTGACCTTAAAAGGTCATTGTCAAGGTCAAATGTGCTATTCTGAAGAATGTCAATAGACTTTCATTGTAATAATGAGAAACAAATTCTCAATTATAGTATGAGGAGTTATTTGCTGATATTGCAATGAATATTTTGTGTCAGTATAGTGTCAGTATAGTCCTTAAAAGGTCAAGGTCAAGGTCATGTTCCAGGTCTTTTCCCTATTCTGAAGAACTCGGCCATGTGCTTGCCTATTAGGTCATTATTAAGAATAAGGAACAGCCACTATAAATGTAAACCTAACATTTCCACACAGTCAGGGGACAGGACAGCACATGCACTGCAACAGTCAACACAGAGAGGAGCCCCCACTAGAGGAGAAGTAAGTATGTTGCAGACTCCAACCCGCCAGGTTGGTGGGGGGAGTAATCAACCAGTAATCAACCAGTGCTCTCCCCCATCCTCCTCCATGACTGAGGTACCCTGAGCATGGTACCGTCCCACCGCACTGCTCCCCATGGGGCGCCACTGAGGGCTGCCCCCTTGCACGGATGAGGCATAAATGCAATTTTGTTGTGTGCAGTGTGCAGTGTTCACTTGTGTGCTGTGGAGTGCTGTGTCACAATGACAATGGGAGTTGGAGTTTCCCAATGGGCTTTCACGGCTTTCTTTCTTTCAGACTCTATGAACTAGAAATGCCCCTCTGTGAATGTGCCCTCTTATAGCACTATTGATGGGAGTAAGTGCATTGATTCCATCACCAATGCTGTACATTTATACTCTGTGATCATCAAATATTACAGCTGTTGTGGTTGATCTGGCCCCAGCCCAGACATGCACCAAGTACTTCCCAGCCAATGTTGCATCTTGCTCGGTCAATATTTTGGCCTCTCCAAAGATAGCAAGTACTGGACTGGATCAGAAACCATGGCTGCAACCTCATGCAACCCCCCTACTCATGCAATCATCTCCTTACAGGATATGTTCTTTGATCACAGTTTTTGTCAGTGATGGTTCAAGATGATAGACTAATTGATGGTGGGGAAGCATTCTCCGCATCTAGTCAGTGCCATACTGCTGGCAAATCTCCTGCATACCAAGTTCCTGGAAATATGGGCTGTAGTGGAGAAGCAATGCAAATGTGTCTGTATAACAACTTTTCTGCACTGCTTCACACGAACAGCCCACTCAACATGCACCAGCAACCTGGCCTAAGCCTCATCAACACAGTTCAAGAGTTCTGGAATCTCTTCACCATCAGCTGACTTTGCTGGTAGCACCTCATCATCAAGAACAACAGGGCTGTAGTATTGCCTCTGGTTTGATGATAAATCATGTCTGGAACTAACAATTGGAGATTTCACTTGTTCTCCACAGAGGCCCGGAACTTATCAAGTTGGTGAGGAATGGGTGTTAGTCCGTTCACGCCAATGATGTCAACGGCTGTTGTTGAGTTGGTACACAGCATGCGTTCACCTTCCTTCAATGACATCTCAATGTAGGAGTCACAAGATGGATGAGCTCTGGATGTCAGCAGAGGGATACTGCTGAGTTGATGATGGCAATGATGACAGCACCTAAATTCTGCCAGAGGCATATGACGGATCTTTGACATGAAGTCTACCCGAACATGAGGGCAATAAGTAGACTCAGAGCTTCATTGGGTGAGATTAAGGTGAGGCTCAATTTCACTGACAAGCTTTGACTTATTAACAACCAACAGAAGGTCACCATCTAACAGGGGTGATGCTGAAAGGACATCATGAGATCTGCTGAATACTCATGCCCCGTTCCTCAGCAATGTCCATCCTCCTATGTGCCTCAGCTATGTCTTTAGATGAGACCAACTTCTGCTCCTTTACAATGATTGCTAGTGTCTTCTATGGCTGATCTTTGTACTGCAGAAGATTCCTTTTTGAAACAGTTCCACTTATCTTATGTTCTTGAGAACTAACCTATCCTGCCAGTATAAGCTGAAAACAAGCTTTGGAGACGGTTGCGCAGGCGAGGTGCAACACTCCTGTTAATAACCTGGTTGCTGAGCAGATTGTGCAGAGGAACGGGCGCATTAACGGTCAATTAGTATGGATTCTGCGGATCCACCACAAAGTCTAGCAACAATTACACATTTCGGTTGAATGTAAGGCACGGAGCGGTGCTCAGTGCATGTTGGAGGTGGTATTCTGTCCGCTTCAAAGTGGTGTTGTTGGTGAGAAAGTTGAGGACATCAGTGATCATTCTAATCTGATGGAAAGAACTCAAATTTTGCTGCAACATTAACATTGCGTGTGGCTCCTACTACAAACTGTCCTCCATGACCCTTGCATACTCTCTGAATGCTGCTCAACCTTTATGTCACCTCGCACAGCAGTAAGAGGCTACTGCAGTTACGTTCGGCAAAGATTGGCATAGGACGTTATGGTAGCCTCATATTGATTTATTTTCCTTCTCTTTCAGAGACAACAGCATTTTTAATGATGGCCGCCAAACTTCAAAGAATTGGCAGAGCTCTGACTTGTCTTGATTCAAGCTCTCCACTTGCTCAGTCAAGGCCTCAAACTCAAATTCTGGGCAACGTTAATTTGAAGCCAGTGAAGTGTGCAATGCCTGTACCTGTGCAAGCACTGGACAGTCTGCCTTGTCCTTGTGAGTCCAGAATACCTCCCACTGGAGAGACATGCATCAATGCATTATCTAGGCCAGAACCTCGAGGCAATTTTCCCTGATATCTGAGAATAACATGCGTCCAATGGAAAGGGCCAATACAGTGGAAGAGATCCTTGAAGTGCTCCGTCTCATGCAGGTTTCATCACACCAAATTGCCATTGATGCCTGGATCATCTGCCTGCGAACACTGGAAGTTGGATAGGCAGTGTCTGACAGTGGCACACACAGTAATGGGTCTTATAGGAAGGAAGCCAGCACGCATCATTGGCACAACAGCAGATGAGACAAGTGTGTGTACAGCAGCCTGCATCAAAAGGTCTCCTCCTGACACACCAGAGCGAATCAGGCTGATCAAGAATTCATGCTTTCCTGATAAACCTTTTGCAGTGGCAACATGCAGTAATGTTGCTTGTTTGTTTTCAGGATGCAGCAGCATGTCTGGTGGTAGGGCAGGTCGAACCACTGGCTTTGCATGATCAGGTACCTCTTGGCATGGTAAATTCCTCTGCAGTATATCATTAGCTTGGCCTAATTCTGTGCCCGACACTGGAGACTTTTGAAGTTGTCTGTTCACTGAAGCATCTGGAAACAGTAATAAGGCTGCATAGTGTGAACCCTTGGTACCAGAAAGTGATGATTTGTCAGCATAATCAGAGCTGGATGCCTGCCAATGTATATTACATTACACTTAGCTGACGCTTTCATTTATTCAAAGCGACTTACAGTTATTATTTTTCAGGGTATTGGTTACAGTCCCTGGAGCAATGTGGTGTTAGGTGCCTTGCTCAAGGGCACTTCAGCCATGGATGGAGATGTAGGGAGAGGTCAGGGGGGATTCAAACCTGCAACCCCTAGATTGAAAGACCAACTCTCTAACCACTAGGCCACAGATGCCCCCATGTATAATGGATGTATAATCCTCCCTTGTAAGTGCTAGGTATGGTTTTCTGTCGGTTTTTCGAGCATTCCACAACATAGCTAGCAAGAAGACTGGTCAGATCTGATTGTCTGGTAGCTTGAACATGAACCAATCCTGTGAAAAGTTGCGAGAAGGTTCTTATGAAGGCTTTTGCAGTGGGAAGCATCATATGCAATGGTGTTCGCCTTATTCCGCGTTGAATCTTATGCACAAGCATTTGAAAGAGGCAGTGAAGTTGTGTACTCTTGTGATCTCTGACACACTTCTCCTCTTCTAGTGGGGGCTCCTCTCTGTGTTGACTGTTGCAGTGTATGTGCTGTCCTGTCCTCTGACTGTGTGGAAATGTTAGGTTTACATTTATAGTGACTGTTCCTTATTCTTAACAATGACCTAATAGGCAAGCACATGGCCGAGTTCTTCAGAATAGGGAAAAGACCTGGAACATGACCTTGACCTTGACCTTTTAAGGACTATACTGACACTATACTGACACAAAATATTCATGGCAATATCAGCAAATAACTCCTCATACCATAATTGAGAATTTGTTTCTCATTTTTACAATGAAAGTCTATTGACATTCTTCACAATAGCAAATTTGACCTTGGCAATGACCTTTTAAGGTCACAATCACACATTCTCCTCATGAAATTGTCAGAAATGATTTCCTCTCCAAAAATTGGTCAGAATTGATGTATGGCATGTGTATAAACAGTTTAAAAGTAAAAAAACACAGGTTTTTGTCATAGGCGATGGCGGCCATATTTGGCGGCCATATTGTGAAAAATCTGGCACTATGGTGGACGAGCACCTCCGTGATTTTTAATGTCTAGGAACCCAGTAACTCAATTCCAGTGAGAAACGCCCCCAACTCAAAATTGCGAACGGGTCTACATGGATGGTCCAGGACTACCATCCATTGTCGGAGGACTGGTAAGCGACGATATGAAAATAAATATGAATCCCACAGCGCGGTTATACAGGGTTGCCAGACGAGACTGATCATTTCCAGCCTAAAAACAAATGCTCAAAACCCGCGTGGAAACACTAAATGCCACACAATTTGAAATATATTCTATTGATGTCTAGCCATAAATCTGCAGAGAAACCCACCCAAATGCTATTGCAACCTTTTTTTGACCAGAGACGGTCATCCAAAGCAGCCCAATCTTGCCCTATTTGGCAACACTCCCGGCGAACATTACATCCGCGTTCCCATGAACCTATCAGAAGGAAGACAGGCGTCTTCAGATTCCAACCCCATCATGCACTGCTTTACATTTCCATCTGCCCACCGTCACAAAGATGGAAGGGGTATATATACTGTACCCCTTGCACTATGAAATATGGCGTCTACTCAAGAATTAATTATGGCATTTACATTTGTCCGGAATTACCGACTTCGACTGGTCTAAAATCCAGGGCTGGTGTCAGCGCAAGGGGGCCGGTCTAAATTGCGTTAGGGCCGCGGCGGCCCACCGGGCATTTGCCCGGTATCACAGAATGCCAGTCCGAGCCTGACTCCACAATTAACTGTTTTTTTGAAAAATGTCTCTTTATTGGTTTTATAATTTTCTATGGAGAAAACTGTTATTGTAAAATGGTCCGTGTACGTGGTGGCCATTCGATTTCTGTTTTGAAATCAGAAAACGGAGAACGGGCCGTCTCCCGTTTCCCGTCTTGGAGTCGGAGAACGGGAAACGAGGGACGAATCGATTTCCGATTTTCGATTTCAAAACGGGAAACGAGAAACGGGTCCTTTTCTGAAATCCACTTACATGCTCATCAATGGGTGTTCGGGGAAATAAAAATTGGGGCAATTTTCCATCACTGATTTTGCATTTATATCTTTGTGTTCCCCTCCCCCGGAAGACATTTTGATGAACTTGAACTTGAGAGGGGGCAGACATTGTGGCTGAGTTATCATTGAGTAGCCAGTCTCTTGAGCGCCCCATCTTTTGATTAAGCATATCTTCATTAAGCATGTCTCTTGATATTTATGGAGATTTTATTAGAAGTAGGAGGTGCAGTGGCATGTCATGCACAGACATTGCCACTGATTTAAGCAGCGAATTCGGAGGAATTAGGGGATTTTCTCCCCGAAATGTTCGACGGTGGTGTTTGGAGCAGGGACTGCTGAGGGAATTCTGTCCCGATAGCCGGCTAGAGGCTGAAGTCTTCCAGGGGATATCGGAGGTAGGTGGTGTCGAGTTAAGCTGGGCTTACACTGTGCGACTTCTGCCACGATTTGGCACTCGCACGACTTTTTGGGAGTCGGGCCGAGCTTAATACCCACGAGTGAAAATATCGCGCAGTGTATGCCCGGCTTTACACATGGCCTACTGGGCTCCCAGTGCACAGAGTTGTGTGAAACAATTAATTCTCTTTCCTAAAGGATCACAATGTGTTAGAGTTTTTGGAATTTTGGAATGATATTTGAACTATCCTCTATTCCTCTATCCACCATTTTCAGACCAGCTGTGACCAGCTATGGCTTGTGGGACCAAGTCCGTGTGGACTGCGGGCGGGAGTTTTTCCTGGCGCTGTACATGCAGGAGAAGCTGGCAGACTACAGACAGACCGCCATACCTGCAAACTCCATCCACCAGGGTAAAATATATAACTTATCACCATCTTCATTGTCCATATTCTTTTGTACAAACACAACACCACCAAAAATTGATCCAGGGAATTCACTCATAGGTGCCGGAAAGGGTGATGCAGTGGTGCATTTGCATTCCCACTTTTGGGCTCAAATGAGGCTCTCTCAACTTCTACTGCAGACAAATGAGTGGAGTTAAGAAATAAATAATGAAGAAAAAAAAAAAACGCACCACCACTTTTAAACTGGTTCCGGCGCCCTTGAATTCACTCATTAACGGTCATTCAATACCATGACACTGACACATAAGGTACCAACCAGCCAAATGCTGGTAAAACTTGAGTCTGACTGGTAATAATTTCAGTGAAACTAATAACCATTTATTCTGCACAGAATCACACCATTGAAAGGATGTGGGTGGAGGTAAATCAGAGAGTGGACTATCCTCTAAAGACAGCCATAATTCAGGCACTGGACCAGGAGTCCATTGCCATTGACGACCCCCTGGAGAAATTCTGTGTGTCTTCACTGACATGCCACGTTGCCAGGATTGGCTTGGCAAATTTTGTCGAGGCATGGAATGCCCACAGAATTCCAGGTAGTCTCATTTATTCACAATTATACAGCTATACAGCTGAAAGGGGGTGGTGCTTATTTGCCATTGGGGCATTAGTCCATTTTTTCCTTAATACTAATGGGGGTGTTGTCAGGCTTAAGATGAGGTCAAGGGGGCGTTGGGGGGCTTGTGATTAGGCCAAGAGGGCGTTTAATAAAAAAGGTTGAGAATCAGTGCTGTAGCATGTGAGGACTGTTCTTTTCTTTTTTTTTAGAAATCACATCTTGCTGATTATGTTGTCGACTTCAGTTCGGATGACAGTGTGTGATAAATGCAATGTAAAGTAAGGATGCCCTCATTTTACAGGGAAGGGCATACCAAATGCCCTGTGTGGGGAAGGCTGTCCCGCAAAGGTTACAGAGGACCTCTTACCCAATGCCGAAACTGCAGCTGACATGTACCTGCAGGAGGTTGGCACAGCACTGACCAGGGAGTCGACATTTGGTAGCGACCCATTTCAAACCGAGGAAGCCCGGAGTAATGCCGCAATGGCATTCAACACAATTGTGGACCCCACATCATTGCTGCACAGTGCAGTTAATCATAATTATACACCACTGCAGTCTGCACTGCAGTTCCTGATTGATGTAACCCGACAGCACGCCACATAATGTTATTTGTGTTAATTGTTATTAATTGTTTATAATATTTGTTAGTGACATTCTTTGATTTTTGTTTTTTTCTGAACCTGTTACTTTTTTGTCTGCATACTGACGATAAACTGCCTGAACTGCATAAGTGTCATGACTCATGAGCTTTACACTGTAAATTGTTTGATCCATTTTAAATTATTTTGGTGAGATTAAAGTAATGGAAATGCAGTGCAATACCTTACATTATTGTGCAAAGACAGTAGTGTAACCAGTAATGCATTACAGTTTTGGAGTAAGTTGCCCAACACTGCAGAAGAGTAAGTGTCAATCTTTGACTCACAATCACACTCTGTTGAACTGTGTCATCACTTACAGTTGTACATACTGGGTTCAGAGCAGCATGCATTGCAATGTGGACTGCATTACTTAGAAATAACAGTTTTTATGGAAATTTCACTTTTTCCACATTGACCACATCTATTTATGAAAAGTCATCAAAGACTAAGCGAATGAATTAGGCAGTTCATGTATTATAAGATGTTTAACATTGAATGGGGTCAAATACACGGCAAGGACAATAGGAGGTAATGCACCTGACTGGAATCCGACAGATTGAAACAATGGCCACCCTAACATTTACATTTTACCATGTTTTTATTTTCCATGTTTTTATCTTACATGTATCACTCACTCACTATCTCTCACTCTGGCACCTCAAATTCACAGAAAAAATCACACACAGGAGCAAATCCTCTCACAACGTGGAGGTTTGCAGAAAACCCCTCAGCCCTGCATTTGAGGCAACTATCGAAGTTGCCACACCACTCCTCCACACACGACTTACAGCCCACCAAGGACCCACAGCAAGCAGCAAATTGTGGCTCCACGAAGATTGCTGTAGAAGACAAAATGACAAGATAAATACATTTTATAAATTAGTCACGTCGAGTCTACGCCACATAAGCAGTACATAGGAAGTCAACTACAGAACTTCACCCATTGTACATGCGTTATTTGCAGGTAGGCTACAGGTTCATAATAAAGTACAATAAAGCAGTTGCTCTCAAACTTCTCCTGGCGCAATCCTGGGACCTAACAAAATCTTTCTTACAAATCGCTCAGCTTTGTGTCCATTCACAACTTCACAAGTGCACCTACTGTTGATTAAGATAATTGTTTCCATACCTTTGCAAACGAGGCATGCCATGGCCTCCTGTGCGGACTGTAGGCTGGGCCTCTGGAGGTGTGTTCTGGCCAACTCAGTCAGGTGCCTCATCGCCTTGGCCACCGTCTCCAGGCCTTCTCCTGCCTCCTTAATCTCCTCCGCTCTCCCCACCAACGCCCCATGGTTGTCCTCTCTTCTACTGAGAAGACATAATGCATAGAAGGGGAACGTGTGAAAAGGTGTGTGTACCACCATGTTAAGGATGTGCAAAAATGTGACAAGATGTTACCAGAGAAGGTCTAAGCTATGAGAATGAGCACATGCTGGTGGTCAGGGGTGTTACTGCAGTAGTTGGCTTATCGCAGACAAGTGAAAGATGAATGGGTGTGGATGGTGTTTAAGCGTGGGTAAACGGGGGCAGTCGTGGGTAAGTGGTTAGAGTGTCGGACTTGTAACCCAAAGTTGGCCAGTTGGACTCCCGACCCGCCAGGTTGGTAGGGGGAGTAATCAACCAGTTCTCTCCCCCATCCTCCTCCATGACTGAGGTACCCTGAGCATGGTACCGTCCCGCCACACTGCTCCCCAGGGGCGACAGTTGGGGCTGCCCCCTTGCACGGGTGAGTCATAAATGCAATTTCGTTGTGTGCAGTGTGCAGTAAACACGTGTGTGCTGTGGAGTGTTGTGTCACAATGACAATGGGAGTTGGAGCTTCCCAATTGGCTTTCACTTTTCGCTTTCACAACCATAAGTTCTATCTCTTTGTGTAATTCTCATAAGAAGCTCAATTTATGAGGCCAAATCACTGACTTTAATACAACATTAGCTGAATGCTAGCGAGGACAGGTCGAAATCTTCTGCCCTTCTGGACAAACTTCGCCTGGTTTCCACCGCACCTCAGTAAGTGTAGAGCCCCCTTGTGGCGCTCCAAACATACACATCGGAACTACAGGTCGGGCAAGAGCCAGGCAAGGACAAACTAGACACCTGAAAAAAATGTCAATACAGCCTCTTATATAACTGCAACCATAATTTTCACCAGGAATATTTTAATTATGACTTTTGGAATTGACAGTAGCGTGTTTTTTAGCATTTAGCCCTATGGACCATTTAGCCCTATCTCCAATCCATTCCTTTTCCACTCAGTCAGCTCTGTTTCCACTTGTCCGCGTTCGCCACCTAGTGGAATCTAGGTGGAACTGTGGCTACAATGGGAACCAATGGGAGATTTCTTTCTCATAGCTTCCAGATTCTGTGCTGCTACATACCTAATTTTGGCCCTCCTGGCGTCCTGGAGATCTTCCATCTCCTCCTCCGTGAGGACAAAAACCTTGCGGCTATTTTGCCTCCAGTACTGGGATGCTGAAATACCAGAAATTGTTTTAGGTCACAGACAAACCCTTTTGAAAAAGAAAGACCAGTAGCACAACTTGATCTATGCCAGGGGTGGGGAATCTATGTCTGTAGGGTCGTTTGAGGCCCTTGAGGCCATTTTATCCAGCCTAAAGACAATTTTAATAACCTGCAACTCTATGATCTTCTGTCCACCTAACAATTACAACATGGCTGCCCACAAGTAGTCATTCATGGTTTTCATGGTTTTTTTTGTAATCACGAAACCCACAGTTAACCGTGGTTATTCGTGGTTTTCATGTTTTTCTTAGTATGGTTTGTGATGATGGTGAAGAGTCAGAGTGGGAGCGTATCTATGTTCCCCGGGTCCTATTTTCCCCTGCCTTTGTATGGGACTTTTTCTTTAAAAAGGGTTCTATGTTCCCGCATGCAATGTTCAAATTGTGCCCTTCCCAAAACCATCCCTAAACCTAACCAGTCAATAATGCAATGTTTTGTGCCCTGGCCAAAACTATCCCTAAGCCTAACCTGTCACAGTTACAACAACAACCTGCGCTTTGCCATGCGGCAGCAGTCTACTTGGAAGCAGTGGGGAACATACAACGCTTTTTTGAAAAAAGGGTCCAAAGTTCCCCGGTAGAGGGGAACATAGGACCCGGGGAACATAGGGAAGACCCCGTCAGAGTACTTAGAGTACTACTTTAAGCAGACATTGATTGTTCCTTCTTGTGATTTACAGGGAGATCAGACCGTGCTTTATGACCAATTTTGATAGAAATGTAAGAAATTTCAAAGGGTGTATAAACCTGTCCCAATAACTGCATGCATTGTGACTGTAGATAATAGGAATGCATGTACTTGAACTGTTCCCTACTAGTGCATCAGATTCAGCCTCCAAAAAAGGCAGGATATTCATAGTGCTGTAAAGATCCCCCAGACAAACTTTGTACGTCCAACTCCATTTATGACCAACACGTGTAGTTTGTATGTTGTCAAATGTGAGAAACGGCAACTTCATTACAATCCTCGGATAAGTATTGTATGGAAGAATGAGTTAATTTGTGTGAGATACCAATCTATTGGCCAGTGGCGTGTCTGAGGATGGAAAAGAGTAGACAGATACAGCACATCTACAAATCACAAAACTTACTGTGTAGCGTTGATGTGTAACGACAACAGAGTGTACATAATATTTTACCAAAGATATACACCATATTACATACATGTGGCAATTTACACAAAAGTAACCATTGGCACCCAAATGGCACATATTGTCTTACCTTCTACCATGAGTTTATATATCTCAAGTATGTTTTTCAAGCATACTTCGCTGTTTGTATTCTGGCCTCCTGGGGTGAGCATTTTGGCCCTTCGGTGTGGCTTGACAAGCAACACCGGGTGCCAATTAAGGGCATTTAACTTCTCCACAATGCGGCTGACCTGGGTTCGATTCCCAAATAACACAAATAACACATTAGAGGAAAGCGACAACATATGCCAATACACTCATTCTACGTTCAAAGTGTGTTAATTGGCTAGAACTGCCCTAATAACTAGAACTATGCCTACTTGTACCACAGATTCTAAAGGAGCTGTGTTTCTATCTCAGGGAAATCAATCGTTGTTTGGATGCTAGTCTGTTACAACTTGCACCTGCCCTTTGCGATAACTTATCTGACCAATGTCCCAGAGGTGATGGTACGATTATACGCGGCATCTTCTTTACATTTCGCTTCGATAATTAAAACGATTCAACGCGGTTAGATACCAAGACAATTGTTAAGGTTTAGGAAGGCTAAACGTGAAGCGAGATGTTAAGAATAATGGCGAGCTAATTCGCACCGTCAACTCCAGGATATTGATCAGATATTTTGTAAGACAAAATATAGAACTATGGGCCTGCAAAGTTTTTCTTAGTATGCGATCCCGTAGAAGTGCCTTGTCCGTTTTAAGGACCAAAGCCAAATAAGAAGATAGAGGTTTATTTGTGTCTATATTTTGGCCTGCGGATCTAACTTCTAGGCGGAGATGTTACGGCGGGCTCTTGACCAACCTAGACCTAGGCTAAGCTACATGACATTGAGTGGCATTATCACAACTTCACATAAATGCAGCTATGGGCGGTAATGGGATATATGCTTATTTTGTAACACGACTTAAACGTGATATGGGTAATAATTACGTAGTGGCTAATTATATGTCATAACCAAACACAGTAGGCCTACAGATATACTCACCGATCCGAAGCTCAGGAATACACGACGAGGATTACTGAGAAATGCGCGCGCTGTCTTGGTTCCCGCTGGATTCTGACGTATGTGGGCGTAGGCCTAAATCAAAGTTCTAAATCAAGTTACAGGCCTACAATAATGAGGGGAAAGAAGCGATCAACAGCCAACCCCTCACATTGCAAATAGCCTACATAAAATTTTGCGACATTCGTTTTGGAAAGCTGGAATCCCAAAGACATTAATATTGAACACTTATTCCACTGTGCTCAATTGCGTTGATTGGGTCTGCCAATGCCAGCTAATTCTCCCAGTGACTCATATAGCCATAAAGGCAGTGTCATTTGGCTCCATCTATTGGTCAGAAGATAGTTTGCCTTCTTTATGTTTTGATAAAGCCATGGTACCAAATGTGTTGTTTCAGAAATAGGCTATTGCTTGGCTATGTCACATTTGTAGTAGCCTAACTAGTCCAACCTATTAATAGGCCTAAGGGTTTGAAGGTAGGCCTAGGCCTACTGCACTCTGTTCTCTCTCTCTCTCTCTCTCTCTCTCTCTCTCTCTCTCTCTCTCTCTCTCTCTCTCTCTCTCTCTCTCTCTCTCTGTGTGCGTAGGCTATGGCAAAATCCGTGAAATTTACACAGATTTCGTGGCCCAAATCCGTGTCCATTTCACAGAATTTAGGCCTAATTTGTCATGTCATGTCATGCCAAGAATTAAAATGCATCTTGATCCTCATTCAAAACAATAGAAAATGTAACATGATGCTCAAACTCATAACAACTATAATAGCATGACACTATGCCGGCAGATGCCGGCTGTCATAGATTTAATGGGGGAAATATCCGTCTGTTGGGACACAGAAAAAGAATACGTATGTACTGTATATCACAGATTTTGCCAGTCATTGAGTTACTATGAAAATAAATGAGTGAAATTCTAAACTGCCACAATGCGTGTGTAAAACTGAGATTAAAAGCAGTTACACTCCACTACTAAAGTTGTTTTTAAGAGATTTTTAAAAGTATCAGCAGTGGACACTTCAACATTAGTTAATGAGCGGTGCTGTCGCCAGGTGAACCTTTAAGGCTAATTCATCACATAGTCATTTATGATTCAAGAATCATCCCCCATTTTCCCACATCAACTACTTGACTTCATTGACTTGGGAATAACTCTACAGGCCTCCCTGGACTTATCCAGGGAGTGCTACCCAGCAGGCAATACCATGTTCTAAACTACATAAATAACAGTGACAAAGAATCTAGGAAATGAGCACTCACTTATCGGATGATCCAGCTTTTTAGTTGAAGAAGGCAATCATGATTATGCAATGTTTGAAGGTGTCTGACAGCGTCACTCTTTTATTCTACACGTGCATGTTCAGTGTGTGACAATTTACTTTTACAAATAGTTCAGGTAGCCTACATTATTCAATACAACTTCAATGCAAGTTTTCCATAAATACAAACGCATAGTAAGTCCACGCCTCAAAAGGCACTACAATCTTTTTCTATTTGGATTTATATCCACCTTGGATATTAAACTAGACCAAAAAAGAATAAGGTCTAATGTCTCCACAAATCCACTCCTAAAAGGGCTCTATATTCTTTTGGTCATCTGGATTTGTATCCACTTCACACCATGAAGAGTAAATCAATTTTAGTCAACTAAATGTTATTAAATTAAGATAAGCTGCAATATTTCAGCAAATTCACACCTAATAAGACTCTATATTATTTTTATTATCTGGATTTGTATCCACTTTGCAGCTTACATAATAAGCCAATTTGTAGTAAACTAATCGAATTAAAATAAATAACAATGTTTCAACAAACCCACGCCTAAAATGGCTCTATATTCTTTTTGTTTTCAGGATTTGTATTCACAATGTAGCTCAAGTAGTAATATTGTCTTACCTAGTAATTGGTCAATATGCTCTTTTGGAGCCTGTCAGACCATGAGCAATCAGACATGCGGCAGATCCCTATAGATGGGTTTTTGTTTGTTTGTAAACACTGTGTTGTGAGGAGGGGCAAAACACTGGCAGCCTGAGATAATTTTTTGACCGACATCGGTTTCCAACAATCAGAGGTTGAGTTGTGCGCAGCCAGGATCGCGGAGCCAGGGAAAACAAAAATGTAGAACCCATACTGGAGACAGCCCCAGAGGGGCTGCAGTCCAGATCCACAAACTGAGAACAGCCACACTGTCTTAGTTGGCACACTTCTGTTTATATACAAAAACACTCAGATAAAAAATATTATACAAGTCATGTGATTGACATCCTGTATGACCCTGAGTTCCGGATCTCATACTGTACACTCATACCACTAGTCGAGACCTCATCCTTCCCTACCCCAACCACTGCTGGTCAAGGCCTATAGGCGAGAATGAGTACAACAGGTGTTTTGTTCTTAATGTATTTCAAAATTACAGAACACACAACAGCAGGTATACGCTCGAAATCCATGTACTTTGTTTTCTTCGTATTTAGAACCAGTTGCAGGCTAAGCAAAGGCGCCTGCAAAACACTAAAAGCAGATTGAAGATTATCAACTGCTGTCTTTACAGAGGGGGCAAATGTGTATAGAACAGTGTCGTCATGTACCTTTGCTGAATCAAAACAGGCCCCAATATCGCACACCCATTTTGACCTCCACTAGAGCAGAATACTGCTGACAACAGCTACACATTGTGTTCTCCCAGAAAAATAGTTTAAAAACCACTTCATTGTTATGTCACTAAAATCCATATGCTGTAGACTTTGCAAATGAAGATCATGGTTCACACAGTCAAAAGCCTTAGAAAGGTCAACAAAAAGAGCAGCACAGGACTTGGCAACTAAAGTAGTGGCAGTGATAGTGCTATGATGTTGTCTAACTTAATTGTAGATGTGAAAATTCTGAGACAAATAAGGTTTACCCTATTCATTCACTAAGGACTGAAATATTATAGCAGTTACTGATTATCTGGAAAGGGACGATAGTTGTCTGGCATTGAGGGATCACCGCCTTTCAGCAGTGGGAGAACTGTGGTTGTGTTGTGTTCAAAGTCTTTATTATAAGGGAGTGACTCATTACAGAAACATCAGTACTATCTACATTGTTAACTACGTGTTACCATATGTGGACATGTAAGTCAGGACAACATTTTACAATTTAACCCTTGTAAGGTGTTTTGGTTACATAGAAGGTGTTCGGGTCAATTTGACCCGGGCATATAGAAAAATAATGAAAAATGGAAGAAGAAGAAAAAAAAAAACAGCTCATATTCACCCTCATGTGCCCCTCACCCTGCCTGTGAATTTCCGTTTATTTATGTTTTTGAGAGTGGGAGAAACAGAGAGAGATAGGTAAGGTTCTCGACAGCCAGAACTTCTTGAACATAAATGGGCGTGGCCATTTTTGACAGATAATGTAAAATGATCAGATAATCTCATACAAATGTTACTTTGTGTTTCAGCACATTACGAGTGAACTAGATGAGAGATTGAGTGAGCAATCATATAGCAATGGATCGAGTATAAGTCTCATCGGGGTAGCCCCTATTCAGGTAAGATCATAAAAGAGATAAGCTCTCCACCCACAAGGAACCAGAACTCTAGAACTCTAGAACTCTCTCTCTCACTCTCTCACTAACGTTTCGACATGAAATCTCATTTATGTTTTAGCCTGCGACTTCGAATGGAGCATCAGACAGTACTGCATCCAGCCCCAGCCTCATCGGTGGAGATCCCTACCAGGTAAGAGGAAGAATGTAATGGTATGCTGAGCCTTTTTTACTTTGAGTTCACTATGTTTAAATCTGTCTCGTCTGCTCTGCTGTCCCTACTGTCTTCTGTATTCCAGCCTGGAAGCGAGTCCATGAGTCTGGAGAGCTTGAGCAGAGATGCTGACATCGTCACTTCCTCCAGCCCCAGCCCTGACTGTGTCGGCCCCAGCCAGGTAAGACAGCTACAGCTGGACTGGGATCAGGAAACGGCCCGGGCATTTTTGGCATAGACCACCAGCCCCTCACACAGCCTGTTGTATCTCCAGCTCCAAATCAACCAGCCCTCAATTTCCCTGCTGCCACCCTCCATTCTCCAGTCTCCAATCAAACTCTCCTATGTTCTCCAGTCCCCCCACATGTTCCTGCCCCCCATTCACCAGCCTCCACTCCACCTATCCTCAGTTCTCCACCCTCCCTCTATGGCCCTGTCGTCCAGCCACCACCTCCACCGACTAGGCGCAGAGTGAAAGACACGGTGACGTGTCCACAATGTGGATTGAGTTTAAATCGAAGAAACCTCCGGCTCCACATTCAGAGACGCCATACCAGCATAAAGCAGGACATTACAGCAGGGCAACATCTGCATTGTGAATCCATTGACGCAGAGCACGGCATGTATGCCGTGCAGAAGTGTTTTGCATCCAGCACCCCACTGCATGTGCTGAAACGGACTTGGGGGGGGACAGCCAGAGGACAAGCTGTGAGGCAGATGAGTGCAAAATGAACCGAGAATGTGCCGAGCGCTCCAATTTGAGATCTTTTGAATGTGCTCACATTCAGTCGTTGGCATACTGTCCTCCTGCGCAGCCGCTTTGCAGTCCTCGTTCAGCTGAAGTGTTACAAAAGATGGTGGACCACAAATGGTTTGGGGAAGACCGAAAAGAAAGGTGTCTGGCGCGGCAGAGGGCTGCTGTTGAAGCAGGGACACCCCTCTCCTGCCTGGTTAGGGTGTAAGTGCCACCAGCAAAGAGAGTGATCTCTGTTTTTGAGCCCACTCCCAACTATTATTGCAGGCTGGGTTGGGTAATGGTGACCTTCGACACCAGAAAAATTAACTGGCACTGCCCATGTGCCAAAGCCAGGAAGTCCTGCATCCACAAATATGTTGCGAAGTGGCCAAAGCCAGGAAGTCCTGCATCCACAAATATGTTGCGAAGTGGCACCTTTTTGAGAAGGAGCAGGCACTTTTCAAGAGGGTGAAATGTAGTGAGATGTCCGACCCAGCCTCATTGCAAGAAGACAATGTGACAGACACAGCACCAGAGGAGGGAGAGATGGATTATTCTCCTGTAGGCAAAAATCTGGAGAGGATGGTGGAGGACATTTACAAACATAAAAGACTTTCGGCTGAAATCCCAAAGGAGATACTTCTTAAGCTGGGCTTACACTGTGTGACTTTTGCCCCGATTTGGCACTCGCACGACTTTTTGAGAGTCGTGCCGATTTCTTGCTCAATCGCAGGTCAATCGTGAGTCTCGCATCGTGCAGTGTACATGGGGTAACGACAATCGATTTTGCCTCATGATCGTGCAATCGCAGGGTCGCAAGAAAATCAAGACGGTTTGAAATTCTGGTCGTGGCTCGTGCGTAAATCGCACAGTTAAAGCAGTGCTACGACCCGATTTGACACTTCACATGCACAAATGAATAGGGCCGTGCGATTCGCTGTTGAGCGCGACCTCATCTACACCTCAGGTGCGCATGTTCCCTCCTCTGCAGACCGGGGAAACATGCCTGTCGCGTTGTACGGTGGAAGCATTTCGCTCGCATCCGACTGTCGGCTCGTGTAGTGTGAGGACGTGAGTTGTGAACTTTTAAACAGTGAAATTCCATCGTGCAGTGTGAGTAGAAGCTTAAGACACACGAGTGAAAATATCGCACAGTGTATGCCCGGCTTTATCAAGACCTTTCCATCAGTGTTGGTGCCATCCGAGACCTTTTGTCGCTGCTGTCCTGATGGCACACTGCTGAGTGAACCATCACTCATCACTTTGAAGGGCAAGATTGTCACAATGACACAGGTAATCGAGGGTGGGTCATTGTGTATTGTGTGTATGAGAAGTTGTTTTATGTAGATAGTTCAATGTCTGTGATGATAGGAGTAACATGAAAAACATACCCTTGGTGTGATAATGCAAATTCCTCTGTGTACCCCAATGTAGTATGTCCTGGCAAAAACAAATTGAATTGCAGCTTTAATTTTGCTGTAGGTGCTGATAAGTACATCTGTGCTCACTTCCCTGTTCTTTGTCCTCAATCTCCTACTTTATAACAACTGCAAACAGGGATAGCATTGTACTGCAAGTGGTGCAACAACTGTGGACAGGTGTGTCGATACCAGGAGTGGTCTGATGGTGTCCACAATTTCGATGACCATACACTTCTGTCTGTACACCTATGTGTATATCTCAGAAACAGTCTCCAGGTAGATCATTCTCAATGTTGTCTATTCTATATGCTGTAATTTTATATACATTTAGTAAGTTTATGTAAGTGTACACATTTACCAAGTGTTACAGCACACAATGCAGGAAAAAAGGCTTTTTAACTTCTCATGTCATTATCACATAAACAGAACAGCAAATGAACATTATAATCTCAACAATGATTTTGCAGACTCACCAAGCTGTTGGGAGTGTCATCGAGGCACTGGAAAGGACATATGAAAGACGCTACCCAGCTCCACAGAAAATGTTGAATGCATATCTGAGTTTTGAAGCACTGTGTGACCACACACACACATTTTCATGCGTCTCATGTGGCTACCATCCTGTCACCGTGGTCATGGACCTCCATAAGAAGGTTTTTTTTAGTATGCCTGGTAAGTCTGTGGAGCGAGTGAGTGAGTGAGTGAAACACTGCCTGTCAGTTAGGCACAGACTATGGTATGACTGTAATTTCTTTTACAGTGAGTGAAATTGAGGAGCCACCGGAGGAGTTTGATGGCAACGTGGATGCTGTCGCCTTCTGGGACAAGGTCTCTAAGGAGATGGTAGCACGTAGGTTGGTTCCTAGTGAGTAAAGGCTTTTTGTATCTGGTGGCACACACTTTTAATGTGTTTTTATAATAGTGTGACATTCATTTTGTGGATGTGTGTCTTGTTTTTTGAGGAGTAGTGTGTGTCTTGTGTTGGACATTTACAATGGGAAGTGTTTACTACTGACAATCTCAATTTTTGTCTTCTGTCTTTGCTCCTAATCTACCCTACTAACGCTCAAAGGTAACAAGGATAACCCTTTTGTGGTACATCCCAGTTATAACAACTGGGCACCCTGGATAGGGCCGCACACTAGGAGGGGCAGTGTTGTCCTGAACACTGAGTTAAAAGAAAATCCAGGCAAACAGAGTCCAGCTGAGGACCAGCAAGACATGACAGATATAACAGAGGACAGGCTGGCTGATGAGTTACTGAGTGTCAGGGTATGAAAGCCAAGTGCTGCCTTAATGGGCATGAACAGAGTGAACAGGCTTTTAGTGATCGTAGATAATTAGTTAATTGACTGGTGTGGAATGTTATGTTGACTGCTAGTGTCTGTGCTGTAATAGTCACTCCACTAAAAAGGGTGTGCTCTAATGTGGGACAGGTTTTGTCACTTCAACTTTGGTGGTGTTTTAAAATTTAATAGATAGACCTAGCCCCAGCGATAGACCTAACTAAAGTAGTGCATTAGCATATAAATGCAGCTGGCAGGTGCACGCTACCTACATCGCCTACAGCGGTGCGCTTGGACGCGCGTCTCCCAGTGAACAAACGTGAGGAATGAAGAATGATATTGTAAGAATGATAAAGAGAATAATGCCATGTACAGACCAGGAGCGAATGAAGCGACGAAAGTCATTATTTCTCTATGGAGGGCACGCGACCTGCGCTACCAAAGCGAATTCGCCAGGAGCGAAGCTTCTTGCGCGACCAGAGCGAATTTTGACGATTGAACTAAATCTAATCGCAGGCGAATTCACTCTGACGCTGTTCGCCGCAAACCAATCGGAACGTTCATATCTCCGAATGTCCCAGGCCGTCAAGCCAGAGCCTTATGTGATTAGCTGAATCAAACATGTCAATGCTGCGTCTGCAGCGAATACAGCGAATTTAAGGCGAAACTTCTTCTGCTACCCAAGCTACCAGGCAGCGTAGTTCGCTCTTGGTCTGGACACGGCATAAGGGGTACAGCTCTAATGGAAGACAATATGAATATCCTGTGAAGATGTGCAGATGGATGAAGGGAAGGTTATTATAAGATGCAAAGACAAGGCAGATGCTATTGCAAAAACTTGATTATGGATTGTGGAGACTAACAGAGTGAGCTGTCAGTGTATGCTACCAAAATGGCCGCAATTACTAAGGCATTTCAGTGGCTGGAAGAGGCACGGCCAAGAAAGGTGGTGACTAGAGATGGGATTTATGGCTCTTTTTTGGGATCCGGATCTTAGTGGCTCGTTCCTTTCAAAGAGCCGTTCAAAAAACTGGCTCTTATGGCTCTTTTTTAAATTATTTATTCAGTGTTAAAAATGTAATATTTTGACTCCTCCTCAAGGTAATGTTGTCCAAACAACAACTGATTATTCTCCTGCTTCTTTAGACCGTTTTTGCCTCTCTTTGAGGCAAACAATTGTGTTTTTTCCCAAATTTAATTACTCTGGTCGAGGTCACGTGCTTAAAATGAATGAAAAATGAACGAAATAATGGCCGAGTGGCTCCCCCAGCTGTGATCCGGTTCCCATCGTTCACTTCAGAGAGCCGTTCAAAAGAACGGATCGTTCATGAACGACACACCTCTAGTGGTGATGTGTTCAGACTGCTCAAGTAATAAACAGCATCCAGTTGTCAAGGTCATGTAGGATGGACTTACTGATGGAAGTGTGTAAGAATAGCTCATTTTCGTTTATGTTGGCTTCTTACGGCCTGTTCCCACTTTGACGGCCATTTGACGCTCATAAACGCGACGCGCCTCCCTTTGTTGACGGAATGCTTCTTGTCGGAGCACATGCAGGGGCGTGACAGAGTACACTGAACAGGAATATCTTCTTCTGTCTTTCTACACGTCTATATCGATTAAGCAAGCTAACCAGCGATAGTAACATCAAAGTCTGCCCTTACCTAACTGTGGACATGTGTTTACTTCACACATTTCATAGCCCTCACGTAGTTTTGAATGTCGTCAAAATGTACATAATCCTTTGAACATAAGCACAAAGACCTTGCACTTCATAGTTTCTTGTAGTGTATGCATCTTACATTAAAATGTATGATAACCAGTCATAAAACTACTTTTAAGCAGCAAAACATAGCCCTTGGTTTCATGGGAATTCCTCATGTACTCGACAATCATTGGATAACGCTCCGCGTTGGCCGCGAATAATTAGCATAAAGTAGAAGGGAGCTGAACTTTTTGACGCGCATCAGCTGTCAAAGTAGCCGCACCACGTTTCCCAGAAGCCTTTGCGAGGGCGTCGCCGCTTTCCATTGAAAATGAATTGAAGACGTCTGCATCAACACGCTCGCCGGCAAAGTGGGAACGGGCCGTTAGGCAACAGAGCTAGCCAGAGGTAGCTTGAGCATATTGAGGATGATGTTGGAATTAAAGATGCCAAGAAGTACAGGGCAGCTGCTGAAAGCTGTGTGCTGTATATCTGCCTATCTTTCCCATGCCAGAATAAAGCTTGCACGTGTAACCAAGTGGTAAGGACAGGAGAGTTTTAAACTCTAAATTTCACAGTTTTTCTTACTAAATAGACTACGCCACCCTGGGGTAAGAATGGGAACTACTGCCCAGGGACTGTATGAAAACCTTAGATTTGACCCCCACACAAGTTCTGTTGCATTAACGAGGAAACGTGGATTCCGTAACAAAATAATCTCTTTATTAACAATTTCACATATAAATATAAAAACCCGGACAGTTAAAATGTTTCCCACCACAATACACACCCACACTCACACTCACATACACACTCACACAAATCGGTACAAAAGGGAGGGTTCTCAAATACAGGGCAGGTGCACCCAAGAGGGGGGAATTATACTAAGCCCCCTGTATAGGTCTTGGATAAGTACACACAAACACTCGTGCCCATGCACACACTAAGTGAAGGTGAATTATTGCACTCACACACAGGTAACACTGCACTGCAATTCACTGCACACCACGTGACCGGACCCACCACCAGGGGGGAAGAGGACCTCCCTCTGGGATTACCTGCACCTGTTAACAGAAAAGAAAAGGGTAAATAAAGGGGTAATCAAGGGCCTGCCACTTGCCCAGCAAATAAAGACAAACAAAATGAAATAGACTGAACTGCAGGGCCCACCAGCAAAATCTAACTCGCCACAGAAAGAGGTTGCTACAGGCGAGAGCAGGACTGATGAGAATTAGTAACAACAATCAGGCCAGGGGCATTGGTTTAGGCTATAAGCCGTGCACACTCAGTAGTTACAGAAACAAAACAAAATAATTCAAATTGAAGTTCCCAACTCAAGTCAAAAGAAAATAATCAAACAAAAGAAAGAAACATCCCTCAAAGAAAATGTACAAAATAAACAAATGAACCGTGCTCTCACCACGACATAACAGGACGCTCACTCACGCAGACTACATTCACGCACACACTGAACTCGGCCACATGCGCCACCTGCGCAAGGTAACTTAAGCTGGGCTGCTGAATGCTTTCGGAGTGATAGCCCTCGGATGACCGGACACTGCGACGCGTCAGTCCGAAGCATGTACCGAGGGGGGGGACAAAACAGCAGCAATTCAGAGCGAACCGGGAGTCTGCAGCTACACCAAGGCGCCTACAAATACAGAGGGCAATGCGATGTAACTGGACTATAGTACCAATTTTACAACGTGATGAAAGTTTGAAGCGGTATACTCACGTTCCACAACAGCAGAGGAGGAGAGGAGGAAGACAATAAAGGCCGACGAGTCAGAGGAAACTCAAACCCACGCTACAACAAAATACATCATCGGTTAGACCCGAGTCAAACAAATCAAAACTTTAGCGAACGTGTGGCGTCATTTGGGTGGCCTACCTGAGCCAGAAGGAGAGAGCTCTCGGAGCTTTGGTAGATGAACAGGGTAGCCAACAAACAGCTGATGGCACCGGTAGATACACTTGTACGAGGCGGAGAGCGTGTCACGCCAAGTTGAATTTGGCAACAGATCGGAGTGCAAAGAGTAGACCAGAATGCACGTTTGGATGGACAAAGGAAAGCACGTTGACCGACAGCTATTCCTCCTAGCTTGCGAAAAAGCCGGCGTCTCAGCTGCATTGAAATCAGCTGTGAGATCAGCTGATAGGTCGGTGTGACGTGATGACGCACGCACCGCAAATGAAAAGGGAACGTCAAAGTCCACTTTGCTACAATGGTAACACTGATCAATGTTTAGTTTCATGGTTGAGATATATGTTGTTGCTGTAGGCCCTGTGTTAGTTCTTGGCCATCTAGAGTCTTACACGTTTTTTAGTGAAATGAGATGAGGGAAACTTGTGAAATATGTTGTTGCACTGATGAAATGATTCTTGATGTAATGGGGAAGCCCTCAAATTGTGAGGTACGGTATGATATTTTAATGATACAAGGGGCAGCACAACACAAAGAATCGCGTTTGTGTGCAATATAACTGCCAGTGCATTTTGTACCACTAGTGTTGGGGTCCGCTCATTTTTCCGACGCACCATTGGTCCGAAGCGTCAATGTTCTGAACATTTCCCATTGATCCTACACTGCTTAGTCTCAGATAACTTTTTACCAATTAAATGAAACCCTTTGTCCCGACAGTCCAATGTTCCGACCAAAAGCTGCTTTAGATCACCGTCATCTCTGAAGCCTACGCAGTGGTCATGCTGCCGTCTGTGACAGGTTAGGTTTAGGGAAAGTTTTGGTCAAGGCACAAATTTAAAACTCAGAAACATTGCAATAGCCTACTGACAGGTTAGGGTTAGGAATGGTTTTGGGTAGGGCACAGTTGTAAAACGTGGAAACATTGCATTAATGACAGGTTATGTTTAGGGGTGGTTTTGGTAAGGGCACAGCAAGACCGACTCAGACGGCATCTATGTGCTCGTCGCAGCGCATGCAGCTGAAGTCTACTTGGCACCGGGAAAAGCAGGACATACGACCTGGGATGATGACCAACCCCAAACAGCCATTGGTCGGAACATTGAGCTGTCGGGAGGAAAGGGTTTCATTTAATTATTTCGAGTTAGTGGGCTGTTGGATTAAGGGGAAATTTTCGGAATATTGACGAATCGGACCAAAGGGGTGTCGGAAAAATGACATGCTACCCTAGTGTTGCCATAGCCCAGTTTCTTCCCGCATTGAGTCGTGTGTTTTTTTCCTACCCGAATGGACTGTAACAGCTGTTCTTATCCACAAACTCACCTTGGCGGAACACTCAAGCAATACTCAACGGAATTACCAACATTAAATACTACATGAAAAATATCCCGGGTTCAGCTGTTTATAGAATCGCACTACGGCAGCGTACTTTTTTGAAGGCAAGTCTGAAATCTCGTTTTGTCAAAAAACCCTGTCAAGACAGCGACTACCGGTACTCTTTCGGTCAAAGGAGTTCAGAGTTACGTGGCTTGTTTTGAAGATGACACCCGTTGAATGAGGCATATGATAATCGTGGCACGCAGTACGAGGATCCGTTCAGCTAGCGATGCAGTAGCCCACGTTCATATGTCAAGCTAATCCCTGTCTTGTTGGCAATAATGTTATCAGCCGCAACTTATGTGTGTCTTATTTCTTTCCCAGTCGACATCTCTGCATACTTTGGAGCCCTTCTTCCTGGAGAAGACCACAAAGCTACATGCATTCACATAAATAAACATTTACTTTAATTGTTGAAATATGTCGTTGATGTGTGTTTGTCCGAGACGGGCAAGAGCCCCAATGTTGTGAATTGTGGTTGTAGCTAAGACATGGAAACGTGTCTCTGGTTGTTTAATTTAGCATCTTTTTGTGTAATTATAGCCTTCCTGTTGTAGATAAAACAGGAAGTAATGCTGGGTGAATGATTGCCCAAAATTAAACTATAAATCGACCGAAATCCGTGGTTGAATAAACTGAAAAGGGGGTGATTCTCTGCCGCAACACCGCCAATTTTCAACGTTTAGGTTCCCACACGTCCTGGAAAACCTGGAAATTTAGAGATGTGTTTTCAAGTCCTTGAAATGTCCTGGAAAAAGATATTTGTCCTGGATTTTTTTTCCTTCAACTTTTTCCCGATTTTGTTTGTGGTATAATTTTTACTCTTGTCCGAGTCTAGACATGACGATTCAATTTATATCCACCTATTGAATACATTATTGTCCACACACACACACACAGTTTGGTCAGGTTGCCATCTTTGATTGCACTTATACACAGTCATATTCTTTGACTCAGTGTTGCCAAAAGTCGCTAGCTGATATCATGGCGTTATACATCTCTCGAAAACCTGCTTACGGTCATAATAGGCCTACAAATAGGCAGTGCTAGCACTTCCTTACAAAAAATTGTACTGCTATCTTTTTTGGAGATCAGAGCTTTCAGTCTCACTAGCCACTTTGAAAGCTAGTCTGATCTTTGGTGTGACAAATCACAGTAGTCGCATCAATTGTTTGTATGCAAGAATATTCCAGAGAAAAAGAAACTGGCAACAAAACGGGCTTGCAGAAAGACAGAAACCACTGGCCACAATGGCTGGTGAGCAAAAAAGTCAAAGTCAAGTCTTGTGGAGAAGGCAATTAAATCCAAGTACACTAATTTTAGCGATAAGAGAGAGACTATTAAGGTATTAATTTCTGAGATAATGTGACATTAATGTGAGTTTACATTGCACTTTCATTTAATTACGAATAAACGTTTTGTGGATCAGAAAGCATTTTAATTGAACAGAGGCTGCACGTGCTGGGCTTGCGAGATTTGACATAGGGGTGTGGTCGCCAAGCTCCAGCAGATTCCTACTAGCGGGACAGCTGGTGATCTTCAACCGCAACCCAGGTCAATACCTTTGGACAAAGAACATTGAATGGATAAGAACGCTTATTCGCAGGAAATTGCATTGGCCACGGTGTAGTAAGAGGACGTAGCCCGGGTACACTATGCGCAGTGGATGCAAGGCCATGATCGATAAAAATTGTAACACTGGAAACTCCGCAATTTGAATTGCAATGTGGGTGCGAGGAGCTGCTGCTAGTTCCGGCCCGGTCAAAATAGGATGTCCTGTCGTCAATGTTCAGTTTGTGGTTAAATTACAGCTGTCATTATAGCTGACACAAATTCACTATGTCCTATGACCTGGTCCACACTCCGGCCCTGGCAGTATGACGTCTTTGGACGTACCCTCTTCCCTAACACACTGTACTCATTCATTACAACTCATTTCAATCTTAATGTCACATTGTCTCTAAAATGGATTGTGTGTCGCTATGTATGTCCAAATTGTGGGTCCAACGGATGAAATATCCGTCCTGAATTATCCAAAAATAGTCCTGGAAATGTCCTAGAAATATCCTGGAAAATTATTTTTAAAAGAGTGGGAAGCCTGCATGTGAGCAAAACGGCGTTGAAACAACGCTGCTGATCAACGATTATTCAACGGCAGATGGTCGGTTAACAGAACGATGATTCACCGTCTTTTCAACGCCCTTTTGCTATCTGGGATGTCATACTTTAAGCGGTTACCTGCTGCCATTCCGACTTACCGTCATTCCGACATTGACGTTCAATTGTCGGAATGTTGACATTTCTTTAAGACATGAAACGTCCCGTCATTCCGAATTTCATTTTTTCTTTTGTCGGAATGGTGGTATGATTTTTTCTTTTCAACATATCACCATTCCAACACGCAATTACAGCACCACACGCGTGGACAGCTCACCATCTGATAGGGCTGCACCAGCTGCAAATGCCTAAGAAAGAGACACACGCAAGTCAAGCCAGAATGATCCACCCACTCAGAAACTTACTGATGATGAGGGGTGATGGCTCGTTGTGTAGCCGGTATTTCATTTGCCAGCGTAAAATTGATGCTATTTGTTTTTGTGACAATTGCCTCAAGTCTTTTGTTTTGGGAAACACGTCACTCTTGCTCGTAGTTTTGGGCGGGTTCAGGTAGAGTTCAAGCAACAACGATCGATTACTGCCACCAAATGTCTAGTCATGTTACGAACAGGGCTGGAACAAAAACACACCAACATAGTGTTCAAAAATGGAAAAAATATTGTCCATTGTTCCATGTTCCACAATCGTGCTTCACGAGCTCCGATCAATCAAAGCAGCGCCAATAAAAGAACCCTGTTTGATTACCATCGGGATTTTAACCCACACCAAAATCAGCATCTCGCATGAATGCAGAATATTTAACCACTCACCTATCTCCACACATGACGAAATTAATAGTAGGCCTATATTTTGATTAAAGTCCAATAAGCATAGGCTACATGGAAATAGGCTACATGTAGGCGTTTAAAGCTGGGCTTACACTGTGCGACTTTTGCCCCGATTTGGCACTCGCACGACTTTTTGAGAGTCGGGCCGATTTCTTGCTCAATCGCAGGTCAATCGTGAGTCTCGCATCGTGCAGTGTACATGGGGTAACGACAAGCGATTTTGCCTCACGATCGTGCAATCGCAGGGTCGCAAGAAAATCAAGACGGTTTGAAATTCTGGTCGTGGCTCGTGCATAAATCGCACAGTTAAAGCAGTGCTACGACCCGATTTGACACTTCACTTGCACAAATGAATAGGGCCGTGCGATTCGCTGTTGAGCGCGACCTCAGGTGCGCATGTTCCCTCCTCTGCAGACCGGGGAAACATGCCTGTCGCGTCGTACGGTGGAAGCATTTCGCTCGCATCCGACTGTCGGCTGGTGTTGTGTGAGGACGTGAGTCGTGAGTTGTGAACTTTTAAACAGTGAAATTCCATCGTGCAGTGTGAGCAGAAGCTTAAGACACACGAGTGAAAATATCGCACAGTGTATGCCCGGCTTAAGTTGTCATTGCGAAATGCGTTGTTCACTAATTAAAAAAAGGTCACCAGTGTGCGGTGATCCTTCTCGTTTTCCTTGCATTGTAGGCTATGCCTAGTCTACAAGAACGCCAAACTACATCGCAGGCTACAACAAGTTCAAAAATGGACATTATGCAACTGCAGTAGCCTGTTGGAATAGTGCGTAATGGAAAGGCAAGCATGATGACAAGAACTGGACACTTCTTCGTTCTTATTTCATAGTAGACTATTCTTCTTTTCATTTCAATCCTACTACTGTAATACAGAAGTTGTTTCAGCAGTGTCCATCAGTAGTGCAGTCAGGGGGATCAGAAAACAGCACAGCGCATCGTGTCCTTCTTTCTCTCTGTGTGTGTAAATTGGGCCATCGTTTTGTGTCTTTGTAAAATGCAGGTGAAAAGCAGTTAGTTACTTGGCCTTAATGTGACTGCGTGCGTGGCTGCAAGGCAAAGACTCTCTGATGCCACAGCTCCACACGCGCGCACAACAGCACGCGTAGATTGGCCACTTTACGCACACAGAGAGTGTTGCCAGATTGGGATGTTTCCCGCCCAATTGGGCTGCTTAGGATGGCCGTGTGCGGGTAAAAATTGAATTTAGCGGAAAAAAACCTGCCCAATCTTTGCCATAAAAATCAATAGAATTGGGCGGGTTTTGAGCAGTTTTTGGGCTGGAAATCATCAGCCTCATCTGGCAACCCTGCACACAGAGAGAGGGTGGATAAACAGTTGCGCAGTGGAAAAGGCACCAGCGCTTAATGTATATTACTGAGGGGATCGAAACCATGTTACAGACACTGAAAATGCAGCCGCAATTACATGCCTTCGCGCTTACCATTCACCGCCCATTGCTCTTCAGTCATTGATGGCGATAATGATGTGTAGGTGGATTGTACGAAGTGTCAGTTTTGTGCTTTTTATTTTCGGAAGAATTAGTATAATGGTTTCCTGATTATCCATCCCCCGACTCCGATTGAACGTCATCCTGACAGCTAGAAGACGCAGCTTTCCCACACCGCGGTCAAGTGTTAAAAATATTCGTGACACCAACCACTAAATTGTATCCCCATTAATGACAGTTTTTTTTAATGAGGGGAGGGGGGGGGTTGCCGACGCACGAGCGGTCTCTCTCCCAAAAAATATCCTGCGCTCGTGGGGATCATCATTCAGCAATGAACTTGATTTGGGCTCTATTTTAAAGAAAATGATGTACGTCTACTGTAATAGGCCTAACGTAGACCAAGTTCTAGAAGCCTTGTCTCTAACATGAGTGAACATCATTCAAGTTCAAGGTTGGGAACAACCCTGTTAAAAATATTTTCTTGTAAATCAATATCTTCAGCTCATCCACGCATCGACCATGCACTCCATCGTCTGACTTTTTTGATGGCGAATTTACCAGTCCCTCCAGTTTTTCGCGATTCAGCGATCGCGTGGATTCATGCAAATTCAATGATATTCCGCGTGATTCCTGTAAAGCCGCATTTTACCCGCAAATTTTCCCCTTTGTCCCCTTCAACATTCTGTGGAATTTATTGATTTATATTTTTGTCAAAAGAATAAAAATGTGACTCCAATAGGAAGCATTTTTGTTAATATGTCACTGAAACATTGAAAAATAATTGCCTGCTATTTCGCAAGTGGCGACCCTCATCTCAGCTCCTCCCCTCCCTCACACATACACGCAGGTGACGGTGCTGCACACCCGTGACTTTTTTTTAACAGCAGTAGCCTACTTTTCAGTGTGTAACAGTGGCACGTTTACAGTTAATTAAATTCAACTCAGCTCTTGCACGACTACGCCACCTAGGGTGGGGGAAGACAACCTAGGAGTGAAATTACCCCCCAAATTAGTAAACCAGGACACAGGTTCGGAGCACTCTTAGGCAGGAGTCAAGTTCGTGTTTATTCTCTTTTCACAAATACAATAGTAATACAGATCAATAAAATAGACATCCAGGTCATTGAGGTCAGGTGTGCAAATATGCAGTGGTGATGCAAGGGACAAATACTCATACATTACAAAATACAATATGGATGAATTGTATTACAGACAATATTGCACTGATCCCTATTAGACGCCCACAGGCGGGTCGTTATGTGGAGCAATATGGCCACAGGCCACACACACACACCACGCACGGCACCTGTGCGAGAGAGGAAGGGAGGCTACACTCAATCGTACGAACCGCCCCAATACGGGGGAGACAGGGCAATGGTGTCACTCTTAAAGGGGGGGGGGAGCTAGGCTTAGGCTAACCAATAGCAGCACGGTTGAAAAGGGATAGATAAAGACTAGGGAAAAGGCCACACACAATAAAGTACTCACACAAAAATAAAAAGAAAACACACACATCTACTACTACTACACGCAGCAAAATAGTAATAGTCACCCAAGTGCACACAGCAATGGAAAAGTGAGGGAATCCACCACCCGAAGACCGGCGCGCTATGGCAACTCCATACCTATCCAGGGAGGAGAGAAGAGAGAGACACTCAATAGCGAGAATGACACATACTAATGTATTACACAATTTGCATACACAGTGATGACTAGATGCAACTTAACTTTTGTATAGCAAGAGAGAAGGGAGAACTACACCGCCGTAAGTTGGCTGAAGGGGGTGTACACTTGCCTCCGGTGCCGTGCCTAGATGACAATCACACACGCATACAGACGCACAGACACACACGCACTCACAACACACACAGGTAACTAGACCTGCGCAGTGCGCAGCGAGGAGGCTGGCGTCCCAAGAAACGGGCCAGAAAATTAAAAACAATTAAACCAAACAAAAGCAGGACGAGCAGGTGGAGCCAGTCGGAACCGGTGCAGAGTGTGACGGCAACAAAACAGCAACCTCCGAGGAGTGTAGCTAGCAATCCCCCTGTAACAAACAGGTAGTTCTACCCATTACTCACTAGCCTAGAGGTAATTGGTGACAGCGACAATCAAGAGGAAGAAATGAATACTTACAGCGTCAGAGAGGCACCGCTAACCCGATCATAAATCCGTGGTTCGGAACAATCGCAATTTGGACCACACACTGAGGAAAGTGAGGGTAGATTTAGTGACTAAGGTCATCGTTACCATCGGAGGAACAACATCAACGTAGCATAGGCCAGCTTACCATCCACTGACTGCAGTCAGGTACCCAGGGGCCAACCACTGTGGCCACTCCAAGCCGGCGTAAGCACCACGAATCAGGCCTGCCACAGGGCACAGATGATGGGGCAACACACTGGTGCAGTATAGGCAGCGCGAAGTGAACGCCAGTTCACAGCAGAGTGCAGTTCCACACAAGAATGGCTAGAAGTGGAACGCAGTCACATAATCAGGTCCGTAATTCAGACAATACGGCGATCGGACACATCATAAAGTATGAATGTTAAATGCCTACCTGAAGGTACCAAATCTACCGGATAATGATCACGGCTAGCAGCAGCTCACATGCCAGCCGGCTTCCTTTGCCGGCAAAACAACAGCGGGGCGGAAAGAGAGACCCACGTCACGTCCAAAAACTACATTTATCAACATAAAAGTCCTGCCAGTAATGGGCCAGCCAATCACAGACAAAGGACCAACATCAGTCAGATTGAGGGGTGTAGACCAATCTGTCACAAGTGCAATCCCGGCTGGAAAAAGTATTGTTGCCCATCAGTGTTGCCAGATGAGGCTGATGATTTCCAGCACAAAAACTGCTAAAAACCCTTCTAGAAGCACAAAATCCCGCCCAATTCTATTGATATCTATGGCTAAAATTGGGCGGGTTTTTCTGCTTAATGCCATTTTCACACAGCCATCCTAAGCAGCCCAATCTGGCAACACTGTTGCTCATTTATCCATGACGAAGAAGTGTATGCAGTCATGAAATAGTGGCGGTGCTGTCGCACAGTAGCAAACATCTTAGGCTACGTTACATTTTTGCGCAACTTCTCCACTCTCCCCTGTCGCTTTCATGAGCATGCTACCCGACGGTCGTTGTCTGATCTTTTTTCAATGTTCGCTAATGTTTGTAATTTAAGGGTCTATGTCTATGCGTAGGCACAAGCCTTCTGATAACAATCACTGTAGTGCTGATCGCAAAGGATTCGGAAGTGTGGAGTTTTGCAACTTGTTTCAGTCAAGGACACCGAGATAGGAAGTGAACGGCCCTTCCACGCTTTCACTGTGTTATTGCAATAAAGTCTTGCGAATCCATGCAACCATGCACACAACCATGTCAACGAGAGCGTGTATGCCATCACAACTTTGCATCAAGCAAATAATATGCAACAGCTTGCAATACGAGCACGAGAGAGAGAGAGACGCGTCTTCCAACAGGTGACATTGTAACGCTTGCATACAACCTGGCTACTGTAGGCTACCCTGCGACGCTCTTCATTAGCCTACTGGTAGGCTGTAGCCTACTCACAAGTATTTTTTCATAACGCGCAGTCCCGTTTTCCCCCGAAGTCGTTCTAAAATATCGACAGAGATTTATGAGTGTCGCGGCCATGATTTTTTTTACACATTGGACGCACTGGCTTATAAGACGCTCTGGCAGTTTTTGACAATATTTTATTATTCTATTATATAGGAAGTGTGTTTCTGAATCTCTCTCTCTTTTGTCTTAAGCCTGCTAGACTGACTGATTGTGGTTTTCAGTTACCAAAAAAACCCAGAAAGGGATGCAAAATCTTTGCAAAAAATGAGAAAATGCCGCAAAATCAGGCATTTTGACCGCAAAAATCACAAAATCCTGGAGGGACTGATTTACGGACTGGCAACATTGTAGGCCATGCTTGTCCAAAGCCCGCGGGCCGGAGTTGGCCCGCGGCAGATTTTTAAAATGTGATTGAACATGGCCCGCACATTACATTTGACCTACATTGTAACTCTGTTGCAATTCTGAGTTTGAACACCAAGTGGCGCCACCCGCTAAAACTTCTCCACTTCCACCTGGCTAGTTGTTTCTTGTTTGTTACGGTAGTAGTCTTATCAGAGAAACAAGGGGAAAATGATGGTTGCTAATAAGTTGCTGCATCCAAAGGAAATATTTTGGCTTGACCACAAATGAGCAATGCCTTCTAACAAACACAGATGAACTAGTTTGCAAAATCCTATGCATGGGAACCCAGACCTGTTCACGCTGAGTTCAGGATGACAGGCTGGGAACTAGTAATGTGTCGTTCACGAACGAACCGTTCGTTTTGAACGAGTCTTTGAAGTGAACGAAGCGAACTAGTTCCCCGCCTCTCGTTCACTTCGTTCGTTGGTGAATCACCGGTCTGTCACTAGTCAGTCAGACAGTAGCAGAAGTGGTCATCCAATGAGCATTTTAATCTGCGCAAAGGGGCACCACTTTATCTCTTAATGTGATATCTTAATATTACCAGAGTTTTTACACATACCGGGTATTTAGTTCATAATTTAGAAGAGCGCAGCAGTTCACATAGTCCACAGTTCACAGCTCTGAACGAGCTGAGCTCTCGTTCCTGAACGAGGAGCCAGTGAACTGCAGCCAATGGTTTCCATGACCACGAATACACAACTTAACGTGGCAGAGACAAAGGCATACTTCTAGTTGGAAATGCCACTTGTAAATGATATTTTATTCTTTTTTAATGGGTGATACTGTTCAATACATAAAATTAATCTGCAAAATAGGTTTCAGGTGATATGTTTAGACACGAGGAGCACCTTAGATCTACACAGCACAGCAAGAACGAACTGCATTGAGCCCGTGAACGAGAGACCAGCCTGGGCGCATAGCAACAGTCTCCATGACCACGAATAAACAACTTAACGTGGCAGAGACGAAGGCATACTTTTTGGTTAAAAACAGCTTGTAATTGGGCTTTTTTGAATGTGTGCTGCTGTTAAATAAATAATATTACTTGGCAAAATGAGTTAAGTTGATATGTTTCGACATGAGAAGCACACAGGCAAAGTATGAATGCCCCCTCCTCCTCTCGTTCACTGAACTAGTTCGCTCGTCATTCACCCCTTGCTCTCCTGCATTGTGGCGTGACGTAATCAAAATGAACGACTGAACGAACTGTGAACGAACGAATTCCTCAGCAGAACTGAACGAAGAGAACGAACTGGCGCGAAAGAATCGCCATGCCCTTCACTACTGGGAACTAAAGCATGATGCTAAGATATTTTTCAAGTTTCAATTGGGGCCGTCGTAGTTTGTCTACTTTTTCATCACCTTGTCAAAATAAGATGTAATCGGCGGTTTGGTAGTAATGATATTATGGCATTGTTATGTTAGCGCCGTCCGTCACCAAATAATAGGAGACAGTTACGGCAACAGCTGCTTATAAACACTCCAAACTTAATTAGCGGTTAGCGTTAGCGATTGCTTAGCACTTTTATTTGGAACTTTAACCCACAGTTGGAATAGTATCATGCTGTGCTGTAAGCACACTTCGCACAAGTGACATTATTTTTTGATTGCTTTGTGAATCCATCCTGTAAAATTGCCTCTTTGGCTGTAGCAAGTTAGCTAAACATGCTAGGTTACGACAGAACTAGCTCATTTAAACTGAGGGAGGCACAGAGAGAAGAGCTGCCTTTTTGTTTTCATCCCTGCCTGCGTGCGTCTGAGAGAGAGGCACTTGATCTGATTGGATCAGCGCGAGTTTCACATTAACCCATGAAGTGACGGGGAACAGCAAGTAGTGGCTATAATGAGAATTATAATACAAATAAAACAGCATATAGACATGCATTGATTGATTGTAGGCAATAATAAAACAAATTTAATAATAATTAATAACAATTAATAATAAGCTTAATTGTTAACCGTGCACATGTGGATAATTCATACACTGACACAATAATATTGATGCAATTTTTGTTACCTTTTCTTACATTGCCTCTTGAAAATATTGGAAATAGCCTAAAATCATGGGCTACCAGACAGCTTTTGTCTCCCTTGTGTATTTGGTACCTTACCGGTCATCACACAATAGGCTATGTCACCGCTAAAGTGCGGCCCGGCCCCTTGTTCATTTTTCTGTATTCGGCCCTCACTAAAAAATGTTTGGACACCCCTGTTGTAGGCTATTGCGCATGGAACATTTGTGAGGCTATTGCTACGCAAGTAGGCTACGTTTCATTTCATTTCATAGGCCTTTCGGGATATAGGCTAAGTGAAATAGTCCCGCTGCCGCGTGGCGTGGGTTATTGTTTTGTGACGTGCATGTGGATGAACTTCATTGAAGTTGAAGTTGCGTGCAATACTGAATAGTGAACTGAAATTCAAAATAGGCTATGTCATTTTTTAGAACATTTTTCTCGGGTGCTGCTATGAATTAGGAGGAAACGTTTGACTCCGCTCACCGTGACCAAAGTATTTGCTCAACCGTATCTCACTCATTTCGTGAAGTATTCACGAAAAAAAACTTTAATTTTCGTGGTGCATTCACGTTATTGACCGCCTTTCGTAAAGTCTTCACGAAAATATTAGATTAATTTTCACGCTGCCTATTCACTAGTTTGATGCCCTTTCGGTAGCCTACCGTCACATGGTAATCAAACATTTCAAACAAGCAATTTAGGGTTAGGGTTAAGGTTATGGTTAGGGGACATAAGGCGTAAGTACCGAAAGGGCGTCGAATTAGTGAGTCCCGAGTGTATCAGCAGTGTTCTGTCAGCATCCCCTCCCCGCCCCTGCAGCAGTGGGGCAATTCAAGTGAATAGGCAGCGTGAAAATTAATCTATTATTTTCGTGAAGACTTTACGAAAGGCGGGCAATAACGTGAATGCACCACGAAAATTAATATATTATTTTCGTGAAAACTTTACGAAAGGCGTGAGATAGGGCTCCTTGGCTAGAGTGCCACGATATCAGTCAGTCCTTGGTGAGCCAGGCCATAGATGATGAAGTGTCGTTAACGGAAACATTAAGCACCATGACCATGGACAGCTCCCCACAAGTGTCGGAATGGTGACATTAAATTGTCGGAATGGTGATACCGGGATGTCGCAATGGCGGAATGGTGCTATGTCGGAATGGCGAGTGCCCCCCACTTTAAGCGCCACATTTGGCCATAACCCGACTTTTGCATCAATTTGCAATATCCGTTAATGTACCACACACCGTCAAATAACAGTGATAAAACGAGGTGGCAACATTGAAAAAACAATGAATGATGATGTATCAATCGGTTTACTTATGCCGTGTCCAGACCAAGAGCGAACTACGCTGCCTGGTAGCGTGGGTAGCAGAAGAAGTTTCGCCTTGAATTAGCTGTATTCGCTCGAGACGCAGCATTGACATGTTTGATGCAGCTAATCACATAACGGCTCTGGCTTGACAGCCTGGGACATTCGGAGATATGAACGTTCCGATTGGTTGTCGCCGAACAGCGTCAGAGCGAATTCGCCTGCGATTAGATTTAGTTTAATCTTCAAAATTCGCTCTGGTAGCGCAAGAAGCTTCGCTCCTGGCGAATTCGCTTTGGTAGCGCAGGTCGCGTGCCCTCCATAGAGAAATAATGACTTCCGCCGCTTCATTCGCTCTAGGTCTGTACACGGCATTAACCACCAAGCGGGAAAAAGCTACCGTTAAAATCGAGGCGAACAAAGGGGGGAGCGCGGGAAAATTAAGACTACAAACAAAACAACTAACAGCAAAACAGCATGTAACTAGATTGCATTCTCACAGAAAATGCTGGAAGCGGGCTTGCCTTTTGGGGCAGAGATGAAGTACTATTGAGAAAACAAAGGTAAAAGAAATCTTGGAAAAACCCAGTCAGAAGTTATGGGCCAAACAATTCAGCCATCTTGGATTCAGCCATCTTGAAAGTGTTGTAGCTCTGCGTTTTGGGGATATACTAAATGACATACAGTCGGTCCCCCTACAATGCACACCCTTTACCGAGGTAATGCTGCAGTGTACCCAAACAACCGCCGGGTGGCACTTGGGAGCGCTCGCTATACGCTTTACCACGTGGTAGTCTCTCTCTCTCTCTCTCTCTCTCTCTCTCTCTCTCACACACACACACACTTTCTCTTGCATACACACAATACACATTCAAGCGCAAATGGGTAGGCAACATTTATTACCATATGGAATATTTTAGACGATGTTGACGGCATATTAATTATGCTCATATTCACCCGCACGCACCAATTCAGCGGATAACAACATGCCTAATTAAATTGTGTGAGAACACCTCCAGGAAGTTGGAAGAGTCATAAAAAGAATAAATAGCCTAATGAATTTTCTTTTTNTTTCTTTAATGATCGGATGAATTGCCATTAATGTGCAAGCTCTGACAAAATGTGTAAGCTTAGACCTAAATTGAGTGTAGCCACAAGCCCCTATACCGATTCTCGCATCGCAAGATTTGAAACGTCTAATATTGCAACTTCAAACTTGTTTTCTGGATGTGGATACTTTTTTCGTTTGGTAAAAATGACGGAGAGTGCAATAGGCGGCCTAAACCTCACCGCAGTAACCTACAGCGCCGCGTTTAAGCGTTGGCTATTTATCTTACATCGCCAACAGCTGGGGCGATAACCTAACCTACACTTCCCTAATGAATTTAATGTTGTCACATTGGCAAAAATTAGCAAGCGATTGATATTGCTGTTTTCGTGCTCAAATTAAGTGACACAACAAAGAGGTTTAGGGGACACCACAGTTAAGACACAAAAGTTTGGGAAACACTGGCCTACAGCTTACCTATTGCAGCGCTCCCGTGTGAGCTTGGACGTCCAAAATGTTTATTACCATATGGAATATTTTAGACGATGCTGACGGCATATTAATATATGCTCATATTCACCAGCACGCACCGATTCAGCGGATAACAACATGCCTATAAATTGTGTGAGAACACCTCCAGGAAGTAGGAAGAGTCATAAAAAGAATAGCCTAAATAACGTAATGAATTTTCTTTTTTTTTTTAAATGATGATCTGATGAATTGCCATTAACTCATTGGCTGCCAGCCATTTTCATAAAAGGGTAACCCAGAGTGCCAGAGATTTTTCAGCATTTTGGGTGTTTTTTGGAGGCTCACAGAAAATTGAGTTCTGTGTCTATGTCAACACCATACCTATCAAAACACAGATTAGACGCTCATCTGTCATCAGAAAAAAACGGTGTCTCTCTACCCCTTTCCGTTCTTTCATAATCATCTGTTGAAAATAAGTGGAATTCGCCAAAATGCTGCTTTCTAGCCAAAAAGCTGAGAAAACGCCATTTGAAGTTGACCTATAATTGCAAGTGTTTTTGCTCATAATGACACCGTCCTAACAACTCCAAACCTATCAGATGCTATTACAGAGTCTCCTGTCATCTGTAGCCAGAACAAAAGATCGTTTGTATGGTCTTTTCAACCTAATACTGTACTGAAATATAACGGGATGGGCTTGAAAACAATAGTGTTTTGGTTTGTTGCTGGCGCGCACAATGGATCATGACAGCAGGTGCATGTAACTCATGTGAAATACTAAACTCAGAAATACTGTCTCATAGTCCCTCTGTTTAGCATGTAGTCCTCTCGTTGGGGATCAAATCACAGCTGATTTGTTTCCTCCTGTACCGTGTGAACTGGGAGACAGGCAGGCAGGCAGCACAACTTAGCTTACTGCTGCTTCTTTGGCAGAGCGGACAATTTGCAGATTGATGATTACTGTCATCATGTTTCTGCTATCTTGTCATATATTGTTCAATGAATTTTCTTTTGATAAAGTACTGATCACATATCCAACATTTCACAAGCCGATTGGAGTGGGGAAGGCTAGCTGGTCTGAGGCTAAGTGCAATGCTTTCTCATGTGAGCTGAATGTGTCTGACCAGACACAAAGGCTAGCCTACTCTGTTCCAAGAATCTGCAACCCCCCTGTAAGCTGATCATACTATACAGATCCATAACTGCAACTGTAGAATGAGTAAAAATAGTTGACTTACCAAGGCTCCTTTATTTAGGCTTAGTTGTAAATTGTTAGCGATTTCGTGCTAGCTAGCTAGCGTAGCAAACAATAGCCAAACATTTCCAACTGAGGTGACCACTAGTCCCGTGCATTTTCCTGTTAGATGATCTTTTGTACGCATCATCCTGATGTTGTGTAGGCTGATCACATTATCCAAAATGAAACAGTTGCCACACAGATCATCTCTGGTTGAACATGGTGTATTTTGGGCAAGCTAGTTACAATGCCTACTAGCTAGATGGCAACAGGGGGGTGTATTTTGGTCATGAGAGGAAGTTTTTTTTTTTGTCAGGCTCTACTAAAATCAGTAGAATACCTGTGTTAAAATCAGAGGGCAAGAAAGTAGACTACTGTCACAGGTGCATACTTTCAAAAATGATTTTGCTACTTTTGCAACTTTTGAGATTATAATAGTAAAAAGGGATGTTTTTGTCTTGACATTTCCTCTTGATGTGAGCTAATGCCCTGCCCTGACTGTTCCTAAGGACACTTCTGCCACCTACAGGAACAGTTAGAACATGACTAGAGGCGTGAAATTAATACACAACATAGGTTAGACCGTCCTCAAGGCGTGGCTGTAAAAAAACGCAATTATCGGCAAGCGACGTCGAAGGCAGGGGGCGTCACTATTCGAAATGACGTCATTCGACGGCTAAGGCAGCCAATGAGTTAATGTGCAAGCTCTGACAAAATGTAAACTGAGTGTAGCCAGAAGCCATACCGATTCTCGCATCGCAAGATTTGAAACGTCTAATATTGCAACTTCAGACTTGTTTTCTGGATGTGGATACTTTTTTCGTTTGGTAAAAATTACTGAGAGTGCAATACACCTCACCGCAGTAACCTAACAGCGCTTCGTTTGAGCGTGTAAGCGTTGGCTATTTATCTCACATCGCCAACAGCTGGGGCGATAACCTAACCTACACTTCCCTAATGAATTTAATGTTGTCACATTGGCAAAAACTATTACACACTGTTGCAAATTGGTCATTGATGTTTTTAGTGGCAAACATATCAGGGTGATGTACGGTAATGTCACAACATGATTCAGTGTTTCCCATACACTGAGGAAACTATGGCGGCCCGCCATAGTTTAAATTTGGCCGCCATAGTTTACGAAATTGTAAAAAAAAAAAAAAAAATTTTTTTTTTTTTTTTTACCGATTTCCGTTTTTGTTCAAAACGATTTGAATTACGATTTCCTTCGCATTTTCCTCCTGGAGTAAATACATCCTATAGAGAAAACCACAAGTGCTTGAAAGACAGAGGGATCAAAAGCCTAGTCAAGTTGTTGTAGTTAACTTGGGTTTGGGAGCAATATAAAAAACCTTCAGAGAAGGGACAGTTGGGATGAGTTTACTAACACTCCCCAGGCTTTGTTTTACAGTTGTAATGAGTTAGGTGACAGGCCTTCATTGACACAGCAGAGGAGACATCGGACTGCATATAGAAATAAATGTGTAATGAATGTGAATAGAGACACTTAAATGTGTAATATGTTGTTCAGCCATTTTAATGGGAGGAATTTTGAAAAACTGGCCCTGTGACCATCACCCCTCATGTACAATGTGTACGCCTATGTGTGTGGAGGAAAAGGCATAGCCTCTTAGACCCTTTTTGTCTATGCGTTAACAATTTCACAGTGCTGTTAAATTCTTATCTCTGCTCCTATTTTGTTTTATTATTGTTTTCATTACATAGACCCCTGCATGAGAGACGATTGCAACTAAACAGAAATGATTCACTGTACTGCATTTTTTGACAATGACAATGTACTACTATTATACATGTCATGGGTAAAGTCTTATGTAGCCTTATTTCTCAAAATATAAATGGCTGAAATGTAGGCCCAGGCCTATAGTTTCTCCATGCGCTAATGTCATACTGTACTCATTGTTTTGCTGTTTTGTATTTACGCTGCAAGAATACCCCCCCCACCCCCCCCCCCCCCCCCCCCCCCCCCCCCCCCCCCCAAAAAAGGGCCCGCGTGAGAACCACCCCCCCCCCCCCCCCCCCCCGGAAAAAAATCCCTGCTGCCCCCATAGTTTCCAAAATTTCTGTGGGAAACACTGTGATTCAATCATCTACTGGATTGTTTAAAATATTATTTTGTACATCTCAAAGTAAGTAATTTACATAATTAATATAATATGGTACAAGCTGTGATTACATCACCTGACCTCTGCCACAAAAACTGTCATGGACCCATATGCTGTAAACAACATTTTTCTAATGTTTTGTTTTCTGATCTATTACAGGTGGAGCTGTGCTAAGAAAGTCAGTATACAACAAAACAAAGGATTGCATTTCACAGATTTCTTTATTACAATTACTGGGAGAAATGATGTATGAATTGTACAATACAATATATAATAAATAATATCATTTAGTACAATAAGATGATATCATGAATATGATGTACATTTCAAACATGACAGATTTGTACAAATAAACATCAATTCAATCTATGTTTCCTATTTCACTTGTGACTGATAATTTTTCAGAAAATCAGAATAATGGGCCTTGGAAGTTTGTTAACATTGCACTCACTGCCCACATCTGGTTTATCAGAGCCTACTAATGTCATGGGTATGATGCCATCAAATATGTGGAACTCGTTTAATCTACTAATCGCACGTTCAACATGAATACGAAGTTTTGCGATTGTTTGCATTTCTGTGACTTCATCTGCACTGAAAGTGCCACTTGGGCCTAAAAAGGATGGAGTCACAAGGAAGACATTTAATTTTGATAGCATTTCCTTAATTAGAAACCCTTTGTCTGCCATGACTTAAATCGCCTTCTTCAAGCATTGCTAGGATGCCGGACAATTCTGTAATCTCCTTCTCGGATATGGAGCCTGTGTACAGGTCACTAACGAATGACACCTCACCAGACGGAGCAATCAGGCCTTTGAAAGTTGGGTTGCCCTTGTAATGGGAATAGATTTCGGAGTCAAGTACCTTCAAACTAGGCGTTTGCACATATATTTCTGTACAGTCTAGAATGACTCTGGTGTCTGGGTAAGTGTTTTGAAAACAAGTAGGCATACATTCATCTACTCCTAACATGAAGTATAGATAGTTAGCCCAGGTGACACAGATTCTGCTCACAGTTGACTGTGACACACCAAAGTGCACTGCTCAGCAAAACCCTGTCTGAGACGACAGAGGAAGAGAAAGAACTGGTCCATAATTGCTAGTTTAGGGATATTAAATGCCTTTCTGATGACCTGTACCTCTGTTTGTGTAAGCCTTTGAGCCTGACTCCATCCAACCGTGGCTGTGGGCTGTAGAGCCATATATACAGCATGGTGGCATAGTCTGGGAATCCTGTGTAAAATAACATTCTGACCATCATCACACTGGAATTTAGAAACACTGAACATTTTATCTTTAAGCTGTGCTATAAGCTTGTCTTGCTCAATGATGTGCTTGCGAGCCGCCTCAAGTTGTTCCTCTGGTGTCTCTGGCCTCTGGTGGTGGAACAGCATAATCATGGTACGGGTGTGGAGGAGGTACCTCTGCTGGAAGGGCAAAAAGACAACACCACTAGTTGTGATCAAACTGCCAATTCCTAACTGATATAAAACGGGATGCAGTAATGAATTACAAACTATGGTGCAATTCATTAACATACCTCAAGGCATCCCTTCTCTCATCAGGCTGGTTTTCATCCACCTCCATGGAATCCATACTGAAAAAGAAACAGGAGAGGAGGACAGGAGAGTCATAATATATACAGGGCAGCCGTGGCCTAGTGGTGGGGTAGCCGTGGCCTAGAGAGTTGGTCTTTCAATCTGGGGGTTGCAGGTTTGAATCCCCCTGTCCTCTCCCTACATCTCCATGGCTGAAGTGCCCTTGAGAAAGGCACCTGACCCCACATTGCTCCAGGGACTGTAACCAATACCCTGACAAATAACAACTGTAAGTCTCTTGGAATAAAATGAAAGTGTCAGCTAAGTTACATGTAATGCAATGTAATAGCATCACAGTTTGAAATCTTTGGCTCATGACTCAGGAGGACATGATCAATGCAAACAAATATATATCCAGCATATGCATTAATTATCTAAGTCTTTTGTCTAAAATGTATTCCTATGGCAAACTATTCTCTTTTTTAAGACATGTACATTTTGAATATTGACTGAACAAACTAACCTCGGTCTACGAATGATGATTCTCATCTTTGGCCTCTCTGAAGTCCAGACGAACAAGGTTGGCACAGCATGCTTTATAAGCTTTGTGATTCCACAGGCGGTCTTCACAAAGCACTGCTTCTCAAAGTGTTCAGAGCAAACATTGGTCTCAGCGTTGATCTGTAACCATAAATACCAGGATGTACGTATTTTAGTTTGTTAGCAAAACTTGATTTAGGCATTAGTATGCTATAAATACTGGTTCTGGTAGCACACCATTAGTGGCCATCGGATCGCTTACCACAACAATTGAAAGCATAATCTTGAAATAGTGATCTGGAAATATCATATAATGTAGCGTTGTGTAATTACGCATTCATATTTTCATTTATTTCATCGAGGCATTCGCTTCATTAGGCGAGTCATGACAAGTTTGGCGAGCTAGCTTATTTGTGCTAGCTAATGCGTGACAGTCAATGGTGTGACTGGACATAATTACGCATCTTACCTTGAAATATGGACCAGATTCCCTCTGGATGTGATTTATCCATTCACGCCGAAGTGCCTGCCCTTTGAGGAAACGGTGGAAAGTCTGTCCAGTGTCCACAGTAGGATTTTTTTTTCTCTTTGAGATTTGGGCACACAACAGTGAGGCTCCATTACAGCTGGGTGTGTAGCCGAGTGTACGGCTGGTCCTGAAGTGTACCCCTCGACGTCTTTAGAAGGTTCCGGGTGAATTATTAACCGTTGCGTATATTCGCTGCGACATATGAATCAAGATGCTATGACCCAAAAAAAAAGATTTACGTGATATGATTGGCCGAATTTAGGTGTACAAGCTGACGTATAATTAACTGGCCGGCATTAGATAACGAAAATAGAAACACAGATTTGAACACGGGATTTAGTTTAAAAAATTAAAAAAATCGAAATTTTGGACAATATCGTCTGATAAAGAGTACTTTTACATATTCAAGCCGGAATGATTTGACATTTAAATTTGATTTCCCTACGTCTTTAACGAGCAGATGCGAGCAACCATTCTAGAAGTCTATTGTTCAGCTCTTCAATGCAATGTGATATAGTCTTGCTGGACTGTGCATGACAGCTAGCTGCTTGGCTTAATGGGAATGCATGCTGCTGGATTAGAGATATGGAGGTTGAGGGTTCGAACCCCACCTGAAGCCCTGTTGATTTTCAAAATTATATCATATGCAGTGTTCCTTGGCACACTTAAAATGCCATGTATGTCATTTATTATCAATGGCAAATGTGCTGGATTAGAGATATGGAGGTTGAGAGTTCGAATCCCACTTGAAGCGATGCTGATTTTCAAAATTATATCATATGCAGTGTTCCTTAGCCAAGTTAAAATACCAGTATCGATGGCAAATGTGCTGAATTACAGATATGGAGGTTGGGGGTTCGAACCCCAGTCGAAGCCATGTTGATTTTCAAAATTATATCATATGCAGCGTTCCTTGGCCAACTTAAAATGCCATGTATGTCATTTAGTATGAATGGTAAATGTGCTGAATTACAGATATGGAGGTTGGGGGTTCGAACCCCAGTCGAAGCCATGTTGATTTTCAAAATTATATCATATGCAGTGTTCCTTAGCCAACTTCAAATATCATGTATTGTATGTCATTTAATATCAATCGCAAAGGGGCTGGATTACAGATATGGAGGTTGTGAGTTCGAATCCCGCTCAAAGCCATGTTGATTTTCAAAATTATATCATATGCAGTGTTCCTTAGCCAACTTAAAATACCATGTATGTCATTTAGTATATCCCCAAAACGCAGAGCTACAACACTTTCAAGATGGCTGAATCCAAGATGGCTGAATTGTTTGGCCCATAATTTCTGACTGGGTGGATGGAGTTTTTCCAAGATTTCTTTTAGCTTTGTTTTCTCAATAGTACTTTGTTTCATCTCTGCCCCAAAAGGCAAGCCCGCTTCCAGCATTTTCTGTGAGAATGCATTTCTAGTTCATTCTATTTATGATCGCTGCTTTGAATTTTCTGTCTGTTTTGTTGTGTTGTTTCCGATGACAACATTAAATACACATTAAATAAATCATTGAATTGTTGATGCCCATTCCACTTACCACGCCGTCGATGACAGGTGCCGATTCGAGAATGACAGCGGTTTCGCGGTTTGATTGATAATATGTTTGAGTGCAATCCCAGAATGCACTTGTGACTGATGGGTTGGGACTGACATCATGGCCACGCCTTCCCGCGGGCCGCAGCGAGACAATCCTCGGTGAAGAAGTGCATGTACGCGAGGCATGCAACGTTGTGCATTCACTGCAGGCCATTTCTAATGCGCACGAGAGGGTGTGTAGAGGGAGAGAGAGAAACCTAGGCCAGTCAGTCTAGCATTTGACGAGGGACAAATTACAACAGTAGGCATAATCATTCCAAGTGTAATCCCTAGTAGGCCTATATCATGACATATTTAAAATTTATATTTAAAACCGATTTATATTTAGTGGAACATACTTTTTGGAGCTTTCCTTCCTACTCATTTTCCACAGTGAGACAATATAGACCCAACAGATAGGTGAATGGACTAAAATTTGAGCAGTTTGAGTAAAATTTCAGTAGCTAATTCAAACTATGACAAAGTTTTTTTGTATTGGAAGTTGTCTGAAATTTGATGTTTAAATATGCAAATGAGATCACAACCAAGCAAGTGTTGAGGGGGTGTTAAGAAGGAGACTGCTGAGAGGAGGGGGTTCTTAGTTGCCATTGGGGGTCATTAGTTTATTTATTTATTTTAATAGGCCTACTAAGGGTTTTGATTAGGTCAGTTGTTGGGGAAACTTACGATAAGAACCACTGCTCAATCATGATGTAATTTAAAAACCTATTTTATCGATCTATCCATCTACCAGACTTTGTGGTTGAGTTCTGCGTCACTACTCTCAACTGTTTGCTGATTGGCTAAACAGTGAGCGAATCGAGGTAGGAGGGTTTCACCAGACTGTGTACCGACCCAAAATCTTTGTGTGGAGTACATAGGAGGGCGTCGCCTGGCTATTAATTTAAGTACATTGGCAACTTAGTCCTGCTAATTGAGGAGTCTAGTTTCGGCCCAATGTGAGTGTGTGCAGCCCAGAACATATTAGCCATATAATGTTTTTAATTCAAATTAAGATATGAGAATTAAATAGTTCCACAGTGCTTACATTACAATTTCGTTTGATTCCGAATTGGGAAGTGTTTACATGATGTTCTCCAAGCGGAATTAAAATTCATGTAGAATTCAGTGGAGTTGATTCAGAAGTAAATGTCCCATGTAACCGAGGCAATTGTGTGCGTGTGTGTGTGCGTGTGCGTGCATGTGTGTGCGTGTGCGTGCATGTGTGTGCGTTTAGCTTAACGAAGACCCCAAAGGCTTAAGGGCCCATTTCCTCGAGGACACTGACGACTCCTATTTGAAGGATGATAAAAGCCTGCTTGAGGTAGACTATACAAATTATGCATTGAGGTGTGAGGGTTTCGTATGAGGGTCCTCTACATTATCTACATTTCTAAGCTAACCAAAATCAACATTATATAACTAGTTTTTAACATTTATACTGCATTCCTATTTCTGAGGACCCAGAGCTGAGGCTCCACCTGGAAGAGGACGAAGAAGGATCAGACTGCTCCTTTCATGACGACTCTCCATACTCCAACTCCACCGGTGGAAGTGGGATCTGCGTGGAGGACTGCTCATCAACACTGGAGCAGCACATGGAAGAGGAGGAGGACACTCAACAACGTGAGAAGGAGTTCTGCACTCCCCTGAGACGCCTCACTAAGAACCTCCGGAGGCTGCTGGGAAGGAACAGGAGACGGGTGGAGCCCCTGAACATCAGGCAGCAGCACAGCGCGGTGGAACAGGAGGAAGACATTCAGGCACCTCAGAAGGGGATCTGGCCCTCTTTAGGAACCTAGGAAAATCGGTGAGGGGCCAAGCAAAGAGGAACCAGGAGCAGAACACACCCAGGAGGACAGGCTTGAGGAGGTGTGTGTGTGTATGTATGTGTGTCTGTGTGTAGGAGGAGGAGGGGGAGATTAGTCAATACTTAATATGCCTTAAATATGCAAAGCCTGCTTTTTAATGAGTGATTTTACCTAGTCTCTTTTTACTGTTGTGTCTCCACATGCATACATACATACATACATACATACATACCGTACATATATACTCTACATACATACATGCATACATACATATTGTACATAAATACATACATAGCCTACATACATACATACATACATACATACATACATACATACATACATACATACATATTTACATGTATGTTTTTTTTTTAGATTTGATCTGACTTGTGTTTTCTTGTGCTTACTTGTTCTTACAGGATCCTCTCTGGTGTGTGCTGCTCCTGCAAATTAAAAAAGCAAAGAAGGGGAGGGGAAGAGAAGAGATGGGATGGGATGGGATGGGAAGGGAAGGGAAGGGAAGGGAAGGGGACAGCCGGACGGACCGACGCCTCCAGGCGTCCCCTTGATCGACACAGGACGTCGACGGCGAAAGTCTTTCACAAGTGCGTGATACAGGATATGCCGAGCCGGGACCCAGCATCTCTCCTCAGGGCTGTAGCCCTCCCAGTCCACGAGCTACTTGAGCCCACGGCCCCGACGCTTAACATCCAGGAGACGCCGCACTGTGTATGCCTCAGAGCTGTCAATGAGATGAGGGGGAGGAGGAGGTTTGGGGGCAGGGTGCATGGGGCTGCACACAAAGGGCTTGATTCGGGAGACATGAAATGTGGGGTGGATGCGGCATAGGGGCAGTGGGAGCTTGAGCCTGACGGCTGTGGGGCTGAGGACTCTGGCGATGGGGAAAGGGCCGATGAATCGTGGGGAAAGTTTGCGGGACTCAGTTCTCAAGGGCAGGTCCTGCGTTGAGAGCCACACACGCTGGCCCTCGCGATACTGCGGGGCCCTGGATCGATGCTTATCCGCCTGGGCCTTCATCTTGGCAGAGGAGCGGAGGAGGGTGGAGCGAGTGAGTCTCAACGTTCGACGGCACCGCAGAATGAAGGCCTCCACAGAAGGGACGCCAACCTCCTCCTCCTGGGCTGGAAACATTCCAGTGAGTTGGGGCACAATGAATAAAAGCAGTTTTACCAAATTCTGTTTTTATTATTGGGACATTTAAAACTGTGTAGCTACTTGAGCGTAGGTTATATCCTTGATTGCTAAAAGATAAAAGGCTCTGTATATACAAGGGGAGCTGGCCAACTATGGCCTTGTATACAAATAAAAGCCAGTGTTTATGCCGTCTAATATCTAGTGATGGCCAGCCTACTAGGTCATACAGCACACAATGGTTATCATGGTTATCTGGAAACAGCGGCGGCAGGTACCCGAGCGAACATTCAAAAGGCGACCGGCCTGTGGCTGAGGAGACGTGAGAGTTGATAGCATACTCGGCCCAGGGTAGCTGTTGGCTCCAGGTGGATGGGTTTTGGGATGCCATACAACACAGCACCGTCTCCAGCAGCTGATTTGCCCTCTCAGTCTGGCCATTGCTTTGGGGATGTAACCCTGAAGACAGACAAACAAAGGCACCAAGCAGCTTTCCAAAAGGCAGATGTGTAATGGGGGCCCCTATCCGATACCGCCTTTATGGGTAAGCCATGTAAGTTATACGGAAGACGTGCTGTATCATGAGTTCGGCCGTTTCTTTGGCTGATGTAAGGCCAGGCAGGGGAATAAAATGGACAGACTTGGAGAAGCGGTGAACAACAGTAAGTATAGCATTGTTACCGTTTGATGGAGGCAAACTGGTCACAAAGTCCAGGGATATATGGGACCATGGCCGTCGGGGCACAGACAGGGGTTGCAGCAGGCCAGCTGGGTGTGTGGTTGAGGTCTTGTTCTGTGTGCAGACTTGGCAGGACTGGACATACTTGAGGATATCGTCTTTCATGGATGGCCAGAATCAGAATCGTCTGTCAATGAAGGCCTGGCTTCAATTGGCTCCAGGGTGACAGGACAGCCGGGTGGAGTGGCCCCCCTGCAACACCTGTGTGCATACAGAATTCGGTACATACAGAAGGATAGTGGGACATTGGCTAGGATAGGGTCGTCTTTGGGGCTTCAGGGCATCAGGTTTGAAGTTAGGCTAGGGCGGTAGGATAGAATGAAATTGAACCTGGAGAAGAACATGGACCACCATGCTTGGCAAGGATGGAGTCTTTTGGCCTTCGTGATGTATTCTAGGTTCTTATGATCAGTGCAGTCGAAAAACGTCAGTGAAGCATCCTCCAGCCAATGCTGCCACTCCTCCAGAGCCATCTTAACAGCTAAGAATTCTCTGTTTTCCACATGATAATTCCACTCAGCTGTTGACAGGCGGTGGGAGAAGAAGGTGCAAGGGTGTATTCAGTTGTCCTTGGTCAAGCATTGGGAGAGAATGGCACCAACCCCAACATCTGAAGCATCAACCTCCACTGAACTGCATATAGGCATTGGGCTGGATCAGGATTTGGGTAGAGGTGAATCGTTACTTTAGATTCTGGAAGGCGTGGGGACCAGACGAACTTCACTTTTGAAGAGGTTAGAGCAGTCAGGGACCCTATGCAAGAATAATTATGTTCTGATCATCCGAATCGTCAGCCTGCATATGGCGAGGCTAGATGAAATGATGAACTCCGGAGCTCTGTAAACATGCTTTATTTACTATGGCAATTATTGTATTTGGCAAATAAATGTATTCGATATTGGACATGGACCCCAGACTCTCAGACTATTCTTCAAAAATAACATTTTGAGCCATGGCGAGAATGGCGAAAAATCCAACAATAATCAAACATAGGAATGTCCAACAGACAAAGTGTGAACATTATCCACATTTATTATATGGTGTGACGTCATCGGTCGAATGCTCCATTCATTTCAACGGGGCTCCCCAACGTTCGCACGTCTGTTATTTTTCGATAACGGACGGGTTGGTCTATAACAGACCGCTGTCAATGGCAACAAGACTTTTCACTGCTAAAGCGACTTTTCAACAAGACTCTAATCAGCTGCTGTGATAGACAACACCTGTTGTCATGGCTAGCTGCTGCCTAGCGGTGTTCCACAACGGCACTGTTTTGTTTTGCGCAGCAACAATCTTAACATTAAATAGGCCTAAAGAAATGTCCCCGCCATGTGTGAATCATTTAAGTATATCCATATAATAAGCGGGTTAACTTTCGGCGAGTCGGTCGCTTTGTGGAATAGCAGCACTTCAGAGAGAACAAGCCGCTCCGCTCCGCGTCGGGGTCTAAAGATTCTCTCTGTCGTGCTGCTATTCCACGGTAGCGACCTTCTCGCCGAACGTTAACCCTTACATAACAACCCCCCACCCCCCACGCACACACACACACACTTTAGTGTTTTAGCTGTTGTCAGTCCTTAAAGGGACACTGTGAGATTTTTTTGTTGTTTATTTCCAGAATTCATGCTGCCCATTCACTAATGTTACATTTTTCATGAATACTTACCACCAGCATCAAATTCTAAGTATTCATTATGACTGGAAAATTTGCACTTTTCATACATGAAAAGGGGGATCTTCTCCATGGTCCGCCATTTTGAATTTCCAAAAATAGCCATTTTTAGCTGCAAAAGTGACTGTACTTGGACGATAGATAAAAGGACGATAAAATATGTGTTTATTACTTAGTAAACGTTCATGTAAAGATCAAATTTGGCAATAGGCAGCCCAGTTTCAATGAGCAGCATAGTTGCAGTACCTTTTTTGACCATTTCCTGCACAGTGTCCCTTTAATGCAAACCAGTCAGGAAAACCATACACAAGTTGACAATTTGGTTGTGGTTCTTAGCATTGATTTGTTTTAACTCAAACAATCCATAGCCTGGTCCTGACCATTCCATAATACTACCATTTAATTTCGTATTTATGGTCCGGCATTTGTTTGCTCTGAAGCGATTGCAGGAAGCAGGAAGTTTGCACTCACTTATGGTTTGAAATTATTGGACACCTCTCACCCAATCGCCGGCAGTTACTCAACAACAACATAGCGCAGACCAATGGCTCTGGCGCAGATGTGTACGTCATTGTCACGAGCGTCCTCCCCCTTTCGCCCCCACGTGGGGGGCGTATTCGATAATTGGCTGTTTTCTGGGGGGGTGTTGCGATCAAAATCCTACTGCTCCAGGCACTCCACAGAGAATCACGGCCAGACTACCGTAGTGGAGCCAATCCTTTGGCGGAAGTACGTAGGATGGCTCGCGAGGCTAAACAATCCACACACTACAGTCTATTAAACATAGCATACGTAAGTCATTAACGATATATATCACATAGTCATTGTGAAAACACATGTTCAAACAAATAAGCCACATGTAACACAACAACAGCTGAGAAGTTTTCCAATTAAAAAATTAACTGGATTTGTACTGATTTGATACTGATGGTATTGTCAGAAAATCAGTGTTCCTGCACTCAGGGATGCTGACAGAGGGGGACAAAGGGGACAGATGCCCTGGGCCCAGGGACAGAGAGGGCCCAGAATTGGGTTCTCATTACATTAAATGTATTGGGTAGGGGGCCCTTTCAGATGACTTTGTCCTGGGCCCGGCCAAAGCTGTCAGCGGCCCTGCCTGCACTTCTTATTTTCCACTTCAAGCACTGCTCACATATTTCCATCACTGTTGCTTCCAGTATGAAATTCGTCTTTTAAACTGAGATGCATTGAAATGCAAACAGTGGAGCAAAGAAATAACCAATTACTATTGACCCGTTTAGATTTCACGCCATCACTGACTGCGTTCACATTGTTGACTCACACCAGAGAAGTTTTAAGGGTATTACGAGAGGCTCTGGTACTGTAGGGGCGCCAACGATGGAGTGCCGATTCCATTCAGAATGAATGGGCTGCGCTCTCTCGACAGCACTCCTAGGTGAACTGGGTTAAATGGGGAGTGGGGAGGCTGTATGTAAACCCGCTGTGGACACACACACATACACACAAACACAAACAGACAGTGCAGACCCTAAAGTACACTTGTTATGCTATTTCGAGAGGGAAGAGGCTGTTCCAGACGCATAGGAGATGTTTGTGGTTACAAGAAATTAAACATACCGACGACTGGACAGAGGACATCATCAGGCGCTCACTGCATATCTGGAGTTATCGTAACTATCCGTTTTCTTATTTCGAAAAAAAAAAACCCACCTGGCTAGTTTCTTTACAAAAGAACCAAGGGTGTAGGTTTGGTTTGAGCTTTGGTAGGACCAACTTCATACCCACGGCCAGCCTGACCGCTGCACCAAAAAATGGTTTGTCATGCATGCAACTCACAAAACGCTTAACAAGTGAGGTCGACAATCACAACATTGGTTATCATTAAATTCTGAGGCACAGCATAGCCTATGTGTGATTTAGGGAGGGATCAGGAGTGCCGACAGGGGGGGGACAAAGGGGACAGTTTTCCCGGGCCCAGGGAGAGATGGGGCCCAAAATTGGTTCCTCATTATATTGCATCTATTGGGCAAGGGGGCCCTTTCAGATGACTTTTTCCTGCGCCTGGCCAAAGCTGTCAGCGGCCCTGATTGTAAGGTGGATCAGAAAATTGGTTTGATCAGTCCATTAGCCCAGTCAAATTTTTTGACTTTCACAGCCCCGTGAGCTGCCCGGGAGGGCGGAGGCTTAGGTACCCCATAGAGGTGGAAGGTAATGCATTACAGTTTATAGATAAGAGAAGTTAAAACCAGAGAAACTGACAGAAGTTGCTCGTAATCGCCAACTAGTTGCAATACCACAGACAAGTGAAAAGTGAATGGAAAGGAGCTGTTTACAATAATATATATTTCTTGTTGTATAATTTTTGCCCTGAAGTTTTGCCCTCATTTCGAAACTAGTCACTAAATTGTCATATAGCCCAGTGTTTCTCAACCTTTTTTTAGGCGAGGCACCCTTTCAATTCTTGGAAAATTTCAAGGCACCCCAAACAACAAGCCGCATCCGATACCATACAAGCTTAGAAAAGTAATACATTTACACATATAACACATATATTTACTTTATTGTGCGTAAATGGCATATGAAAGATTCCACTGGCTAACATTAATTATCAATTTAGACAAATATGTATTATATTACACAATTTATTTATCAGCCACATTTCCGCGGCACCCTTGAGGGGGGCTTGCGGCACCCCAGGGTGCCCCGGCACCCCTGTTGAGAAACCCTGATATAGCCCACTGAACCAGCTAGCTGAATTTATAGACCTACATTAGCAGAATATGCCAGTTAGTCCAGCGGATTGGTGAATTGATCATGCACTTTTGAGTAAAAGCATGAAAATTGGTACACATATACCTCTTCCTATGCTTATTAATATAAGCGTTGGAGGCGTCGCGAAAAACGAAGAATTTTCAAGATGGCCGCCAAATCCAATATGGCCAACCCAAATTAATGAAACTACCTGACACGTTGTTGTAAAATCATGAAAATCGGTACATATATCCTTCTTGATATGCTGATTAATATTAGCATTGGAGGCGTAGCGAAAAATTATGCATTTTCAAGATGGCCGCCAAATCCAATATGGCCAACCCATATTAACGAAACTACCTGACACTTTGTAGTAAAGGCCTGAAAATTGGTACACATGTCCTTCTTAATATGCTGATCAATGTTATTGTTGGAGGCGCTGCGAAAAATGCTGTATTTTCAAGATGGCCGCCAAATCCAATATGGCCAACCCATATTAGTGAGAAACCATCATGCACTGCGTCATAAATGCCTGAAATTTGGTAAATACATACTCTATGATGTAACTATTAATGTTAGAAATGGAATTGTTGCGTAAAACCAAAATTGAAATGTTCAAAATGGCCACCAAATGAAATATGGCCGACCCATATAACAGGAATTGTATAGCAGATGAGTGAATCCATTATGCACGTAGTGAAAGCATGAAAATGGTCACACATTTACTTCTTTTTCAGCAGATTATTAGATGTGAAAAACACAGAATTTTCAAAATGGCCGCCAAATCCAATATGGCCAACCCATATTAACTACCGGGCACTTTGTGGTAAAAGCATGATAATTGGTAGCCTACACAGTTACATCTTTATGTGCAGATTAATATTAGGAATGGAGGTATGAAAAAAAAATCTGAATTTTCCAGACAAATCAAACATGTTTGACCCATATTAGTGAAACCACCATGCACTTTGTAGCAGGAGCATGCAATCAGCACACATATACTTATTGATATGTATAATAATGTAGAAGGGTTCACGTGAGAAGTGCGTGCACGCACACAGACACACACACACAAGTAATAGTCCTAAAAAAGATTACTCTGGAAGTGATCCTAACATAGCCTAATTTCGAAACATCAAACCCTACCCTACTAATGTTATATATAGATATGTAGTGTTACATATTGTGTTACAGGGCACAATTTGCAGCGAAAGCATGAAAACACATGTATATTTTTATTGTATTAACATCATCAAAAAATCAAAAGAATGTTCAAGAGGGGCCCACATCAAATATGGCCAACCCATAGATGTATAAATGGGCATAAAATATCCTTTATTTATCTCAGTATACATTTCTCTGTACATGTAGTAGAAGCATATTTGTAGTCTTTGATGAGTCAATAAATATCTTAGTCACTTTTTCAATGGATTTGAGCAATAAATGTGCACAACCTTCATTCAAGTACTGTAGGTAACAAAACAAAATCTTGTCCCCCCTCAACATGGGGGTTAAATCAAATCTTATCAACTTCACCTTGCATATGATGCATAGTTTGCATACCTTGAACTACAAATACAGAAATGGGGGTTCACCATAAGCCAAATCTTGCACACTATTATTATAATGAATCCTAATACTGTACAAGTAAACTTTCACTCAAGGTTACTCAAATGTACATACCCAGAGTTGACTTTGCACCAACTGTGCCATTCACCATTTATTCAAAGTTTGTGTATCTTTTAATTAGGCATTGTTGGCAGTTTGATTAATGTTGGCCATAGGATATACCACGACCTGGGAAATCCTATGCTGCTTTGCACAATCCTGCTGATCTGAAAAGACAGCATGGATTCCATCCCTCAGTGAAGGTACCAAATATTAGGCTCCATTTATTTGCAATGCCTCCATTTCAAATATTAATCAGCATATCAGGAGGTAAATGTGTACCATTTTTCATGTTTTTACTACAAAGTGGGTGTTAAATTCATCAATGGTTTCATTAATATGGGTTGGCTAGATTTGATTAGGCGGCCATTTTGAAAATTAAACTTTCTTGCAATGCCTCCATTTCTTTTATTAATCAAAATATAAAGAAGTAACTGGGCATCCATTTTCATGGTTTTACAAAAAAGTTTCAGGTACAGTAGCTTCATTAATATGGGTTGGCCATATTGGATGTGGCGGCCATCTTGAAAATACAGCATTTTTCGTGGCGCCTCCAACGATAACATTGATCAGCATATTAAGAAGGACATGTGTACCAATTTTCAGGCCTTTACTACAAAGTGTCTGGTAGTTTCATTAATATGGGTTGGCCATATTGGATTTGGCGGCCATCTTGAACATTCATAATTTTTCGCAGCGCCTGCAATGCTAACATTAATCAGCATATCAAGAAGGATATATGTACCGATTTTCATGCTTTTACATCAACGTGTCAGGTAGTTTCATTAATTTGGGTTGGCCATATTGGATTTGGCGGCCATCTTGAAAATTCTTCATTTTTCGCGACGCCTCCAACGCTAATATTAATCAGCATATCGAGAAGGATATTTGTACCAATTTTCATGCTTTTACTCAAAAGTGCACGATTAGGCCCTTTTGTGTGTCTAATCCGCCGGACTAAGTAGGCTACAGGTCTCAATCCTCTGCCCTGCTGGAAAAACTAAACACCCCAAAACTTGACAATAGGCCTGCAGCTTTCTATCCAATACCAGCCATTGTTCTTAACAGGATTTTTTTTTATTCATGAGGTTTATGACTGAAAATTGGAGAAGAATATATTTTAGCATTTTGCCCTATTGACTGACTCATTTTCCCCTTGTCTGCTTTAGCCAACCAGATGGTAGGCCTACTGCACGCTTATTGGCTACAATGGGCTCCAACATGAGTGAACTTTCTCATCTGTTCTACTTTCTCTGGTTAAAACCTTGAGATCATTCCACTCCACTAGATGTCGCTATGCTATTACGGAATCGGTTGAGGCTTAAGATTCATTCTACCTCTGAACAGGAAGACATGTACAATAACATTTACTGCACACAGACAGAATCGAAAACATTCTAGCATTATTTTTGCACAATGGTAACTGCAACAAACCCACACTTTAGGAGTAAAATTTCCACTCTTTTAGAAGAATTGTTGACTGCAGCGGTGACAGAATTATGCGAGCTGTTTGACACGGAATATGCAGCTTTACGCTTGGAATGTTCAAGATGCAAACATTCCGAAGACGCCAGAAGGCAAACGACGATACATTGTAGTTCTTCACAGAATATCAACACATTCACCGTACGAATCGAAGACCCTCCTAGGCGTAGTCATGAAGGTGACTTCGAACGGGCTTCAAATGGAGACAGAGGTAAGAAAGAGACCTGTCAACTCATTGATAATACTTGGGCAATTTCTTTACAGACACGGTCTATTCAATTATCCATTATCTTGTGACACTGCGTGCAGTGGTGCGGACGTAGGCTATTTAGTAGTATGTTATGATACCCAAATCAGTAGTAGTTTGGGATTGTGTCAGAGTATTACAAGCATATAATCTATAGCCGAAGTAAAATTGAAGTAGACGATTAAACTTTTGCACTATGTGTAGACAGTGCAGGTGTGGTGGCCGGGCATGAGAGGAGATGGTAAAATGGATTGCATGTGGAAGAGAGGAGTAGGCCTATATGTGTGTGGATGTATGAGGAGGTTAATTGTGTAGGCTACCTGTAGGGCTTATGTCAATGTGTCCACACATACTTGAATATGAGATGTGAATCACAGAAGATCTGACTCGTGCTGATCCTGATGGAATTGATATTCTAATATGAAATTTCTGCGACTGAATCGAATCTAATTTGAGATTGTTCATTGCTGTGATTTGTTTGACAGGGGCTACCCAGACCATACCACAGTGCAGCCAGTGGAGCATGGCAGCTAAAAACAAACAGTGTGAACATCCCAGCAAGGCAATGGTAACTCACTCACTCACTCACACACACACACACACACACACACACACACACACACACACACACACACACACACACACACACACACACACACACACACACACACAGAGTGAGTAGTACAGCACACTGCTACAAATATTTCTATAAAACGTTCCAACTATTGACTATTCTTAAAACTACTTGCCATCCAAGAGACCTGTAACTGACATTCTTCCCTACAGGATACCAACATGGAAACGGTGTGTATCAAACAAGAGGTTTTGGAAGAGTGTGAGCTTCATGCAGAAGAACAGAGTGGACAGGAAGGTAACTAGCAGCATTCGCTTTAAAAAATGATCTTCAAGCTCAGTCCGAAATGTCCACTCCCTCACTACATGGGCTGGGAGCAAAACAATGCAGCATAAACTTTATAGTATGTGGGTGGTTGACGTGACGCCTTGTTTTTTTGTGACATTGGTTAAAAACTATTCACCTCTTAATATGTCTACATATTGCAATGTTTCTGTCACGCAATGTTTAGGTTAATTTTATGGTGTCCTGTGGTGTGACTGCTCTTATAGAAGGGAAAAAAAGGTTTTTGAAATGAAAACACATATTAAGATTAAACACAATATCATTATCTAGTTATGATGAGCTCAGAGGTCAGTCATGTATACAAAAGGATTAAAATGGCCACAATGCAGTGAATTTCCTGTGGTGTGACTTCATGTCCTGTAGTGTGACATGCTTATGCAATGTGTTACTCAATCCTTACTTGTTTTTCATGTATCGTGCAAGGATATAAGGATACCAGGAGATTTATTTGTCACATTCACACAATTATTACAAGTAATACACTGAAACCATGCAGTGAAATCATAGTTGTCTGCCTGTACAATGCATAGGTGTGTGTGGGGAGTATTGTGTGTGTGGGGTGGGGGTTAAAGGAACAATAGTACAAAGAGCACGGGGGATGTGTTTGTGCAGAATATTGACAATTTTATTGTATCTTACAGAAATGTCACACCAAGGATGTCACACTGCAGGGCACATTTTCCCGAAAATGGCAAAAATTAGGCTAAATTCCATGGACCACTAAGCGCTTTATTTTTATTTATTTATTTTTTTCAAATTTTCCCATCATTATTTTCAGGAATTGGAAAACCTGTTACGCCCTTAAACGTCAACCACCCATGTGTAAGTGCAGGCCTATATTGCGGTCGTGTTATCATAGTCAAAAGCAATGGGGGCTGGCAAACTGCTATGGAAAAAGCTAAAATGTATCCCAAAACCTTTTTAATATAATACGATAAGCACTGCTATTAGACATTAAACCAAAACAGCAAAATGTACAGAGCACTGTGAGTGAAGTAGCCATCATCATTGACACAGTAATAAACGAATAATTACAACTGATAAGGATGTAGCCTACTGTGCTCATTCTCTACTGTGTGTGTTACGTTCATATAACACATATATACATTCTTTCTTTGTCATTCAAAAACAGTCGGTTCTGATATCGCTTTGCCCGATCCTGATCCGGGTCAAGATCTTGACGCGTCATTGTCCCCCCAAGCGGAATTAGACTGGTCCCCTGATGCCCAGCTGTTCATCCCATCCAACATCAACTGTGACATTAAGCTGGAATGTGGCAATGGCCTATCCAGCTCCACAAGTAGTGATGAGGCGAACAGCTTCCATGTTGGTAGTGCCGACTACTCCAGTGAACAACTGACAGACGAGGTGAACAGTTGCCATCTTGGTAGGGGAGACTACCAGAGTAAACAGCAGAACAGCGGCCATGTTGGTAAAGGAGACTTCCACAGTAAACAGAACAGCATCCATGGTGGTAGTGGAAACTACTATAATGAACAACACGACACGTGGCCCAGGGCGCCTGAGGTGCCCCGTGCGGCACATCATGCAGAGACCATGCTACCCAGGAACTGTGGCAGGGAGCGGGTGCAGCGAGAGGAGGTGCAAAGGCAGGCGGCTCAAACACGCCTGCACACTTCACCTGGTGGGCAAAACAGACAGAACACACACACACACTTAAATCAGTGGGCGGTGTCTCCGCTGAGGAGTCAAGTATGTCTGCAAAAGCAGTGGTCGAGATGCAGAAAGCAGCCACCGGGGAATGTGAATGTCAATACCTGCGGCACCATGAACCTTACGGGGGCTGCATCCTTAGACACAAGGCCTGACGCGGACATTTCAACGAATCACCTGAACACGTCTCATCACATGACTGTAGCCATGCCTGACCACGAGAAGAGGTTTACCTGCGGGCTGTGTGGGAAGAGACTGCTGTCCGAGCAGACCCTGAAATCCCACCAGAAGATCCACACGGGCTACGCGCCTCACCAGTGCAACCAGTGCGGCAAACGGTTCTCAAGGCTGGAGAACCTCAAGGTGCATCAGAACATACACACGGGACTCAAGCCGTACACCTGCAAGTTCTGCTTCAAGAAGTTCAACGCGCCGAGCAACTTTAACCGTCACAAACGCGCTTGTCTGAAGAGAAAGTTAACCCAGTTCAGTTCGCAATAGTCTTTGTTTGTTTGTTTGTTCGTTTGTTTGTTTGTTTGTATGTGTTAGACTCAGGTGTTGTGTGAGCGTGTGTGTCTGTGGGGTACTGTGTAAAAGTAACTGTAGCAGACAGATATGACATCTCTTTTGTATCCACTTTCTCAAACTAAACATCACCTGTTCTACAAATCTGCCTTCATAATTCATTGTCATGTTAAAGCAACACTTTTTCATTCATACAATATCGTTTCTAAATATTACTTGCTGTTTCTTTCTGGTGGTTCATCAAAGGGTTTTCGGGCAAGATGCCAGGTGCCAGTGGTATTTGAAGCAACCTTGTTGTAGGTGTAGGTGTACTTTCTGACTATGAACTAACATTTCTTTTTTTATCCTGCCTTGAACTGCATTGGAACTGTTGAAGACAGAGGGTTTTTATGGATAGTCATAAGTCCTTGTGGTTGTGTGTTAGCATAAGTAGCCAATGGTTAACACTCAATCATAATGATCTCCACATGCACTGATGGTCATGATAACTCCAACATGGGGTCTTATTTCATATTATTCAAATACAGTATGTCAAATTCTTGGAACATCGTTCACAGCCCTTCTTCAGACTATGAAACATCACTACAATGCAATGGATTAAAAGGTAGCTCATCAATGTGCAGTTCATCTTTGACTCTAATGCATTCCTATAAGACATCTGCACCGTGTACCACAACAGATGGAAACAGATATTAAATAAAACCGTAAGCAATCATTTTTTGTAACACTTTGACATAGGGTCAACCTTTGGGGCCCCCGACAGACAGATTTTAATTGAACTTAGTGTGGCTTTTTAGTGGTAAGGTAGAACCAGCGATCTTCTATGAGAAAAAGATATTCCGAACTCTGCCCACTCAGTTCAAAAGAGTGTGCTCAACTTTGGTCTCCTAAGGGGGGTGTTGTCCCCTCCTTCTTTTGTTTTTGTGGTGTTTGGTGGTGACTTGGAAAAGGTGTGCGCCACTGCCATCAACACAACCAATTGAACTCCATTTATTCTCAACCTAAAGCCTCCAAAGGTCTCCTAACTGAAGGTCTCCTAAAGGGGCATTCACCTGACATGAAATGGATCTCGGAAATGAACATGCCTTGAGTATCTTTCTCTACCTAAGAAAATCTTTGCATACATTTGACGCTATTGTTAAGGGAGAAAACAGATTAGGAAAGTACACAGACCATACAGTCTTGATTATGCCAGTTAGTTTCATCACACCGAGATAGTTTTGATGTTGTTCATGGAATATAACAATCGAATATGAGTCGTGATTTTTTTTTTTTTTTTTAAATTGAATATCGAAAAAGCTATATTTCAAAATGGGCAATTTCTTGCAATATCACAAACAGCAGTTGAACATTTGGTCTTTGGTTCTTGAGCCATTACAGAGGAAATGTAACTTATAGGGTGAACTGAATTGTAGTAAAGTAATAATAGAGTAGTGTTGGAGGATTTTGGGTGGTGGGACATGTGAGGTACTCATAACTTGACATAATATAGAATGGATGTTTAGTGTCCTTCCATCTTAACTAAAACTTCCTGAATCTTTTAAAATTGGCTTCAGTTACACGCAAATGCAGTTCTGGGGTTCTACCTCGCCACTAAAAACCCATACCAAGTCTCCCCAAGGTCTCTGATTTCATATGAGATAACCCCATCAAGTCATGTTTCTTACGTTATTTGATGACCTGTGTTGGATTATGTGGTGTGTTTTGTGCAATGTCTTTGACAGTCATTGTGTCCAGCGTGTTTGAACTACTACATTTTCCTTCGTTTTTGTGTGATCTTTAATATAAATAACAAATATAAAATATTCCAATATATAGTATGTTTAAAGTTTTCATTCATTGATTTGGTGACCCTTTTAGTTTGTCAGTTTTGCATTTTAGAAAGGGTCCAGTGGAGGGCACTGTAAGCACTTTATCATAGTTGCAGTTGCCACAGAGGTGACATGAGTTTGTTTATTCCCCCCTTTGCACTGCATTGATGAACGAGGGCCCACTTGGGATTTGACAAGGTAATTTAACTCTTCTAGAAGGAGGAAGATATGCTTATTCAAAATACCTTGTGTATGTATTTATAACGAACAACTGTGACCATACAATGACTACAAATCTTAAACACCAACTTCACAGACTTGTAGAAACACACAGCCCATTGTCTTCTCAAAAAGATCTGCATTAAATACTGCCCAAAATTGCTTCCTAATTTTGCAAAATAATATCTTGAAAATGATGAATGAAATGCCTGGTAGGATTCATTCTACAACAAGAACCCATTAGTTTTTACTGGTGTACCTTAATCTTAACCAGAAGTGACAAGAGCTTTTTCCATGTCACTACATGTCCAGTTGGCCACATAATGGTCACATAGTAACATACGTCAGCAGGCCAGCTTGCAACACAGTCTGCTGCACATAGAGTGGAAGGCTCTGTAAAAGGTTGAACATTTTCTTGTGGTAGGTTGAATCCAAAATAGATGACTTAATTTGGGGGTTTGTAGCAGCTGCAAGGAGAAGGCGCATGTGGGTGGGGAGCTCGGACTGCCTGGCTGACTTTGCAGTGTTTGCCCAAGCAGGCAGCCCGGTGTAAGGGCCTGGCTGTTTGATGGCAAGGGGTGATGGGACTGGGAGAGAAGAGGTTTAGGAAGGAAATAAAATATTGGTGTGGCACAGAACAACATGCACCACCATCCACATGACTAAGAAAATACTTTTTTTCTCCCTTTAAAAGTCAGGATACTGCTGCTGTTGCTGTTATGAAATATAGAATATTTCCGTGTCTCTATGAAACACAGCCTTGTATTAAATGGTAACGCCTTTTTGGTGAAATGCTGTCATTACAATTTTATTGACTGGAGAGAAATTCTGCTATATTTTAGGATGAGACAGCATAGGCCTATACAGCCAAGGGAAGTGATGCTGAGGAGTGGGACATAGTGGCACAGAGACTGCTGACAAATATTGATATGGATTACTCAGTAATAATAATGGCCCAATATTTACAGTATGCCCTCTAATATATTTTATTTAGCACTGACTCTCATGACAGCATGGCACCATTATGAAGCTGGAACTATTTGTAATGGGAACATCCCTGATTGTCAAGAGTAGTTATAGTTATATACATAGTTGCATTCTAGTGCTGAATAACATTAAAAACAAAAAAAGCAAAAAACAGATTAAGCCTAAAATGGTAAAACAAAACAAAAAACTGGAAAAACAACAACAACAACAACACACATTCCATGGAAACTGTCATAGCCTAATGTGTGGTTAGCATTATAAGTTTCTGAATTATGGAAAATATTGCTGATGACAATTTTTGTCTGCAAAAAGGCATGCTTTCCATAAACATAGGTAGCAAAAAAAAGTTGAGGAACTGGTTCATATAATGTGAAAACAAACAACCATCTGAGGCTACTTTGGTATTCCACAAAACAAAGAAAACACTAAAACGTCTATTTATGATGTCTGACGTTTCATCAGTTTTGTTTGGTAAGGAAATCCTTGACACTGTGTCAGGTTTAAGGATAAACGACAGCTTAATTGTAAATGTATTCTGTAACGTTTATGGGTTATAATTGTCTAATGGGTGGGTTTGTGCCTCATTGAGAGAGAAGAAGAAAAAATGGAAAAATGTTTATATTCCAGTCTTAATTGTCCAGGGGCGTCAAAGTATTTCACAGGTGGAATCAGGCAAGCGGTTCCATGACTCACGTCACGAATCAACACAGTATAAATACTTTTGCACAGTGATGGTTATGCTCACATTCTGCTTGTGTACTCCCTCTAGTGGCAACATCTTTACTCTCCCTAACTTGGAGTTTTTAAAGTAAGGTAAGACTATCTATGTCACTGCATGTTTCATGTTGCAAATGTCGAGGTATGCCTAACCTAACTTCTTGCAACCGGAGATATTTTCGTGATAAATGTGGGAAGTAAAGTGAATAAACATCCCGTTGATATTGATTGTGAGCGCGTAACAGGTGAAATGGACATCTATGCTAAATTGTGATGACACGCCGCACGTACTGTAGACTATGTGACAGAGTAGGATCAGTCATCGGCAAGTTCACAGAAAAGTTTACATGTGCGCACTTTTACGCACGTGTGTACGCACGTCCTTTGGCAGTCTTGACAACGTTAAACAAGTTGGTATTAAATATTTACAACCAGTACGTGTAATTGCATTCAAGCTTCCACCTGTTGCATGATTGTTTGAACCATGTAGACTGCTGTTTATAAAATGCATGGCATGCTAACGTAATTGTCATCTGTCAAACAATCCACCTTGTTCATTCAGAACGGTTTACCGGCTGCATGGAAACACGTGTCAGTCAAAAGCCTAAATATCCTCGCAAATATAGCCAATGTATAGAAAATATTAATACACGTTTTGTAAGAAAAGTTTTTATGACTGAATGATAAAGTGAAACCATTGCCACCAGTCAGATAATTTGTGCGAAGCATAAACTTTTGTGGGTGGGCTGACCGTAGAACAATTTACAGCAGAATGGACTTTGATAAACCAATGAATGACACTATCAAGGTTTTATTTTCGTTTGTGTTTTAATGCTTCCCCTACAATTCCACGTGTTATTGAGTAAAGCTGTGGGGTTCAATTTTTCTGTATGTCATGTGAATAGAATGTGTAGTAGGCAGGCAGAGTAGGACCAATTTACTGGAAGTCTGGAGACCAGAAGGGACAGCTGTAATTTTCTGAGGGCTACTGTAACAGCTCTGCATTTGTTCTGTTTGTGTGTGCGTGCTGGTGTGTATGTGTGTTTGTGTATGTTGTATTGTGTGGGTACAAAATTGTGATAGCAGAGGGTATTGTGATCTGCCAGCATGTGGCTGCTTGTTAAACCCAGTATCATATCATCTGATCTGATATTGTGTACTGTGTGTGTGTGCGTGTGTCTAGTTTTGTTTGTGTCTATGCTGCTGAAGAGTTGAGAGAGGTGGAAGATTGTGTGTGTGTGTGTGTGTGTGTGTGTGTGTGTGTGTGTGTGTGTGTGTGTGTGTGTGTGTGTGTGTGTGTGTGTGTGCGTGCGTGCGTGCGTGCGTGCATGCGTGTGTGTGTGTGTGATGTCTCAGATGATAATGTGAGAGGGAGAGTGAATAACCTGCACTGTGTCCTGGCCCCTCATCCAGAACTGAAGTGCCCCAAACAATCCCATGTTGTTTCATTGGGTACTGAATGCCCTTCCACCTACATCACAGTAAAGTTCTCATTTTTGGAAATAAGCTTATTTTACACCTTCCCTTGAGTTAAATAGTAGGGCTTTACCATTCTCCTGTACTTTCAACCGTTCTCTGAGTACGGCAGTGCAAATTTTACCTCCAAGCTAGCAGTTAACATGGACTCCTATGAGACCAGTTAGCCGCCAGCTGGTCTCATAGGACTCAATGTTAACTGCTAGCATGGATGTAAAATTTGCACTGCCATACTCAGAGAACGGTTGAAAGTACAGGAGAATGGTAAAGCCCTACTATTTAACTGAAGTGAAGGTGTAAAATAAGCTTATTTCCAAAAATGGGACAGTATCACTTTAAAGCATCAGCTAAATCTAATGGGAAAATATGCAAAGTCATAACGAGAAATGGAGTGGCATGTTTTTAATTGAAATGGTGTGCCATCCGCCTTGTGTTGTTTAGTTTACATTCCGTGCAGCAGATTCAGCGGCATTCAGCTGTTTTCCTTCTCCTTCGCGTTATGCAACAAAGATCTCTCTTATTATTTTTTTTCTCCCGTTCAGCGAACAATAAATACACAGGCCTGCCCTGGTCCACTCTGTTCCGTTCCGTTCTGTTCTTTTTCATCCTTGTCATACAGTACATTACATTGCTAGTCCCCTGCTGCTGTGCATATTGAGGATGTTTACACCCGAACAAACCCCCCCCCCCCCCGGTGGGTGAGGGGACATTAGCTCCCACGCAGGCTACAGAGATGGGGGCCAGATTTTGAGTTGGTATGGTTCTTATCTCCAGGGAACTAACTGCCAGCGAACATGGCACAGAGAGGACGATGCATTGGGTATTGTGAAACTTTTGTGTTTACTTTTAAGAGGGCATTGTCAAATTTTGTATTGTTCTGTTGTGATTTCTTTTTTTATTATTTTAATGCCTCCAGGAGGATAAATGTGGAAAAAAAATGGGGCCTACCACGTAGTTCACAGCTCACTAGCACTCTTTGTTTTCAGGCCTTTTCCGTGTTGGAGTCTTCATTTGGGCAGGCAGGCGGTGTTCTGGCTACAGAGGCGTTTGTGCGTAGTGACGCTGCTAAACCAGCCCATTGTGCTTTGTTGTATTTATACAGGTGAACTGGCTTTGATTCTGATGAAATGGGATCAGGTAGAGCCTATTTAACTGAGAGGGTGTTGTGAGAGCCTATTTAACCGAGCGTGTGCGGCATTTCCATTGTGCATAGACTTTACGACTGGAGTAGGGTAGGGTCTGGTGTCATGTTGGGTGCAGCCAAAATGTTGTCACTAAAAAGTTAGCCTACAACTTGGGGTAACATTTCAGTTTAGGATTCACGTGTTGTTCAAAATTAGGCATTTGCACACCTCTGTAGTTGGACAGGTGTGTAGGACACTATCCCAGTGGGGCTGTCATTCAAGTATAAAGAAATCCCACTCACTGTCCATTCTACCAACAAATTAAATACAACGTTTTGGTCATCCGACTTTTTTCAAGTGAAGTTTGGTCAAGTGAATTCATACATTTCTTCGTCACTGCCAATATGGCTTTTGTTATCGATATTATTGTAATAAGGCCCTAGTAGGCCCTTCATATATGTGCTATAAGTCAGTGTTTCTCAACCATTTTTTAGACGAGGCACCCTTTCAATTACTGGAAATTTTCAAGGCACCCCAAAGCAACAAGCTGTAACATGACATATGAATGGCAGATGAAGGACTGAACTGACTAAGCAATATTTTATTAATTTAGACAAAATATGTATTGAATTACATAATTTATTTATCAGCCATGTTTCCGCGGCACCCCTGAGGGGGGCCTGCGGCACCCCAGGGTGCCCCGGCACCCTGGTTGAGAAACACTGCTATAGTCACTATTATAGCCAGTATAGGCATCTTGTCCCTATTCTAAAGTGTTATCCACCTTGGCAGTGACATTTCTTTTCGTTCCCTCAAAGTGTGGCTCTGGTTGCCGGCTCCTCTAATTCTGGTGTACTTACAGGTTAACTGCTTTGAGTAACTTTCTATGAATGAATGAATGAATGAATGAATGAATGAATGAATGAATGAACAAAGAAATAAATGAGCAAATGAAAGAACAAATGAAAGAATGGGAATCTTCACACATGGGTGGACTTAAATGGACATGAAAGTCACACGAGTGTCTGTGCCGTCTAGTTATCATGGGAGGATTAACCCTCTGCCTGATCCGTGCTTGTCGAGGTTCCGGTGAGTTTGATGTATAAACTGCAACACACTGGGTCGTGCATATGGGATGAAAACCACAGCACTAGCAGTGCCAGAGAACTCCACAATACAAGGATTGGTGTAATCTGCAAAGCACTCACCTTACTCTCATACGGACATGGAGGGGGCTCTTCCACTGGCTGCGTGACTAGTTCATACAGACGCCAGGGCTGGCCTGGCAAATACAAGGTATTTCCTGGTAGGCCAACAGTTCACAGTGGCTGATTCTGTTGTTTTTTTTTCTCTTAAAGACCGCCCCACTCTTTTTCTGTCCAGTCCTGATAGAGACTTTGCGCTTCGTCTCCCAGCCGGCTGAGATTCTGGTATATTCAGGATATAAATCTTAACACACTGGGCCGTGGACATACAGTGCATGGGCATAATGAGAGCAATGCCACTGAATATGCCAGACAAGTTTGATCACCTATATTCAGTAGCTAGGTTGACTGCGGAAGCCAAGATTCTGGTGTGTTTTTTTCTTTAAATCGTTGCACTTTGGGTTGTGCTGGCTCAGGACAGGTTCATACTGTATGGTGGCACTCTGCTACGTGGCTGTGCCAAACTAGTTCACATAGTAGCGGCACTCTGTGACCTTTGTAAAAAGAAAAAAACCACAAAAGTTTAAGGCCACTTAAATGGCCTTAGCCTTAGCTACCGCCATGGCCATTGTCCCGCATCAATGAATTAATCACTCCCATAACCCTGGCAGCGAGTCAGGGGGCTATCGGCTCTTGTTTACCCCACCACTGTGCTGTGACATGGGGCCGAGTGTTTGGGCCCCGTGCTCTATTAGGCGATGGGAATTGAGTGCAATGGAGCCCGCAGAGGCTAATGAGAACAAGAGACAGATGCTAATTGAGCCGTGCGGCTAACCGCATGCGTGTGCGAACGGCCGTGCAGAGAAACGAGCGGCAGCGTTACGCTCCTTGACTTGACTCGCCTCACCTCGGCTCTTGGCTTTTTGGCTCTGATGCACAGGAGGATTTTGGGTTCACAGCACACTTTGAATAACATTACATACGCACGCACACACGCACACACACAAGCTCAAGGGGGATTTTGGGGTTCACAGCCCAGTGTAAAGGTGCTGCAAATTGGGCATGTAATTAGCAATCCAATGCTGAGGAAAAGACAGACAGAGAGAGAGAGAGTTAGAGAGTGAGTGAGTGAGTGAGTGTGTGTGTGAACCTGAAAAGCTTTGCATTATTCAGTGATGTGCTGTGCTGCCAGACAGGCAGCTTGAAAGAGGAAAAATAACTAATGGCTCACTAGCCTGGTGAGGCAGATTAAAAATGAACATGTTAGTATGGAATCGCTTGGTTCAGGTAGCTGAAGCCTGTTGGTGGAACCAAACCATTGTTGTGATGGTTCAAATTGCCTTTGCACTGCCTTGGCCAATTCTATGACCAATCAAACAACTTCTTATCAGTATGTCTGTCCTGTATGTAGTATGTGTTTTCTGTTAAATCCAGTCCCAAAGATTCAAATGTGGGGGGTGGTGGGTTGAAGCATTACACATGAGCAGATTACATATCACGACCAAACATTAGTGTCTGGGTAGAGGTAGACGTACATGTCATACTTCACCACTCCCCACCAGTAATCGTTTCTCAATTCAGCCATTCCAGACCCTCTGTACAATTAAATTTGGTATGAGGCTATGGTATGTCATGTTTTTTAGTCATGTGCAGCTTAGAAATCATCATTTTGTGTTTTGGAAGGTTTATGTTGTAGGTATGTTGTCTTTGCTCTAAAGATAATTGGGTACGTACGTATGTTTCACAAAGGATGAAGATGAAATACATGATGTAGGAACAAAACTATGCAACTTGTACTCCTTGTCGTGATTTAATATATTTAACGAGGGAACTTTTGAGGGATTTTCGTTTTCATTTCATATTTAATAAACAGGGAAGCATTTCAACATTGTGTAGATGGCCATAGATTTGTTTTTGATAAAGCATGTGTGTTTTTACATGAGTTCACTCACTCATAATTCACTAATACAGCATATTATGTATGCACAGCGAAAATCAATGTAAGTTGTGACACGCATAGTGACTACTGAACAACGTAATGAGCGATTGAATATTTCAGACATGGTATGTCTATATAAATTTCCCTGTCTAGTCAGCAATTGCAGATTTTCCAACCTTGAAGAGACTTGTACAAAACCACTGTCATCATAGAATACTCTGAAATTGTGTATGAGTTGTCATCATCGTGATGACACTCAGCCTGTGGCAGCGTAATCGTGGCAGCAATCCACAGTGTTTTCGTTCTATTTTCCTGATGTTTGGCCTTTGGTCAGTGCCAGTCACTGTCCTGAGTATAATGCTGGGTTTTAGAGCTGCTGTCTGTCAAATTGTTGGGCATTATGACAACTTATTGTTGGCGTCTTGCTGGAATGTTCTGTGCAAAAGCACTGAGTGGCTGAGAGCAGTAGGCACAGGTCTGTGTTGATGTAGTCTGGGGAAGGTAGCCACACACACACACACACACACATACACACACACCCCCGTAATGAGAAGTCATCTGGGCCAGGTGACCACACACGTGCCCACATGATGACAAGCTCATTCCTCATACAGTGAAAACGGGATCTTTCCATTTTTCACTATTTACACAAATCGGAAAAGATTAATCTGTTTAGATCGGCGAAATAATACATCACTGATTCTTGAGAAAGTGGCTAAAACAGGTTGTAATGTTGACAGAAAAAAACAAAGTGAATTACAAAATTATATGGTATATCCTCGTAGACTAAGGTCTTGGCTGTTCAGAAATGCACAAGGCCAATCTCCCCATTATGTATTTTTTTCAGAAATCAGGCTTTTCTCCGATCATACCTTGTTTTTTGTCAACACCGTCAGACACAATTAAAAGTAATTAAAATTGTATTGTATTATCTGGAGTTTTTAAGTGATTATGTGTATTTTTTTGTTCACACATATGCCTTTAAATGTTGAAAATTCACTTTTGTTCTATTTTAATACTGTTTCATGTGTTCTAATTTTAAAATATGTACCGTCATACGATGCTTACTTAACGCCTAAATACAACAAACAATTTTTTGTAATTTCACAAATATTCGTGTAGGCTTAAATTGGCTATTACTTTGATATTTCAACAACTCCTAAGGAAAATTGTAAGCACATTCAATTAAAAGGTCCAAAATTCCCTCTTACAGTGGGGACTTAAGAACTGAAGGTGGTGACTGTAATCTGAGAGTGGTGAAAGTGGCCTAATTAGTACCTGCATTTAGCAAAATAAATAGCCCTCTCAAGTCAATGGCATCTTGCATAAACACTTTATTTTTGTGTGTGCACAGTATGAGCATGTGTTTTTACTTCATTAGTTAGATTATCTAGGAAGTAAGCCACTGGTTGTTGAAAATGTGGTAAAAACAGCTTTTAAGTTATTCAAATCCAAAATATAGAGGTGTATTATCATAGATGTAGGTCTTGGCTGTGCAGTGAATGCATTGGCCAAGATCCCCATGTTTAACATTTTTCATAAAATGGGCTCTTTCTTGTTTTGTCAACAGTGGCAGACAGAATTAGAAGTAAAAACACATGTTTACTGTATTAAAGTGAATTACTTTAACAATTCAACATAACTGTAGATACTTATTGTATGCATATTCTTAAAACATGTAAAAAACACGTAAAACATGTGTTTTTTGGTGAACTCCATCAGATGTCACCACCGTCAGGTTTTCTGACAAAAAAACCTCCAAATGCACCTCAGTGGTGGCTAGAGTATAATTTTGGATCACAATTATTACTAACATGCCTAGTAATGTTTCATTAACCAGCACAATTTAGTAAAATATGGAACAACATGATGAGCAGAACAAAATCTGACGGTGGTGACATCTGACGGTGTGAGACAAAAAAACACTCTTTTAAATATTATGCATTGTTTGTTCACATTAGCCATTTAATTTTCGCTCTGTTTCTTGGGTGCTTCATACCTTTTCTGAAAAAAAGAAATTATTAACATTAATGTAATACAATACTATTAAAACCCCCGACGGTGTTGACAGTTTATGGTTGGGACAGTACCAGTGTCCAAACAAATTAACAAATTGGGGACAAAATAATAAGCTTACAGGAGCTTCAGTGATGGTGAAGTAGGCAGTAGAGCTAAAGGTTTGAAAAGGGGTCCTCAGCAATGAAAATTACCTTGTGCATACCTGATTTTATTGTCTTTTAGAAAAAATCTGACGGTGGTGACCAATATGCTGGACACATTTTGAGCAATCAGTAAATAATAGTAAATATTGTTTTACATCCACTATGTGCACATCTGTAGAACCACTTTAATATGGTCTTCCACATCATGGTGATATTGTTCAATTCTGTTAGTGATTTTTGTATTTTAAGTCAATTGAAATGATGATGCCAGTCCTTGGGACAGGCGTTTTTACAGGGTGTGGACAGGTTTATAGCCATGAAAAGTAATACAATTACACTTAAATATTTCAAACAACTGTGTATTCGTGTGACAGACCCCTTGGCCATTACATGGGTTCATTTTGTTTGTGAAAATTTAGTTGATTTTCAACAGAATTAATATTTTACTGCAGGGACATGTTTTTGCCAAACTTTCAAGAATCAGTGACATAATAGTCGTCGAACAGTCATTCTGCAAGACGATAAGCATAAATCTTGGCATGTTAAAACACGGAAAACGTTTTTTTGGATGGATTGCAGGGTAGGGTGAAAAAAACAAAAAGAGAAAAGAAAAGCAAAGTCTCTTAAAACAACATAAAAGGCACCATTATACCGCAAACACATCTGGGGAGACATGCTTCTAGAATGGGTGTCAGGGGTAGCCTACCCACAATGCTGCACTCCAACCTCTGCAATACACACACACGCACACATATGCACAGCACACACATTCATATAGTACACATACACACACAAACACTCACACACAGACGTGTACATAGTAGACACACACACACACACACAGCATAGCCTCCCTCTCCCTCTCCCCGCTCTCCCAATGGAGGAACTCATTAGCTGTCTTCAACAGGGCCAGGAAATCCCACCACGCGCGCACACTAGACAAGCAAACACTTCCCCACTGTATCAACACAGCACCGGGCTGCAGGTTAGACGCCGGGGACGCGAGGAGAAACGTATGGGGAAATGTCGAGGAAATGGTGGCCATATACACTGTCTGGTAGATCGTCTGGGATGACACATGGTCTAAATGTAAAATGAAGCCACAACACTGTAGCGTTCGGTGTTAGTGAGAAGAATGTGGTCAAGGACAGTTAATAACTACCAATGCATGGTTACATCCCCATACTTGTACATCTTGTTTGATGTGGAACTTTATGTGGAGTAAACATAGTGTGACAGATGGTATGGCCTCATGTTTCAGTAAGAAGAATGTGGTTTGGGGACAGCCGATAGCTACCAATGCTCCCATACATCCCCATCCATCTTTGGGAAAGCATGTTTAAGTATTGCTCCCGGGGGATAAGTTAGATGATGGACATAGGGAAATGTGTAGGATGGGGCGTCCATCGTTACCTGGAAGATGTACGCATATGTACAATAAGTTTTATGTATGTAATGGTGTGGAGGCCACAGATATTGTGGCCTAGTGTGACTGAGGTGTTCCTGCGCTGTCCGCCCCTCGGGTCTCAAACTGGCCACCTCCTAGTCAACGCATTCATTCGGGCATGGGAAGCACAGCATGATACTGCAGAGCTACAGTAAAGGACCAGTCAGATAGCTCAGCGCTGCCGATACTGTATGAGGCTTCGGTAGGGAGGTTTACTAACGTTCCACCACGCCACACTCTGCTAGTTGGCCTCCGTTACACCAGCAACCGGTCTCCTGTCCCCTCTGCCCCCCTGAATCCATTACTCAATGTTACTGTAAGGCAGAGTGAACGTGAAAAGTGAAAGCCCATTGGGAAACTCCAACTCCCATTGTGACACAGCACTCCACAGCACACAAGTGAACACTGCACACTGCACACAACGAAATTGCATTTATGCCTCACCCATGCAAGGGGGCAGCCCTCAGTGGCGCCCCATGGGGAGCAGTGCGGTGGGACGGTACCATGCTCAGGGTACCTCAGTCATGGAGGAGGATGGGTGGCCGAAGTAAAAGTAGAAGTAAAAGCAAGGCCTGCCATAGTTTCCTTGCAGTGGTCTAACTGGTCTACAGCTATGATTGAGTTTGTGTTTGAGTAAAAAAAGAAAAAAAGAAAGCCCCCCAGCATAGCAGTCCATGCGTCAGCTGTGTCGGTTGTTTTTGCATACTGTGCCTGTTCGCTACTTTTGGTTGTTATGTGTCACTGTGACAGGAACATTTACATGTTTTGTGTGTCAGGATCTATTTTGTTTCAGTATGATGGTCATAATTTCGTTTTCATCTCTATTGGAGACAGCTAGCACTTCAAAGAGTCGGTAATTGGTTTGTTCTGTCTTCTGAATATCTGGGTTGTGTTTCCTCTTTCTTTCTTTGCTTTTGGTGACATTTTTGTTCTTGGAATGCTGTCCTTGTTGTTTGTGGTAAGGCTTTTTTTATTGCTGCTTTCTTTTCCCCCTGAGTGAAATGGACTGTTCAAATACAAACACTTGGTAGTAATAGAGAAGTAAGTTATGTGAGAAATGAGAATGTCATGTCCACAACAGCAGGTGATTCTGGAGTAGAGTAGAGGAGAGAGGAGTAGAGTACAATAAAGAAGAGAAAAGAAGAGAAGCGCCTATAAGAGAAGAGAAGACAATGGCACATTAAAGAGAGAATGGAAAAAAGTGAAGAGGACAGTAGAGAAGAGCAGAGAACAGTAAAGAAGAGAAGAGAGGAGTAGAGCAGATTGTAGTAGACTAGAGCAGCATACTTGATTAGCCCAGATATCCAGCAATTCTATAGTACATCATACAGAAATATCACATATTCATGGAAATCTACACTCACTTGTATTCACAAGGATCTTAACTGTGCCAGTGTAGCAAGAGATTTGACCTCATCTGGCCAGGACGACCTCCAGTGACCTCTCTCTGGGCCCTGCAGTTCAAAGCCAGACATGTTTTACAGCTTGCATTCGTGGGGCCGCACATGAATGGCTGCCACTGGCAGTGTACTGTATGTGGTGGCGCAGTAATGCAGATGTGGATCAGAGTGGCATGCCTACAAGCAGTGAGTGTTTTTTTAGTAAGTGATTTGAGGTCAGCTGAAAGATTATAGGCCTAAGGCTGAGGGCAGCATTCAGTGATAAATGCAGTGTTAATTCAACGCTTAGAGAGTACTCTGGGACAAAATACACACGTCTAGATGATGTTACAATTGATTCTCTAAGTGTTGAAATAATAGTCTGCAATATACTATGCAGGTGATCTACCTTTTGAGAGACGAGGTGAGACCATGTCCTTATATTAACCTCCTTTTTACAATCTTTGAAGAATCACATGTTCTATTGTGTACAGACAGGGAAGCTGCAGGGGACAGCGAGGACAAAGGGGGTACTTTTCCCAGGCCCAGAGAGAAAGGGACCCCAGAATTGGGTCCTCATGACATTGTATGTATTGGGTTTGGGGCCCTTTCAGATAACTCTGTCCTGGGTCTGGTCAAAGCTGCCAATGGCCCTGTGTATAGATTTAAACAGACAATTAATATTTCAGTGCTAGGCCATCATCTGCATACAAACCCTTTTCCAGACTGACTTTATGAGACTCGCTCCTTACACAAATGGGTAATTGATGGTTGCCAATGCCAATACACTGACGAAATACCCATGTTTGTACAGTACTGTGTGCTGACCTATGGTGGGAATACGTTATGCCATTTGTAATATTTTTGCAGCATTCGCATAGTCAAGGTTATTTGACAGAATATGAAGAGGAGAGATTTCTTTGGGACCTGTTTGGTACTTTGTTGTCAATACCCAGTCACCTTTTACAGCCTCCGTTTATGAAGAACATACGTAAATCCATTCTGTAGGAGATTGATGGATGCGATACACTTGCTGGTACCAAATCCATGTTTGTGCATAATTATAATTTGACTTTGGTCAAAATAGCAGGTGAAGTACTGTAGCAGCATTTGCAATGTCAAAAGTCAAGATATTGTGACTTAGAGTATCGTAGGTCTGTCAATAGTTATAATCCAGTGCCATATCAAATTAATTTACCTTCCCAATTCAACCAGGTGACTGCATGGTTGAATGATCACCTGGTTAAACCGGACAGGTAAAACCAGGTCATTTGGAATACGTATCTGGATTCTAACTAATTAGTCCAGGTTGCCCATCACGGTCATAATAATAATAATAATAAAAATAATAATAATAATAATAATACTTTCATTTTATATAGCGCCTTTCAAAACAACCAAGGTGGCTTCACAGGGTATCGTGTAGGAAAGTGTGAGTGTGTGCGCGTCAGTGCGTGAGTGTGTGTATGACTGCATGTAAGTGAATGTGCTTGTGGAACTAGCAGCCATAAGCCTCCAGAAAGAGATGTGTCTTAACTTAAGGTGTTGCTTAAACATGGCCAGTGAAGGGGCATTCTGGATGTGGTCGGGCAGATTGTTCCAAAGAATAGGAGCAGCAACATGGAAGGCTCTGTGGTGGTCCAGACGGGAGGAGATGAAGGAGTGAGTGAGCGTCTCTGTAACTGTCTTAGAGAGTGAAGGCCTGAGTTTGGAGATGTTTCTGAGATGATAGAATGCCGATTTGGTGACTTTTTTGATGTGGGAGTGAAGTGAAAGTGATGAATCCAAGATGACACCCTGGTTACGTACTTTAGTTTAGGGAATGGGGTGATGGTGCATCCATCGATGTCCAAGTGTAGATCTCCAACCTTCCTTTGCAGAATTGCTGGTGCCACCACCATGAGCTCAGTTTTCTTGCTGTTCAATTTGAGAAGATTGTATGACATCCAGGTTGCTGGATGGTGCTGATGTATAACTGTGTGTCATTCTCCGTTGTTGTACCCAAGTGGTGGAACAGTGTCCCAGAGGCAGCAAGACTAAGCACATCTCTTGCAGCCTTCGAGAAACAAAAAGACCTTCCTCTTTCGAGAGGAGCTACTAAACTAATGCTTGAGCTGGCCTAGCCCCAGGGCAGACTCTTGACGTGATGTTAGTTATGTTTAGCTTAGTTTGAGTGTGTGTGTGTGTGTGTATGTGTTTGTGTGTGTGTGTATGTGTTTGTGAGTGTGCTGTGTGTGTACTCTTTATTAATTTAAAAAACAAAAACAAAAACAAAAAAACGAACCCCCCTTTGCAACTGCACTCGTTGTTCTGTATATTTCCTGTGCACTTTGTATTTGCTTGTGATGTTGGCTTGATTGTGTTCTCTTTTGAAAGTCGCTTTGGTTATAAAGCTTCTGCCAAATGCAATGTAATGTAATGTAATGATTTTGACAAGTGCAGTCTCAGTGCTATGGTGGGCTCTGAAACCAGATTGCATTGGTTCAAAGAGCTCATGGTGGGACATACTGTAAGCTGCTGGAGTTGAGCCGCCCTTTCTAAGATTTTACTAAGGAAAGGGAGGTTGGAGATTGGACGGTAGTCGTTTGGGTCGTCAGGGTCCAGACCAGGTTTTTTCAGCAGCAGTTTTGAAGCTGGCAGGCACAACACCAGATTCCAGAGAAGTGTTAATGATAGTCGTCATAGGTGGAGATGGAAGCCATACACTGACAGATTGAGGTTTTCGCATGATAACCTATTTGGTCATGGTTATGTGACCTCAGCGCCATATACGTTAAAAATGACATTTTTTCATAATAACATACTGTATGGCCGGTATGCCATATGCCATAAAGTAGCCCACCACATTTGCATAGTCAGAAGTCAAGCTGATTTGTCTGCAGTGTGACACACATCATGAAGATGGAAGATTTATGACAGTGGGCCTCTCTGCATGAAATGGCGGGGGTGGCAATGGAGTTGGCAGGATGGACAGAGATTGTCTGATGTAGCAACATAGAGGAACGCATTGTACAACTCTGTTATAATATGCAAATCATCGCTTGCAGCCTGTTTGTTCACGAGATCCATCAGAAAGCAACAGCAGCCTCCAGAAGTGTATTCAGGGATGCATTTGTCATGCACAGTCAGTTTTATCAAGGCAGGAGTGAAAGAACCATGCATCTACCGTATTTGGTCTTTATTGTGTGTAATGATATTATTATATTATTATTATTAATGATAGTAACATCAATAATGTGTGTGGGTGTATGTGTGTGTGTATGTGTGCGTGTGCGTGTGTGTGCGAGTGTGCGTGTGCGTGCGTGCGTGCGTGCGTGCGTGTGTGTGTGTGTGTGTGTGTGTGTGTGTGTGTAATGATATTAATAATATACAGCAGGCCTTGGGTGCATATGCAAATGTGTATGGCACTGTGTGAAAACATGCATGCAAACAAATATGGACATGTACACACCTTCCAACACTGAGACACACACCCAAATCCACATAGCCAATATCCACATACGCACAATTCATGATATTCATATTTCATAATCTACCTCAGCCTATCTTACTCCAGCAATATGGGTCTGATAATGCAAAAAGCTGGAGGACATGCACAACATCGTATCTCTCCATATGTGGCAACTTTCAATAACAGATGATATAGTTCCTGCCTGGCAATACATTATGTTTTGCCTTTGCTTTTATAAAGCCAACTATTCTGAGACCCCTTGTGACAGGCCCATGCACATGGCCTAGACTTCCAAAGACAACACACATGCAACAGACACATATCACAAACACAAACACATAGACAGCCAACACAGATAACACATGCATATGCTTGAACAAACATGCACACACTGACTCCATACAGCCACACACACACACACACACACACACACACACACACACACACACACACACACACACACACACACACACACACACACACACACGCCGACTCCACAGTGCCACACGCACACATGTACATAGACCCACAAAAAAACAGGGACAGGACAGGAGCGTGTGATGTGTTGCCCTTCTACCACACATGAACGTGCCAACATGCAGCAACATGCCATCCATGTTTATTTTCGAGCGAGTCCTGCCCTCTGGCTTTCTGCTTACATTGTTATTTTGCTTGGCTGCAGCCTGTGGTCGCTAGGGCGACACTCCTTTGGCTACATGAAAGCTCGTAGATTCCACTGAAGCATGGCAGAGCAACAAGACCGCACTCTGTTATGGTAGAATGCGGGGGAAGAAAAAAAAACGTCCCTCTTACTTAAAGAACACTTTTAACAAGGTTGAATAAAAGTGGATTGCCGGGTCTTGCAAACTTGCAAAGGATCCCCTTGGATGGATTCATTTTCTGCCTCTGACTTCTGCCTCCTCCACCAAAGGCGAGAGAGAGAAGCAATATTGTGTCAGGGGCAATTTTATTCATGTCGTTTTACGTATATTATATTCAGCACTGACGCACATGTGTGTCTCGAAACAGAGTCGCTAAATAGACCCGTCGGTTGGTCCGGCCAGGATTGTTTTGAAAGGCGATTGGCTCACTGTCTACGGTTTTGCTGTGTGTGTGTGTGTGTGTGAGAGAGAGAGAGTGTGTGTGTGTGTGTTTGTGTGTTTGTGTGTGCGTGTGTGCACAGTTGTGTGTGTGCTGTGCAGGCTGCCACCGGCTACCGGCCACAGAATGAGTCCTTTGTGCGAAGCTGCGCCGATCGATGCGTCAGTGGTCAAATTAAATCCATTTGATATGTCGACAGATGCCGCGAATGGACATCCTCCCAAGGTCCACTGTCCAAGGCCCGGCGGCTGACATTTCGAGTGATTTAACTTTGGAAAATGTGGTGCCCAGACACTCAGGGGTTTACAAAATGATTGGATGGGATGAGAGTGGAGAGGAGGCAGTGGTGTAGTCTACGTAGAACGCGGGTATACGGAGTATACCCACTTCTAAATTTTAGGGGCTTCAGTATACCCACTTGAAATTGATTGATCCATTATTTTGAATGGCATAAATATATACAGTATACCCACTTCAAAAAATGATCGAATATACAGTATACCCACTTCAAAAAAGTAGACTACACCACTGAGAGGAGGGGATAGGGGACAGAGGAGAGGAGAGGAGAGGAGAGGAGAGGAGAGGAGAGAATGGGGAAGGGAGTTGGCATGTCCTGTTAAATGACTTCTCTCCTAGCTGTCCCACACCCACGTGGCCAGGGACTGTGACCTGTTTGCCTGAATGCCCACAGGCACAATGTTCCATCACTGCCACCTCACTACAAAGACCTACTTAACGTGCAGTAGTTGAGTCTGCCCTATACCACTCAAGTTCCTCAAAATGTTGTGGCATTTAACAGATGATGCAAAAGATGACACTAGTACCTTAAGCACTCTTACATGCACTGTAAGTCATTGTCCTGCATGAACTAATTTCAGTTGTGTTGACTTGCTCTGCAAAGTTGTGCATTGTTATAAAGATGTTGAACAGTTAGCTGTCTCACACCAGCCTCTTGCACCTTGGGAAGTGTATGTTCAAGCAGAGAGAGTAGAGAGAGAGAGGTTCCATTGGCCCATTGTTTCCGGGTTCTTTTATTGGGGGGGAAATCCCCCTTTAAGCAGACCTAGGCAGACCTGAGGACTGTTCTATTCAATGCTAGGAACATTATGACACGCCCCTTTAGGCAGACCGGAACCTGGTCATGTTAGGTGCCCATAGAAACCTATTATGTTGGCATATCTCTATACTTAAAGAATCTCTGGTTCAAGGGTCTGATGTAGTGCTTTGACGAATGACAACCTGACAGGTGACTCCTTGGACTGGGCTTTATGTATACTGCACATGGCAGGTCTGCAAAGTAGCTGTGCTGTTTTAAAGGTAATCCAGAAAGTTAAAGAATGCGCGCACATCAGTGGCACAGGTGCTGGACCAAACGTAAGATAACTGAAAGGAAAATAATTGTTTTAAAGGTACACAAGCGTGTATACAGGTAAACGTATTTATTTCTTCTTAACTAGGTAACTGCTGCTGGGAGCTCTGAGAGGCGAAGATGCTGTGGGGCCTGAGGCTACTGACCATGCTGGTGTCCATGGCAACTCTGCAAGGCATAGAGGAGGACGACATCAGAGCAGGTACGAAAAGAAAAGAGAAAGAGTGATTGGTTGTAAACCGAAAGGAAGATTTAGTTGGGTTCCACTTAATTTTACTGTCCCTGTACAGTGTTACAAAGTGAAACTATGCAACAACACACAACATGATGCACTTGCACTGTACGTAGAGTTAAGGGTTAAGTAGGCTATGTACAGTGTAAGAACATAATATTATATGCTGATACATTTGGATCAGATACACTGAAAAAGGCAGCGTGATATGAAGTGTGACCGCTGCTTGAATGTTCAGTCGCTTACTAAAGTGCATCTCATCCTTTTATATAAATTCTGCTCTTCTTGGTTGCTCTGCAGGGAGGAAGACATGAGAGGTATTCATACAGTACTGTGTTCCATCCAAAAAGTTGTTGGTGGAATTCGATGTCAAAATGTCCAGCCATTACTACATAGTGCATACAAGACAATCAGAGAATATAAGATTCTTAGACCATTCCACTCGTGCCCTATGTAGTGACTGAGAGAACTGGACATTTTGGGAATGCCCCTATTGTGTGTGTTCTATGGCACTAAAATAATACACCATGTTTGTTCCTGTGAGAGTGGAGCTGTCAGAGATCCAATGGGAGCATAATGGGCCCTTAGTCCTGTTTTTATCAGCCTCATCTTGGACTATTTAGTGGCTGAATGTCAGTAATTTTATACTGGCACATGGATCACTTTCCAGCTCTGAGATGTTTTGACAATGACATTTTGCAAGATAAGGATGCCGTTGAAGCATGATGGAGAGAAATGCTGGTTGTCCCCTGAAGACTTGGGTTTTAAAGAGTAACATGTGTCAGCAGCTTCCCAGCTGAGTCAGGACCGACCAATGGGAACAAAAGACACCATTTGATGTTAATGCTTAATTAGACATTCTGTATTGAAAAACAAGGGTTTATATTTTGTCTTTTCTGCTGATGTCTCAGGCTGTAGCAGAGCAATGACCTGGCTAATGAGATGCTCTGTAGTGAAACCAAGTTATTTTATTATTCGTCTTTTGCTATTTGTATCTTCCCTGTGTTTTAGGATTTAGTACAGTAGAGAATGACCTGGTTAATTCATTTCTCCATGTTATGTAGCAAAATGATTGAAATTACATTTTGAAATGACCTCTTTTTGAAGTGGCATTATAGTGATTAACCTGGGTATCTGCCGTAACTTCTGTACCAACAAACATCCAATAATAATATTTACTTGATTGGGTAACTTGGTGTTGAAAAAGTTTGAAATCATTTTGT
>NC_085865.1:18053280-18073280 GCF_034702125.1 Engraulis encrasicolus | reverse complement strand
GGATTTTTCTTCCTTAAGTTGATCCATTTTATCGCGCACCCAAAGACTTCCGTTTTTCCAAGAAGTTGAGCGCGTCCTTTGCCTAAACATTTGGTCTATCTGTCATTCAGCCTGGAAATGGATTGGTTTTTGCAGTGTTTGCATGTCATGTGTTTCTGTTGTCCTTGTTTTGTCACTGGAGACAGCATCTTGACTTGACAGTTTGATTTTTTTGTTGCCCCATTGAAGAGTCGGTGTGCCCTACGCGTATCCCTGTGGCGTCTCGTGATGAGAAGGGCTTTGAGCTGATGTTGGGGATGAACATCCATCGCAAGGCCAAGAAGATCCAGGGCTCCCTGGCCTCCGAAGCAGCCTTCCACCTGGACAAATGCTCGTGACATCACTGAGAGCAGCAAAGTAAGACTCCTGGCCCACCACTCGCACGCACGGCACAACTCCCCTCAAAGACAGTAGTTCTAATACCACCGTCGGCAGAAGACTATCTCATTTCAACTAGCAGACCGGAAATGCTGTGGTAGCTTGTGGCTTAATTTCGAGATGCTGCACACCCAACAAGTTTTTTTAAAGGCCTGTCCATTGCACTGGGTGGGCGAAATAATTGCTTGGTCTACCACCTGGGCAAAGACATCATCTGAAATTATTAATTAATGTAATGAATGACTACAAAAGGTGTGGTTTTATAAAAAAATACTTGATTGGGGAAACACTGAAAATTGTCACATTTCAATTATTTTTCCTTTCTTCACTACTTTTAATGTTTTACCCTGTCACATCTCCGAAAATCCTGCATAACTTCGCGGTCTATTTGGCTTCCTACCACTCCATTATGTATTTTTTTTATTTTTTTTGTTTTGTTTTCTCCATTTTTTGTTTTTCCGACAATCGTTTTTGTTTTTTTTGGATTTTTTTGTTTTTTTTTTTTTTTTTTTTTTTTCTTTTTTTTTCTTTTTTGTTTTTGTTTTTACATTTTTTTTTTTTTTCCATTTTTTTTTTTTTTGTTACTTTGTTTTCCATTTTTTTTTTTTTTTTTTTTTTTTACTCTACTCCATTGTTTATTTTTGTACGCTCGCATTTTCCTTTTTTTTTTCTTTTTTTTTTTTTTTTTTTTGTTTTTTTTTTTTTATTATTTTTTGTTTTTTTTACATTTTTTTTTTTGCTTTTTTTTTTTTTTTATTTTTTTTCTTGTTGGGGTTTGCATGTGAACGTTATTGAAATCTTCCTTGCATTAGCATTACAATGTTGCAATTACTATAATGATAACCACGCCAATTTATGCTTCCTTAACTATTTCGTCTTTAAAGGGAGATCTTTCCAGAAGGGTTGCCGCCATCATATGTGTTTGTGGCGACCATTCGTCTGCGTGGGTCCATGAAGAGAGAGAAGTTTGACCTCTGGAGGATACTGTCCAAGGACAAGGTCACTCAGGCCGCAGTGACTGTGGATGGCACGGAGAGATCAATGACCTTCACCACCACCAACCTGGCCAATGGCGAACAGAAGATCACTTTCAGTGCACCAGGGATTGAGGTCTGTGAAATTCTGTTAGTCTCACTCAACTTGTCCTCTGATGCTCTGATCAACCCCCCCCCCCCCCCAAAGGCACACGCTCAACGACAAACCACAAACGACAACCACAGTGTGTGTTATGTGGAAAGGGTCTATAAATAACGTGATTAAGATTGCGAGTGTGGGTTTTACATGCACCCAAAGTTGACAATAAGTGTGCTTATGTGTAGTTCTATCAGAATCGGTTTCCAAGTTTTATTTCCTTCTTCTAATGCTCGTAATAAGGTTTAAGGTTTGCCATTTACACAAAGCTGAAAAATAACGTCATACGTCTTTAACGTGTTGTCCGTGTCATACTTCTCAGCTTTTGTGTTTGAAGAGTGTCATTTATAAAGCATTAACTGGGATTGTTTTACATCTTTAGCACTTGTAACCAAGTCTTTTATTGGACAATAATACAGAGTTGTAACCAATTTTATTGCCTTACACCTCATACAAGGGCCGATTTACTGCTCTGTCTCCAATAAACACGCAATAAGCAGACATCAGCAAACACCCGCTAATGAGTTAAATCCAGTAAATATTAGCTGTGTTTGTACAGGTGGCCCATATGGCAAATCGATCAGTATCAACAGAGTGTGCACAGCGAAGATTATTTATTTGTTGCTTCCAGCTAAAATGCCTTTTCTCCCCTGAAGCAATAAGAATAGAAGAACTTTCTTAAATGTGCATATGTAACATGCCGTTGCCCTTTACTTTCTCCTTGTTTTTTATTAGCTTAACATATGTTGGTGTTTGGCTATGGAAAATAGTCCTACGTCAAATTACAGGTGCTTGAGGGCATGTTTTTATTTTTTACTGTTATTAGCTTCACAAACGGGGCTGTAGTGAGGGTAAACGCACTAAACGCCTACTACGCACCTCATGGAATTTAGGAAATAGCGTTTACGCCCACCTCTAAAAGCCGTTAACCCAACCTCTAAATAGCGTTTACGGCGGCTCTTAATGTGCAATTACGGCAGCGTCAAGTTCCCTGCGCCTTGTGATCTGCTTTAATAATCCAAAATAAGGTGGTGTCATTTAAAAAATATGGGTGAACAGAGGCCTTACTTACCGTTTAAGTAGGATCCATTTTCATCGCTTCTGTATTCGGGTCATGTGTGACTTTCAATCCAGTGCCTTCGGCTGCGGCGGAACACCAATCAGGATCCAGGGAATATTAAAACACATGTGGCCTACCGTTGTGTAGTTTGCCTGCCTTCATAGAGTTAATCATAGTTACTCATCATCGGATAATGGGTATTCCAGTACGTCCTCCTTTTTCCCTCTTTGACGCTAAAAAATGTGGCGGGGGAAATTTCGAATGTCAGGGATTTTTAGACTGCCTGAAAGACCTATTCTCGGCATTTATACTGTGTTCATCATTCCCGTTTCCTTTTTTGACTCCAAACGCGAGTTTCTCTATGCCGTTCGCAAATAGTCACGCCCTTTCTCATCAAATCTAGCCCTTCTCGACCGTTGTGTCCCGAAGAAGTAGATGCGCCACAGCCCAGTGCGCCCCATGTTTAGCACGCGAAAGCGCATCTGATCGCCCTTTCACCGAACGGCAATGCCGCTAGAAACCGCAAAAATGCACGGTTCGCGAGTGGATTTGGAAATAACAAAAACCACCCCGTCGTATCTTGCCCTCTTATACACAGAGTACCTAGTACACGCCACCAATATCGCATCCTTTAGGGAGGTAAAACAGTTTGTTTCACCGTGTCACAAGTTCTTCATATGTATTAGTATCATTATGTCTTAACTGGTTTAACTTAAACACTTTGGCACGTTTCTTTGGCCTTAAGAACATTAAAAATTTTTTTATCCATTTTACCTGAATTTTTAACTTTACATGTCTTAAGGCAAAATAAGAACCTCCAAGTGTTTAAGATTCTCTTCATGATCTGACTTTCAAGTTAGGTGCATCAAAGAAGTTCTAAGGACTCAGTCTGAGTTGAAGAAATTAAGCTTCTTCTTCTCAGCTTCTTCTTCTGTCTATTGCCTTTGCAGTTCTTGATAACGCTGTATGGTTACTTATTAGATGGTAGGTACAACTCGATTCCTCTCATTACTGAGCTGCAGTGCCTATTGCTTATCTCTGAGCATCGCCCATACAAGTAGCTTAGCAAGTAGGCCTGAATGGATGACAGTGGAGCGGATACTGTGAGCTGGTCCTTATAAACAGAATAAGCCTAAATGGAGCATAAATAGCACTTCCGTATCAATCAGTTGAAACCATCACAATGTTGTGTTTTTTATTATTATTTCGCATGTTATATAGCTGAATGCATTCCTTGTGGGGAGGCTGAATGGGCCTACATGCTGATGAATGTCTATTTTAAAAAACCTTAATGCAGAATTGGAAGAAGCCGCCTATGAAATTGAGCTGCATTGTTATGGCTGTAATTATCTCTCCAAATAGCTATAGGTTTTTTTGGTCCTACTATCTAGATGTAACAAAGTCCTCTCTGCATCATATGATGCACACCCATTATGTGATTGGCCTAATAGTCCTACTGAGAGATTTTAAATGTCCATTTATAGTAGACAAATGATGTGCATGCCAAAAAGTTCTAGTAGGCTTTTAAACAAATTACCAGTTTTTGATGCTGATACCGATACTGTATAGGCCTACTAGCATGCCTGGCACTCATATCCATTTTCAGTACTGTAAACACAGATACCCGAACCCGCCCCCCCCCCCCAGCCCAAAAAAAACGCTCGCGTCACGCTTGCTCGCGTCCGTCGCGTCACGGTCTGTCTGATACAAAAAATCATAGTATTACGCCCACCGCTAATTTGACTCCTACCGCCCTTTCACAGATCAGCTCTGTATGGTAATGCCTGAAATCATTTAGACAAAGGAGTCATAAAACTGAGGAGTTACCATGCAGTTGCCATGGAGTGACCAAACAATGATTTTGTCTGCCCAGTGCAAGGGACAGGACTTTAAAAATGTCCTTCAGAATTTGTCCGCTTGACAGGCCGCATTCTGACATTAAACACACGTGATTGAAAGTGTGTATGTGATGAGAACTGAAGCCCTTAAGCCTTTCATGTGATGGTCATTTTCTACCCACCTTATTACCATACCAACTAACTACGCCCATTTCAACTAGCAGACCGGAAATGCTGTGGTAGCTTGTGGCTTAATTTCGAGATGCTGCACACCCAACAAGTTTTTTTAAAGGCCTGTCCATTGCACTGGGTGGGCGAAATAATTGTTTGGTCACTCCTGTCATGGTTTCCCAAGAATGGACGCAAATGCAGAACTTCCACGGCAAACTTGATGGTTTTATTTATAAACTCAGGAACAAAAACAAACACGGCACAATGGCCAAAATCGTGAATTGTGAAATCAGAACAGAAACTGGCATAGCATACAGCTCTACAAAACAACATCAAGAATCTGCACATGGTGAATGAAAGTTCAGGTTTTAAATACAGCATACAGGTGGAACATGTGATCAGGGTGATTGCTTGATTGCAGGTGCACGTGATAATTGAGTCACAGTCTTAGTACTCTGGTGAGGCCGGAAGGCGCTGATTGGTTGATTGGTTGAGGGAATTAGCGGATGATTGACTGGATTGTCTGAGATGATGAGGGAATTGTCTTGACGGAGGCAACGGTGTTGTTGCCAGGTTGGTCACAGTAACCCCCCCTCTGAAGGCACGGCTCCAGCCGTGCGAAGCGAGCGAAGGGGGTGACGACCTCTCGGGCTAGGTGCTGGTCTGTCAGGATGAAGACTGGTGGAATTCTGAAATGAGAGTACGGTCTAGGATGTCGGAAGAGGGGACCCAGCTCTGGTCTTCAGGCCCATACCCCTCCCAGTCCACCAGGTACTGCATGCGACCTTGACGGCGTCTGGAATCCAGGAGCCGCCCTCACCTGGTAGGCAGGGGGAACCATCGATCTCCAGCGCCGTGGTGGCGTACCACCAGGGACCGCATCAGCCATGGGACCCGGAATCACCAGCCTAAGGAGGGAGACATGGAAAGATGGAGAGACACGGTAGTTAGCAGGGAGTTGGAGCGTGTACGTGACTGGGTTTACCCTCCGGATCACCTTGAATGGGCCCACAAATCGAGGGCTGAGTTTCCGACAGGGCAGCTTCAGTTTCAGGTTCCTGGTGGAAAGCCAGACTCTGTCGCCAGGCTGATACTCAGGGGTATCCCCACGGCGACGGTCAGAGTGGAGTTTTTGCTGACGGACTGCTCTGCTGATTTGTAGGTGGGTCAGCTCCCAGACCCGCTCAGCTCGGCGGAACCAATCATCAATGATAGGGATGTCAGACTTGGTGGGATCCCAGGGACAGAGAGGTGGCTGGTATCCTAGAACACATTGAAACGGGGTTAGTTTTGTTGTTGAATGGATTAGTGAGTTTTGAGCATACTCAGCCCATGGGAGGAACTCTGCCCAGTCATTCTGGCGGCGGTGACAGTATGTTCTCAGGAACCGTCCGAGGTTTTGGATTGCCCTCTCAGCTTGACCATTAGCTTCAGGATGGTAGCCAGAGGTGAGGCTCACAGTGACTCCCAATTTCTTCATGAAAGCCCTCCACACCTGGGAGGTAAATTGGGGCCCCCGGTCCGAGACTATGTCCTCAGGAATTCCGTAGTGTCGGAAAACCTGACTGAAGAGGGCTTCAGCGACCTGGAGAGCAGTGGGCATACTTGTGAATGGGATGAAGCGGTTAGATTTGGAGAACCTATCCACCACAACGAGTATGACCGTATAGCCCTTAGATGGTGGCAGGTCAGAAAGGGAAGTCTATGGCTAGGTGTGACCAGGGACGATTCGGAGTAGGCAAGGGCATGAGCTTTCCTGGCGGAAGACAACGTGGACTCTTGGTGGTTGTACAGATTGAGCAAGATTTGACATACCTCTGGACATCATGTGCTATGGAGGGCCACCAGTACTTCCTGGAGATGAGTTCCATGCTCTTCTCAATCCCTGGATGTCCCGAAGCCAAGGAGGTGTGAGACCAGACGATGACCCTGTCACGAACAGTGGAAGGCACATACATTTTGTCAGGTGGGCAAGTAGCAGGAGTTGGCTCACCTCTTTGTTCTCGTCGGATGTCTGCGTCAATTTTCCAGAGGACCGGAGCAACAATGATTGAGGGTGGAAGGATGGGCTTCAGGACTGGGGAAGGCTCAGAGATGGTGTGTGTATTCGAGACAAGGCATCAGCCTTGCCGTTCTTGGATCCAGGTCTGTAGGTTATTGTGAAATCGAATCTGGAGAAGAATAGAGACCACCTGGCCTGTCTTGCATTGAGCCTCTTTGCAGCTTGGATGTACTCCAGATTTCGATGATCAGTGATGACAACAAATGGTTCTTTGGCACCCTCAAGCCAATGTCTCCATTGCTCAAGGGCCATCTTCACCGCCAGCAACTCCCGATTTCCCACATCGTAATTGCGTTCGGCCGGAGACAATCTGTGTGAGTAGAAGGCACATGGGTGCAGCTTTGGTGGTTCACCTTGACGCTGGGACAACACTGCTCCTACTCCCACATCTGAGGCATCCACTTCGACCACAAACTGTTTGGTAGGATCAGGAAACTTCAGAATCGGTGCTGTGGTGAAGCGTTGCTTGAGTGCAGTAAAGGCATCCTGAGCTGTGTCGGTCCACTGGAGGCTGCGTGGCTTGCCTTTTAGGAGAGCAGTGAGGGGGGCAGCAACTGAGCTGAAGGACCGGATAAACCGGCGATAGAAATTGGCGAATCCAAGGAAGCGCTGCAACTCCTTGATGTTCTTTGGGGCAGGCCACTGAGTGACAGCTTCAACCTTCTGGTCCTCCATCCGAGCGCCATCTGGGCCGATCACATATCCGAGGAAGGAGATGGTGGTCTGGTGGAAGAGGCACTTTTCAAGCTTTACATATAACTGGTGCTGTAGGAGGCGTGCGAGTACCTGTCTGACATGTAGGTAATGTTGAGCTAGTGTGGTGGAATATATTAAAATATCGTCAATGTAGGCTACAACATATTTCCCAATCATATCTCTGAGAATGTCATTGACAAAAGACTGGAAGACAGAAGGTGCATTTACCAGACCGTAGCTCATCACCAGATACTCGTAGTGGCCAGTACTTGTGCTGAAGGCGGTCTTCCACTCATCTCCCTCTCGGATACGAACCAGGTTGTAGGCACTCCGTAGGTCCAGTTTGGTGTAGTAGCATGCCCCTCTAAGCTGCTCGATGGCGGAAGGTACTAGTGGGAGTGGGTACCTGTATTTCACAGTGATGGCATTGAGGCCCCGATAATCGATGCAGGGCCGCAACCCACCATCTTTTTTCTCCACAAAGAAGAAGCCCGAGGCAGCCGGCGAGGTGGACGGACGGATAAAACCCTGTTGCAGTGCCTCTTGGACGTACTCCTCCATGGCTTGGGTTTCCATTGGAGACAATGGATACACACGGCTACGTGGAGGCGAAGTACCTGGCAGGAGGTTGATTGCACAATCCCAGGGACGATGAGGAGGAAGGTGAGTTGCCCTGGTCTTGGAGAAGACAGCATCCAGGTCCATGTATTGGTTGGGGATTTCCGGAATCATAGCCGAGTCTGGGCTCTCTATGGAGGTGGAGGCACAAGGGTATTTCAGACGATGAATTTGACAAAAAGGTGACCAAGAGTGTATGTTACCTCCTTTCCAAGAGACTACAGGGTCATGAGTTTGAAGCCACGGGAGACCAAGGACTACTGGGTGCTGCATGGATGGTAGGACAAGGAAGTTGATTGATTCATGATGCACAGAGTAGACAGTCAGCTGTACCATTGAGGTGATTTGTGAGATGGTGCCATTACCAACGGGTCCTCCGTCTAGGGCCTGGATGGATACTGGTGGTGAGAGAGTGTTGAGGGGCAGTTGAAGGGCCTCAGCCACGGTTGGTGTGACGAAATTGCCTGCTGCTCCTGAATCTAACAAGGCTGAGAAAGAGAAACATCTTTCACCGAAGCGTACAGTCACAGGAACAAGGAAGGGCTTGGAGGATAAAGAAGGTGGAGGTAGCTTTACCTTGTGTGGATTGGCAGGCTGGGGGCGTCTCACTCCAGGCTGAGGGCGCTTTGGACAGAGCTCAACTTGGTGAGTAGGGTCCCCACAGTACAGACAGAGGCCAAGGTCAATTCTGCGGCGGCGTTCTTGGGGAGTGAGACGTGCAGATCCCACTTGCATCGGTTCAGGGTCAGGGTCTTGCTGGTAAGTAGGTAGTGATAATGGTAGTGGGGAAGCACGTTTGCCTCTGCGCCTCTCCTGCAGAAGGTAGTCAAGGTTGATGGACAGGTTGATGAGGGCATCCAGAGTCAGCTCCTGGTCACGACAAGCAAGTTCCATTCGCACATCCTCCCTCAATCCTCTGCGGTATAGTGCAATGAGGGCTTTATCGTTCCAACCACTTGCTGCTGCCAGGGTGCGGAACTGTAGGGCGTATTCTGCTGCAGTCCCGGTGCCTTGAGAAAGCTTGAGCAGTCTCTCACTCCGCTCCTTGCCATCAATGGGATGTTCAAAAACTGCACGGAAGAGAGCAATGAAGCGATCATAGGAAGTGGTTACATCACCTCCTTCTCTCCAGACAGCTGTTGCCCAGTCTAAGGCCTTTCCCTTCAGGCGAGTGATGACGGCTGCCACCTTGGATTGGTCTGGCATCTGTGGATGGTGAGCGAGGTACAGGTTACACTGAAGAAGAAAACCTTCGCAACCATTGGGCTCTCCACCGTAGGCTTCAGGCAACTTCACAGCTGAGGCAGGGTGACCTGGCAGGGCGAGGTAACCAGGAAGGGTAGGTTGAACTTCAGCCGGGGCAGGTTGAGCTTGAGCCGGGGCAGGTTGAGCTGGATCCCGAGCAGGTTGAGCTTGAGCCAGGGCAGGTGGCACAGGAGGGCTGGGAGTTGATGCAACACTCGCGGAAGAAAGGTGTCGGATAACATCATCCATGGCGTTTCCAAGTTTGGAAATTTGTCGCTGTTGTCCTTCTACCGTGGCACTAAGCGAGGCTACAGAGGTCGCTAGCAGTTGGAGTGGAGGTATGGGCATCTCCTCAGATGAACTGGGTGGCAGTGGATAGCTTGCTGCGTCCATAAGGTTGGCAGATTCTTCTGTCATGGTTTCCCAAGAATGGACGCAAATGCAGAACTTCCACGGCAAACTTGATTTAATTATAAACTCAGGAACAAAACAAACACGGCACAATGGCCAAAATCGTGAATTGTGAAATCAGAACAGAAACTGGCATAGCATACAGCTCTACAAAACAACATCAAGAATCTGCACATGGTGAATGAAAGTTCAGGTTTAAATACAGCAACAGGTGGAACATGTGATCAGGGTGATTGCTTGATTGCAGGTGCACGTGATAATTGAGTCACAGTCTTAGTACTCTGGTGAGGCCGGGCGCTGATTGGTTGATTGGTTGAGGGAATTAGCGGATGATTGACTGGATTGTCTGAGATGATGAGGGAATTGTCTTGACGTAGGCAACGGTGTTGTTGCCAGGTTTGTCACAACTCCATGGTAACCCTTCACTTTCATGAGTGCTTTGTCCAAAGGATTTCAGTTCTCATGACAAGTAGTTCTACACTTTCAATCATTTAATCTCAGAATACAGTACTGCCTGAGAAGCTTAAAGATTCCTAAGGACATTTAAAGTTAACTGCATGGTAACTCCTCATTTTTATGACTCTTTGGTCTAAATGATTTCAGGCATTATCATCCAACATGCAATTGTAAAGTAAAACAGTAAAAATGAAAAACAAGCCCTCAAGGCACCTTGCAATTTTGTTTTAGCCTATGCAGCTCTGTGTGGAAGAAGGCCTTGTCTTCTGGACGATAAAGGATGACAAAAGAACAGTTTATACCTACAGGGGAAAGAAGGTACTGTAGATAGACAGTTAAACATGTAAGAAGAGAAACCTGTAAGAGATCACACCTGAGGGGCTTACAATATACTGTAAAGTGCAGGTTAACCACTACTTTGGACTTGACATAGTCCAAAAATTAGATTAGGAAATAAAACAAGACACATTGCCAAATTCAATCAGGAAACAAAATAAATAAATTATTTCCAAACTAAACTGGGAAACCAAATAAAACACATTATTCACACTCCATGACTCTATTCGAAGCTTGTTACCAAAATGGTAATGACCAAGTCATAATCGGTCGCGAAAGTCTCTCACTAATGTCATAGCAAAGTTGTTATGATGTATTTTTTAGGAAACAGTGCGTCGGATCGCTGAAGATTCCATTGGCACCAAAAGGCTACAAACACGTGATACAGCTTGGAAGTGTACATGTAATGACAAATGAGCGGTCCAAACCTTTTTCCATGGAGAAATAAGGAACACAAAGACTGAGATCAGACAGAACCATGTTCAATAATAATAAACAACTGTCTGGGTTTTAAGGTCACTTGTTTTAACACTAATGCTGTTTCCATTGATGTGTCATTGGTATTGGTGGTAAAGTCGCTATTAGCTGAGTAGTTTTGAGCAACCCCCCAACACACACACACACACACACACACACACACACACACACACACACACACACACACACACACACACACACACACACACACACACACACACACACACACACACACACACACACATGTCCATCCCACATACGCATATGTGCAGGTGTTTTGCTGTTCAGCTGAGTGTACAAATAGTTCTTTCCTTTCCCATGCAAAATTGTATTTGTCATCTCTTCTGAGGAGGCAGGCAGTAGACATCAGTTGCCAAGCAAGTGGACTTTGGCCCAAGGTCACTGTTTCCACGGTACCAGCATCCGCTTTGGGCCCTCTCTTTTTCAAATGTATTTGTTTATTTCCATGAACATTGCATTTTTTCTTCATTTTTTTTTTCTTTTTCCATGACCATTCATATGTCCATCCATTCATTCATGATGAAGTGGGTGCAACCCGGCCCGAGCTATTTTCAGAGGAGAGACAGGACTGTGAAGCCTGCATCTTCCCTCCCTCTGTGTGTGTGTGTGTGTGTGTGTGTGTGTGTGTGTGTGTGTGTGTGTGTGTGTGTGTGTGTGTGTGTGTGTGTGTGTGTGTGTGTGTGTGTGTGTGTGTGTGTGTGTGTGTGTGTGTGTGTGTGTGTCTTACTTGGAGAGGAAAGAGAGGGTGATTGCCTGCATCCTCTCGTTCATGCACCTTCCTTTCGTCCTTTGTTTGTGTGCGTGCGTGTGTGTGTGTGCGTGCGTGTGTCTGTGGGTGCATGTGTCTTATTTGGAGAGGAGAGGCAGGAAGATTTAGCCTCCATCCTCCCTCATCCTCTCTCCCGCATCCCCAGACTCAAAGTGCTCCTTGTTACAAAGGGCTCTGATCACCTTTGTGTGGGTGTGTGTGTATGTGGGTGTGGGTGTGGGTGTAAGTGTAAGTGTGTTTATTTGTCTGTGTAATCCTTCCTACAGCTTCAGTCCAAGGAAAAGCTACATTTTTTCCGTCTTCCTCTTTTTTTTTCGGCTATTGCTGCACCTCCGAAATGAACGGTGCTGTTTTGGAAAAACGTTGGCAGAGCCCAGGTCAGGACAGCCAGGAATCTGATTGGTTGGTTGCTCTGTCGGCCTGTTGGTCGGTCAGTTTGGCCCCAAATTGTGGCATATCCGCCGTTCCATAAGTGGCGTCCTGAAGAGTTGTGTGTGTGTGTGTGTGTGTGTGTGTGTGTGTGTGTGTGTGTGTGTGTGTGTGTGTGTGTGTGTGTGTGTGTGTGTGTGTGTGTGTGTGTGTGTGTGTGTGTGTGTGTGTGTGTGTGTGTGTCTGTGTGTGTGTGTGTGTGTGTGTGTGTGCGTGTGTGTACATGCTTAGGGATATGGAGTGCCTAAAATCAGACACGCGTTCTCAACTGATTTTATTTGAAATGTAATTGAATGTTACAGGCATTTACAGGATCAAAGCCCCTCGCTGCCCAAACAGTGCACATTGTCATACGGTCAGAAGGGGGGAAAAAAACATGCCACCGTCTATACAGGAAATATAAATTCTACGGGAGGAAGAAAAAAATAACTATTTTGAAGAGCCGCGTTTTCATGGCGTGTAATAACATAGTAACAGCGTTGGCTTTCTCTGGCTCAAATCTTTTTCCTGTTTTAGGCTCTTATCCCAGATACTTTAGACTAAAATAGATCTTGCTTTTGGATCACTAGCAGCATTCCACAGTAGACATACAGTAAAGTGAGTGAGTGCTTTGTCTTCCTTTATACGTGAGAGTCAGGGCGGAGCTATAGTGGGGGGCGAGCAAGGCATGTGCCCCGGGGCCCATGGCCCTTCTTTATTGGTGGAGGAGGCCCTATTGTGACCTTTGCAGGCTGTAAGGGGGGCCCTAAAAGTGTCTTGCCCTGGGGCCCTGTGTGTAATTGTTTCGCCACTGATGAGAGTAATTACTGGGGTTTTAGAAAAGACAGTTTGTTAGGAGGAGCTAAAAATATTGCCATGGTAATGGTGTAATAGCAAAATAGCCTCTACAGTTCATATGCACATGTGCACGCACGCACGCATGCACGCACGCACGCATGCACACAGACAAACACACACACACACACACACACGCATCTCAGATGGTTTTCTTTAAACTATGTGGTGTGTATGAGGGAAACCCAATCTGATTGGTCCCTCTCTGGTCTCTGTGGTTACAGGCGCTGTTTGATGAGGGCTGGCACCAGCTGAAGGTGCTGGTGTCACCGCGTCGCGTCACCGCTTTCCTTGACGACACGCAGATTCAGGATGAGGACCTGGAGGCAGTGGTGCCCATCTACATCAACGGCAAGACGCAGATCGGCAAGGAGCTCAACTCAGAGACCACCGTACCTGTAAGACACATTCAGTACATTACATTCGATTATTGCACTGATTACTAGAGATGCACTGGATCCTGATTTTTAGGATCCTGCCGGATACCGGATCCACTGCTTAAGATCCTGCCGGATCCGGAACCGGATACCGGATCCTACGAAAGGGTTGAAACACATTGCCAACTCGCACACATGGGCCCTTTTTATTACGTTGGCGCAAACTATTTTTAAGACTCATTGGCTTATTGCCACACTGCCTTCAACGGCCGCTTCCAAAGGGCTTTCACTCCATGCAGCGATTGGGGTTGTGAAAGACTGACTGAAAAGCCTAGGCTACGTAAAAAGTAGAGATGCCCCAGATCTTGATTTTTAGGTAACTGCCGCATACCGGATCCACTACTTAATATCCTGCCTGATCCGGAAAGTCTGAAAAACCCTATTATCCTGCCGGATCCGGAACCAGATCTTGGATCCTGTACATCTCTACTGATTACATTAGAACACATGTTCTGCATCCATGCATCTACATCAACGTCAAGACACAGATCGGGAAGATCAACTCAGAGACCACCCTACCCGAAACATTATATTTACACCTTTAAAACATTTACACCTGAAACATTATATTTACACCTTTTAAACATTATATTAAACATTATAAACATTAAATATTATACATTACACATTAATGACTTCAAATTATACTGCATCTACAATCTATGACAAGATACTGATTGGGAAGAAGCTCAATTCAGAAAAGACTGTACCTGTGAAACACATCCCTGTTTATACTGTGGTTTACACAATGATACATCACATAGCATTGCATTAGATGAGATTCAACTTTATGAAACTGCTGTAGGTCTCCCTGTAGTAAGCTGTGCACAGTGCAACAACCTGGTTGTCCTCACAATGTTCCAATGACAATAGATTATATTTCACTAAATTACAATAGACTTTATCACCATCATTCATGTACAGCATAAACACAGAGTACCAAAATGTGTAGATCACATGTATCACTGAGTCTGAACACAAGGGTGCAATAATGTGCAAGTGCTGTTTTGGAGTGCATTTTTGAAGTTATGCACCTGTTGGACTGTTTGTTTTCATTTTTCTGTTTTCATTTTTTCCACATGGAACATGCCTCCATTTGAGGCATACCCTGTCCAGATATACTGTAGCTATGATTTTCTGTTTATTTGTGTTTGCTTAAAGTGACTACTTTTCTCCTAAGGTTATACCCTGTCCAGATATACTGTTGCTATGATTTTTCTGTTTATTTGTTTGCTTAAAGTGACTACTTTTCTCCTAAGGTTGTGCGTTTCCATTGCAAGTAATGTAAAGGAACTTTTCCCTTGTGTCCGTATAGGTATTCAGAAGCTTATGTTCAATGCAGCCAGGGATGCTGACAGAGGGGGACAAAGGGGTCAGTTGTCCCGGGCCCAGGGAGAGAGGGGGGGCAGAATTGGGTTCTCATAGCATTGCATGTATTGTGAGGGGGGCCCTTTCAGATGATTTTGTCCTGGGCCCAGTCAAAGCTGTCAGCGGCCCTGAATGCAGCCTATTTCTATGTACTGTACTGAATGAGTACGTCTGGCCTTCTCTCTACTCACAAGTAATTTCCTCTCACGTCCTTCAGGTGGAGATCCAGAAGCTGAGGCTGTACTGTGACCCGCAACAGAGTGAACGCGAGACAGCCTGTGAGATCTACTCTGTGGTGAGACATGCAGTCTCTGTGCCTTATTTATTCACAAGGACATTTTTTTGTGTGAAAGTCAACATTCCACCGTATTGACGTGGGGGAAAGGGCAGAGGGTACGCTGTTAAAAGATACAAAAGATACAAGATAAATTGGACACATTCTTGTAACATACGCAATTGTCGCTTGCTGTAGAATGTGGTGAGGTGAAGTGTTCTTAAGTGCCAATTTTTTGGCATTATTCCTACTTTATTTACACTTTTCATGTGACATTGTGCGGTGGCGACTTGAGTACCACCATTTTCACATGTTGGGAAGCTGTCACAGGTTCTTCATAGCAGACGTAGATTTGTGATTGTGTATGTAGATTGTATGGTATATAAGGAAAACAAGAAATGGGCCACTTTTACCATGTAAGAGTAGTCCACAAGTGTAGTTCATATGAATCATTTAATACGTTTTATAGATACCTTTTTCCAAAGGGAGAGCATGTGAGATTTACTCTGTAGTTAGATGTGCATTGTCTACATCTATGCATTAGATGGTGCTAAAACATGAAAAGAAATGAAGCAAACACAATTTCTGATGCAAATACTATGTACTGTATGTTAAAAGCTGTAAAACATAACCAAAAGTCTACAGACATAAACTGGACTGACAACGTTTTTTAGCCCAGCCCACTGTGGAATTCCACAGTAGGAAGACCGATGGAAAAGGCAGAATGATCTTCTCTACGCTTAACTTAAAATAAACACCACTCTTGATGATCTCAATTATTTTGGACTCTTTGTTGATGAAACTCTTCTTGAACTTTGTCACTGATTAACTTCTCCTGTCTTTATTTTTCTGTTTGAAACAGGATGATGAGAGGGTAAGTAAACCAGTTTGACATTTCTATGGTTGTTGGTTGTTTTAGGCTTCTGTGGTTTGTGGAGTAGTCATTACACATTGACATAGACATATACAGTGTATTAGACACATTGCAGTGCAAGCAGATATACTATATCAAAGGCAACACTGACAACTGTCAAAGGCAACTCTCTTGCTATGTGTATATTGCAAAGCTGACAGAGGTGTTAACTCCATCTTCAAAAAGTTTAAATCCCTGCCACAAATTTGATCCAAGCAGTTCTGAATCAGCTGAATCAGCACCGTACTCAAGACAAGTAGAGCAGTTACTCAGTGTGGTCACCTACAGTACCTTCTTCTATTTACTTCTTAATATGTTTTTTAACTTCTGAAAAAAGCACTCTTGTGTTACAGTGACCGGCAATTGCAATTTCCAGGCATAATCCCTGACTCTGGTGGTCTGTCCCTGCTAAATTACAAGAAAGCCCCTTTTGTCCTTGATATATTTTGCTAAAACATCACTTATTGACTTAATATTGACGCTGGCTATAGCAAAAGGAATGTCAAAGGTTACAAAGTAAAATACAGGGTAATAATACCCCAATTTTCCTCTGTGAGGTCTGGTCACTCTATTGAGAAATTCCATTATCATACAGCAGATGTGATTTTAGCTGATTAGTCTTTAATTACATATTTTCTAACTTGGAAAATGTGTGTTTAAAACCACAGTATTTCAAAGCTTCAAACTTTCCAGTTTGTATGTTCCTGTCATGCATGTGATTGCACATGCTTACCCATGCTTGAGTCCATCTTGGGCCACATGCCAGCTCTACCCCAATTTCCCAACCTTTTCCTGTCCCACTATTAGCTGTCCTGTCATAAAAAAGGCAGATGAAAAGCCCAATATTTTTATGCTTCAAAATAAAGATGGGGACTGCCATGAACCTGATAATATCCCTTTGGTCGTTGTGTGTGTACTGTCTACTACTAATGTTAATGTTTGTTATTACCTTTGTAGGCCACTTTGTAACATCATGTTGGTCGTCATCACCTGTCTAGTGTTCACTAATATTGCAAAGGCCTTTGCATGTGTAGTGTTCACATACTGTCGTATTGACCATTACATGTGGTCATAGTCACATTCTCTGGAAAAAAGTCAAATGAACACCCCCCTTCATCCAATAATTATAATGTAATGAAAGCCAATTTTGGGCCCACTCAGCAACTAATCCCTTTGTTCCCCCTGTTGGTTGGTCATAGTAACGTTTGCCATTATGTGTGTCCTCTGGAGGTTAGTCAATTTGTGTTTAACTTACACCAGTGACTGATGAACGTGTTGCACGATCTAGTGTCCTCTGGATCGAGAGCCCACTATTGAGGAGCCGGAGGAGGAGTGTGACTGCTCTAAGGGCGGCCCAGGACCCCCCGGACCTCCTGGACCCATGGTACACACACACACACGCACACACACACACACACACACACACACACACACACACACACACACACACACACACACACACACACACACACACACACACACACACACACACACACACACACAGACACGGCCAGTGAGATGTTCCGTGTTTCATGACCCGTCACCTAAGCACACATAAACAAACACAGCACCCAGAATTTCCACACTGATACACATATACATATTCAAATGCACAGAACACTTATCACTCTCATGCACAGAAAGTCACGCACGCACGCACGCACGCACGCACGCAGACCACCACCACCACAATGTTGCAGTTCTCTGATGTACTTCCTTCTAAGCAGGTGTGGTGGAATTTTTTGAATTTGTGGCTGGTTCTGTGTTGTTGAGTATTTTGTTTTTACCACTCAGGGTTTACCGGGAGAGCCAGGCAAAGAGGGCCCTCCAGGACCAGATGGGAAGCCTGTGAGTTTCCTTCAGCAATTCATACACAAGTACACTGACTGCCTTTGCGGTAACCACCACAGCAGTAATGGATTCCAATGCAAACACTGCAGCACCTTTTCGAAAACCACCTTCTTCAGTGTCCATGCTCTGTTATAGTGTTGTTTGTTTGTTTGTTTGTTTATTTGTTTGTTTGTTTATTTGTTTTACCTGTTTTGTTGGTTGGCTAAATAGGGCCGAGTGGGACCAAAAGGAGAGTCAGGAGAACCAGGATTAGCTGGGGAGAAGGTGAGGTCATCACATCGTTGCCTAGAAATTGCTTTCTGGAGAACAGTATTTCGCTGTCAAAGATGACTGATTGCAATCTTAGTCTGGCCATGAAAATAGCAGATCCACACTCTCACTGCCTATTCAGTGATATGCTACCATGTCTCCATTAACTACACCATACAATGTTCTTGCAAGGTCTTTTGACGTGTCTGTCAAACTCAGTCCTGGGGGCCAAATCTGGGCTGTGGTCTGACTTTATTTGGCCCACGAGACCATTCCAGATGAATATTACAGTTTGCCCATATAAATAAATAATAACATGACTTAATAAATAATAACACGGAATTTGGTGTGTCGCATCAGGAATGTGAGTGGGCCCAAGCCAGTGTAACACTCGCACTTGGACTCGCATGGTACTATGTGCATGGCAGGGTAGAAAATAAGTGGCTCCTACTGCTCATGCTTGGACCATTTTAAAAACGGTAGTTTGTATATGTTTGAACATCCTCTGATGATGGCTTTGTCTCCACAGGGAGAAGCAGGACCACCAGGCATAATGGGAGAGATCGGAGTCAAAGGTCTCAAGGTAAGTCTGAGTTGTGGGGGGGTGTCCCACTCCATATCACATCCATATCACCATACCACCAAGGGCGATGAGACTCACTACAGAGAAGAAGTAGACCTGCTGGCCAGATGGTGCAAAGACAACAACCTCCTGCTGAATGTCAACAAGACCAAGGAGATTGTTGTCAACTTCCAAAGGGTCCAAAAACAACTGCCACCACTGACCATCGACGGCGATGCTGTGGAGAGAGTGAGCAGCACCAAGTTCCTTGGAGTGCACATCAGCGACGACCTCTCTTGGACCACCAACACTACATCACTGGCGAAGAAGGCCCATCAGCGTCTCTACTTCCTGTGCAAACTAAAGAAGGCAAGTGCTACACCCTCCATCATGACAACATTCTACAGAGGAACCATAGAGAGCGTCGTGTCCAACTGCATCACAGTGTGGGGAGGAAGCTGCACGGAGAAAAACAGGAAGACACTCCAGCGTGTTGTGAACACAGCGAAGAAGATCATTGGAGTACCACTCCCCTCCCTGCAGGACATTTACACCACACGCCTCACCCGGAAAGCACTGATGATCATCAAAGACACAAGCCACCCTGCACACAAACTGTTCAGCCTCCTGCCCTCTGGAAAGAGGTACAGGCGCCTCCGTTCCCGTACCACCAGGCTGGCGAGCAGCACAATGCACCAAGCGATCAAGATGCTGAACACTCAACCCACTCTCCCTCCACTGTTAGCCTCTAACCAGCAAGGCCACTGACAACCCCACCCCCATCCCCCACCACCATATCTGCGACTGAACATTCCACCTGCACTACTATACTTGTGACTGAACTTTCAACCTGCACTAACTCAAAACATGCACACACACACACACACACACACACACACACACACACACACACACACACACACACACACACACACACACACACACACACACACACACACACACACACACACACACAAGCACACTGCACTTTCTGCACTAAACCCAAACATACACACACTGACACACACACACACACACAGACACACGAACACACACACAGACGCACACCGCACCTTCTACCTGCACTAAACACATACACACACATACACACATACACACACACACACACACACACACACACACACTGCTGCTGGTGTACTTGACAGACCTTTTTAATATTTATTTTTCTTCAAAATGCTACTATTACCATGTCAGAACGGTATAAAGGACTTTTTTAGGAAAAGCACAAAAGCACAACAATACCTCTTAATGTATGTTCTCTACAAGTCTTCTGTTATCCAGTCTTGCACTTTAAATGTCTGTATGAGCACTGTCTATGTCCATACTGTCTTAAGTCCATGTATAAGTACTGTCT
>NC_085865.1:18044697-18053180 GCF_034702125.1 Engraulis encrasicolus | reverse complement strand
AGTACTGTCTATGTCTATACTGTCTATGTCCTTACCTAGATTAGTCTATGTCTGTATGGGAAAGCAAGAAATGTAATTTCAAATTCTTTGTATGACCAGTGCATGTAAAGAAATTGACAATAAAACCTACTTGACTTGATATCTCTTAATAATAAGAGATGTGGATGATGCTCGAAATACTGGTGGTAGGCTTTACTCTACAACACACTTTGATGCTACTCTATTTAGTTGATGATCACCATGATAACACTCCCATTTTGTTTGTCTTTTTGTTTCCAGGGCGACAGAGGGGAACAGGGTGTTCCGGGGATGCCTGGCCCACCGGGACCCAAGGTAAGACCTGTACCAGAACATGCACGCACGCACGCACGCGCACACACACACACACACACAAACACACACACACACACATACACACACACACACACACACACACACACACACACACACACACACACACACACACACACACACACACACACACACACACACACACACACACACACACACACACACACACACACACACCGGGTAAGAGCACAACCAGAACCTTCCATTAGCTGCCACCATGAATGACCCAACCCCACACCTCTATGCTGGCTGTGGCTATAACAGAGGCGGTGTGTGTGTGTGTGTGTGTGTGTGTGTGTGTGTGTGTGCGTGTGTGTGTGTGTGTGTGTGTGTGTCTGTGTGTCTGTGTGTGTGTGCCTGCCTGCCTGTCTGCCTGCCTGCGTGCCTGCATGCATGCGTGCGTGCGCGCGTGCACTCGTGCGTGTGTGTGTGTGCGTGCGTGCGTGTGTGTGTGTGTGTGTGTTGGAACTTGGTGAGCTATTTTCAAATACAGTATAATGGCTGGGCATGCTGTGAGAATAATACAATGACTAGATGTCTAGATGGTGGAGGTGTAGTATTTTCTTTAAAAAGAACACATGAGGGAGGCCACAGGTTTATTTTTACTTGTAACATATCAAAACTATTGAGGCAGTGCAAGGGATGGGGAACGACTCAGGGTAAACATTACAGTGGTGTGAGCCAAAAATACTTCAAATTCAGACCGCCTTACCCACGCTTGTCTTCTTGCCTGTTCCATTCAGTTTCCATTGGTGTGTGTGTGTGTGTGTGTGTGTGTGTGTGTGTGTGTGTGTGTGTGTGTGTGTGTGTGTGTGTGTGTGTATGTGGCGTGTGTGTGTGTGTGTGTGTGTGTGTGTGTGTGTGCGTGTGTGTGTGTGTGTGTGTGTGTGTGTGTGTGTGTGTGTGTGTGTGTGTGTGTGTGTGTGTGTGTGTGTGTGTGTGTGTGTGTGTGTGTGTGTGTGTGTGTGCATGGCACACCAAACCCACTGATGTCCTTTTTGTCCATTCCAGGGTCCCAACGCTTCACGATCCAACTTGGGGTCCATTGGAATGCCAGGAAAAAGGGTAATCGTATTTTCACAATGACCTCATGATGTGTTTTCAGATGAGACAGTCATGTTTTTTTTAAACCAGCTCTAGATATGGTACCCCACTGAAACAGAGAAATAAATGGTGTGACATTTTGCCGAAAGACAGTACATTTACACGTGACTGTGATGTATTTCAGGGATTGCCAGGCGAAAGGGGATTTCCAGGACCGAAAGGAGAAGCCGGACAAATCGTACGTTTTATTTAAGCTGCATCGGATATACAGATCCTAACCGTATAATTAGAATACCGTGAAAAGTTCATTTATTTCCATAATTCCATCAATAATGTTTAGCTTCCATGGATTGCAAGGATGCATTTCCCACATTTTACTATTGCAATCATTAATTTGTTCATTTTTACATGTTTTGGCCTTCCAGCTCCAAACAACCATGAATTGAGGAATTCACATTATTAGAATATTGTAAATAAAATCACCATTTTCTTCAGAAAAAAAGAAAGTAATTCAGGTCACATCAAATCAGTTGAAATTTGGTACTTTCTACATAACATGTCAATGTTCAATACTTGGTTAGGACTGTCTTTGTCTTAATCACTGCCATGATGCGTTTAACATTGTCAATGTTAAGATGGCAGAGGCATTGCATGGGAGTTATGGAAGCCCAGATATCCTTGATGCTTTGCTGTCAGCTGTTTATGTTTGTTTGATCTGGTGACCCACACTTCACTCTTCAATATACCCTGTAGATTGCCATATTGCACAAATCTAGACAGAGTACTGTGTCATCCATTTGCAGTTTCACTCCTGAATATAATGCATGTGTTAATGAAGTCTTGTTTGTACAACAGACCAGGGCTTTCCAAGAACAGAAATGTAATATCCAAAGCAGATGACATCTTAAAAGAGGAAAAGAATATGGAAAAAGAGGGAAATCTGTTTTCTCCATTCCCATCTTCATTTCAGCAGCCTCCTCTCTCGCTTTTTTGCTCCCTTTTAGCTAGAAGTGGGTGTTGGGGTTAATCGCTATAATTATGTTTGCTTTGGCACTCGGGGGCGAGGGATCGATTTTTGCTCTGTGTTTTAAGACGGTGTCCATTTCTTTTGTGCTGTGTAGGGACAGCCTGGGGCTCCGGGCCGCGCTGGGCTTGACGGACCAGTAGGACCGAAGGTGAGTCCATTTGGGCTATTGTTTTCTTTGCATTTTGTCGAAATTTGACTGTACTTGAACTATAGACGTACATAAAAATCAAAGCCTCAAAACCAGAAGTACATATTATAAACATCTAGTCTCCATGGCCACAGTGCAATGAGCCTCGTATAGGCATAACACAACAAACCAAACAGTGACACACACGTAAAAAGAGAGTAGGCTAATGCAAATTTGAAACCGGAGTAATAAAACAACTGACTATGGACACATAATTTAGTCTTTTGTGGAGATATAGTGACATTTTTGTGACAGAGACTCAGACAAGACAACAGCAGACACAAGTATAGTAGTTTCAACAAATCCATTACAACATAAATAGAAACAAGGTAAAAATGTGCCATTTGCACACACGTTGCTGCTGGCATTTGCTCTGATTATGAAACTCTTTCCAATTGCTTATCCTAATAATGACTTGCTATCAACTCTCTTGTTAGTCACCAGACCTGAGAGTCACCCTCATACACTTGCTCACAGTTTTTCTCCACTTGCATCAGTTTCTGCAAGACATGACAGTATGCTCAGAGCTGGAGCAACTTTTCTGCTGAGGTAATGTTTTGTTTAGCAAAAAGAATCAAGAAATATCTCTGCCCTGGAACAGAACTTTTCCAGTCTCCTCTTCTGCCGTGGATCTGTGAAGATTCAGGTTTTTGCGGTTACACGTCTTCCACTGCCCACATCACGACTAACACCTCTGTGCCATCCAACCGACACCTGAACAATTTGGCACCTCTTCCTTCCTGTCATTAGCCAACAGAGAATAGCCGCAGAGGACGAGCTAGATTCTGGAGTCTGGAACCGTCGGCACGTCAGCCCAAAGGGTTTTTTTTTGTTTTGGTCCTGGTTCTGACGCTGTTCGACCACGGTAATTTGTGTTTCGCCGGCACTGTGTTCACCGAGCGCTTCACTAATGGGAACCATGTGTCTGTGCGTGTGTTTCTTTTGCATGTGTGTGTGTGTGTGTGTGTGTGTGTGTGTGTGTGTGTGTGAGTGTGAGTGTGTGAGTGTGTGTGTGTGGACAGCTACCACTACTGCTGGCTGAGACAAAACAGACTCACTGTCTAACCTGACAGAAACACACACACGCACGCACACACACACACACGCACGCACACACACACACACACTCACACACACACACACAGGCGGCTTGTTAAGTGTCCTCAATTAGACAGCAGTGAGGCCCCCATGTCTGTGACGGCAGCCGAAGTAAGCCTGCATGTGTGTGATGTGTCTGTGCAGCACGCGTGTGCCGAACCTTTATAGCCAAAGGCCTTCAAGTTTGAGATTTATAGACTGAGCTGGTGGTAAGACGAGGCAGAGGACTTGTGGCTGCTCTCTGTTGTCACAGAGCTGTTTGCAGTAGTATGCTACAGTTGGTATGTCTGGCATATATATATATATTCACTGTATGGGGACAATGGCTACTCTTACCTTGGTTGGTTTGTGTTTGTGCGTGCCTGTGTGTATGTGCGCATGCATTTGTGCACATGTCTGTGACGTGAGTGTATTTAAGTACAGTGTTCTCTTCCAGAAGTATGCACATCTATTGGCCTTCTTCTCATGGAAAGATTGATGGAATATCCTTTGTATGCTTGTGCCACTTTATTATGGCCATTTATCCATCATATGTCTCGTTCATAATGTCATGAATCTTAAGATAGATACAGCATCAGTTATCAGTATGCACAGCTTGTTGGCATTGCCATCTTGCAACAAAGCACATTCCAGTCCGAAGACTTCATGATCTTGTGGATCTCCAAGAACATTTCATGTCTTCTTCCAGGACCTGATGATGTGGACCTGCTGTGTTTGATTCCTCACCAGCACCAGGAATGTCTGGTCCCATGTCCAGAATCGTGCCCTAGCCATGTTCTTGTCTGGGTTACCAAACCAAATCAAAACAATCCAAACAGTGAAAAACGTGACAAAGTCACATGGCATCAGTGGAAACCCAGACATTTTCCACCCCTCTCTTCTCCTCTCATCTCCTCTCCTCTCCTCTCCTCTCCTCTCCTCTCCTCTCCTCTCCTCTCCTCTCCTCTCCTCTCCTCTCCTCTCCTCTCCTCTCCTCTCCTCTCTTTGCACTATTCCCTCTCCTCTCTACTCTCTCCTCTCCTCTCCTTTCCTATCATCTCTGTCTGGTCTCTCCTCTTTCCTCTCCTCTCTCCATTCTCTTTCCTCTTCTTTCTCCCTGTGGCATTGTGCAGATACCAGATACTGCAGAAACAACAATAAATAGGGAGAGTTTGATAAGCGTTCAGGGAACACTGCACTACCTAATTATTTACAGATGAGAGAGAGAGAGAGAGAGGGAGAGAGAGAGAGAGAGAGAGAGAGAGAGAGAAAGAGAGATTGTTCATGGACAGTTTATATTAGAGCTGAAGTAAGCTGTCTTTAGGGAATTAGCGAGTCCAAACAACGACTTTATTTCCATGAAGGAGTGTGGAGCGCAAAATGGGGAGATTCTTTTTTCCCCATGCTGAATGTCCTTTTTGAGGATAGGCATTCCACATATCCCTCAATTTCTGTATCAGATGGACCGCTTCTTGATGAAGATGTCCATCTTCTTCGAATTATCTTGTGATTAGCAAGACACATCAATCAGTTTCTGAAGAGGAAAATTACGTCCTTATCTGCCAACTGAACGCGTTACAACCCACTTAATTGCGTGTTACCACAGACATGCAAATACACTGTCCTTCTAACTCTGATATTAGAGTAGCTTATACATCACATGTGTGGAATATCATAAGAAATCCTGCTGAATCTGTGCACCTTCCATTAATTTGTCATTCCAAATCAAATTTGAAGCCTGTTCTTTTCTCATTTTCCAATTTCAAAATAAACATGCATGAACGAAGAATGGAACTATCTCATGTGTTCTCTCATGAGTAAACCACAAAAGTACTGTATTTGCATACTACTGTATGTTGATCGGTCGGTCGGTCTGTCTGTCGGTCTGCCTGTCTGTCTCTCAGAAACAGGTTTGCGCTTTAGTGCGTTTGGACATGACGTAGGTCAGTGGACCTTGTTTCTTTTTGTACTACGTATTTAGTGTCCAGTAAGCTCACAAACTGCATTTACACAGCACCTAGAAACTTAGCTCACTTCATTTGTTTATTTGTGAGAGGTGTGTTGCATCATGGGAACTCGCTGGGCCTTGCTACACTCTACTGTGGCCTGGAATAAACCCAGCCACCATAAACTGTTGTGTGGGGCATCGGTGTGTGCGTGTGCGTGTGCGTGTGCGTGTGTGCGCGCGCGCGCGTGTGTGTGTGTGTGCATGTGTGTGTGCACGCAGAGGGAGGCTGCGGATGTGAAGGTGGGTTTGTGTACAAGCGTGTTTATGTGTGTGGCTAATGGAAGTAGCTCCACTCTCAGCTGGTGACTGTGAGAGCATGCGTGTAATGCACGCCCAACTGTGCGCACTTGCTTGGAACGGCGACTCTCGTGTTTGTGTCTGGAGACATGTCATGGCTGTGTGAGAGGCCTAGTGTGTGTTTGTATTAATCCTCCAGGGACAACATATCTATTTTTCATGCCCTCTGAAGCATGTTGTTTTCTTCACTGGGGTATGAGGTGGGCGGTTGGACAACTTTTGCCGGGCCCAGGACAAAGTCATCTGAAAGAGCTCCAATACATACAGTACATTCAGTACATACAAATGTAATGAGGACCCAGTTCTGAGACTCCTTTCTTCCTGGCCCGGGACAACTGACCCCTTTGCCCCCCCGCCCCTGTTGGCTTCCCTGTCAGGGGGTTGTAGTATTGTAGACTCGTGGGGGGTTTCGAATCAGACCTGTATTCACATGACTGAGTGAGTGGTGGGCGCCGCACCATTTAACATTACTGGCAGCCACTTCATCCAGCCGCCTCCAGACCCGCTACTCCATGTTCCAGGCCATCTACGAAGAGTAAGCACCACTGACATCCTGCCATCAACTCACTCTCTAACAAACGCGTATTCTTGCTGACTGTAAGGGCACAACATGGCAGAAGCGCCATGGGTCTCATGGCTACTAATCCTGGCTTAAACGATGTGTTGACATTAGTATGGGAGTAGTGTTTGAACAGTGGACGAATTGACGTGCACTCGAGATTTACTTCATAGCCTGCTGCTGGGCTGGGTTGTGTTGTGCTGACATTACCGTGCAGTAAAACATGTGAAGGACTCGCAGTCCAGTTTGACCCAGACAAGGATGGCCAGTTTGACCCAGACGTGGGCGGACCAAATTAAGGAGCTTATTGCATCAGTGAAGCAAGTTGTTTACGTTTTTGTTTTGGTTCATCGGGGGAAGGGCCTGTGGGTAAATCAGTGTAACCGCAGAAATACACCAGCGGCGATCTGAGCGAGGCGAGCGACGGAAGTAATTGACTTTGTATTGAGTCGCGCGACAAAAGCGATTCTGGACACTAGAGCGATTTGCGCGACGAGCATGACAATTTGAAGTTGAAATCTTTTCAACTTTCTATGACGCGGTTCGGCGACAAGCCGCGACAGCCAATGACTGTATAGAGGTCAGTGACCATAGCCAATGGGAATGCTTGAATGCTTTGCCTTCTGCCTGTACGGACATACTCTAGTCTCCTCAATCGCTCGTATCGCTTGCTGCTGCACTCTGTCGCTTGAATCGCATCGCGCCTGGTCTATTCGCGCGGTTAGTTTGCTATTGGGTGACCCTACCGTGGCGCAAAAGGTAGAGCACTCGTTTGATGTGCGGCCAACCTGGGTTTGATTCCCAGCCTGGGTCCTTTGCCGATCCTTCCCTACCTCTCTCTCCCCACTCACTACCTTTGCTGTCCTGTCAAATAAAGGCCATATAAAGCCCAAAAAAGTATATTTTTAAAAAGAAAGAAAAAAAAGATTGCTATTGGGCCTGAGTGTGACTCAAGCACAACTGGGTACAAAATTATGTAGTGCACAAAATTATGTAGTGCCACTTCAAGGCATCTTTTGTATCTCAAAAAACATTCTTGAGAGAAAACATTTTTGCATGCTAGGTCATTATTTCATGTGTTACTGGTGTCTGCATAGATTTCATCTGCCTTCACCTTCATTTATACTCACGAAACAAAAGGGTTTAGGCATAAGCAACTGGGACAAAATATAAGGCTAATTGGATAAGGAACTCAATGTTTTTTACTCTTCAAAAAATGAGTTCAATTTCTTACCACTGGCACATCCTTTGGACAGCATAGCCTGGATGAATGAGTCTTCTCAAAAACATCATCAATTTATGGCTCTGGCTGCCTGGATTTACCCATGTAGTAAACAGCTTTTAAAACCTCGTTTTGAGCTCGAGCTACTGTCTTATAGCCGCTTCTGTGAAGATATTTTTTATTAAAGGCCCTCTTGTTCGGCAGTAAACATGTTTACAAGTGCTTTAGGAATACTTCACTGAGTTTTTGGCTTAGACCGCCGCTGTCCAACACACTCCCCAAAACGATGAAGGCACTCAATAATTTGCCTTTTCCTCGGCTGGCACGCCGCAAAAAAAAAAGGCTGCTGGATTTTTTTCTTTTCCTTTTTCTTTTTTTCTTTCATTGAGGATGAAGAATGTACAGATGCTCTGTGGGCAAATTATGGAGTCAAAAGATTTGATGCCCCAATCCATATTTTCCAGCCTATTTTCACACACACACACACACACACACACACACACACAAACACACACACACACACACACACACACACACACACACACACACACACACACACACACACACACACACACACACACACACACACACAGACACAAATGCGCACGCACACACACACACACACACACACACACACACACACACACACACACACACACACACACACACACACACACACACACACACACACACACACACACACACACACAC
>NC_085865.1:18029697-18039697 GCF_034702125.1 Engraulis encrasicolus | reverse complement strand
CTCTCGCTTTTTTGTACTTTTATGTCATTTTTAACGTGTTATGTGTGTCTGCGTTTTTTATATGACTGAGACGAAATGACCAATTCTTTTTGTTCAGTGTAGACCACATGACTTATGGTCTGGGGGGACTTCTCTGTCTTATGTCTGTGAAGGTCTGTGCAGAGTGTCTGAGGTATACTGTATTTCCTATCCCTGCAATGTATAGAGGAGTTTATACATTCAAATCAAAAGGGTGGCACAAGGTTTTTCCCTTCAAAATAATCCATGTTACTCTAAGTGTGTGTGTGTTTGTGCGTGTGTGTGTGCGTGTGTTTGTGTGCGTCTGTGTGAATTTGTTCTCTTATCTGTTTCATGTGTGTGTGTGTGTGTCTGTGGTGTTAATTTGCTGTTGTGTGTGTGTGTGTGTGTGCGTGTGCGTGTGCGTGTGCGTGTGTGCGTGCGTGTGTGTGTGTGTGTGTGTGCGTGTGCGTGTGTGCGTGTGCGTGCGTGTGCGTGCGTGCGTGTGTGCTTGTGTGTGCATGTGTTCACATTCATATCAGTCCCGTATTGCAACACTAACTGCGCACCATTCAAATTCAAGCTCATCACCACGTCCTCCACCACCCGCCGCCTCAACCCACCACCAAGTTGAGAAATTCCTGTAATCTCAGGTGGCAGGCCATTTATATGGTAATGCAATGCAGCAGCGGCAGAAAGCAGCAAGCAGCGAAACCCCTAGTGCAGTGCTCACCTGATACCCCGACAAATTACCCAGCTTACGCCCACTCTCAGCGCTCACATAAACGCCAGGAATTACCTTTAAGCACGGCTCTGTCGGCTGGCGTCACTCGGAGAATGCTACGCTCCCCTATGGAGACCTGCTAGCTTAATTGAATACAAAGTTGCTCGTACGCTTTTTTCTAGGGTTTTCGTGGAGTTTAGAGGTGTGTTGGGATCATTATCCCCTTCAGAGTCTGAGCGTTTTGCGACGCAAGGAAGTGTAAAATTGAAATTTAATAAGATATATATTTTTTTTTAACACGTTGTGAAAGCCTCTCTTACATGTAAATTTCACATACCACTCGTTCAACTCATCCTGCTTGGAATTTGCACAAATCCATCTTACTTTATGCACCTGTTTTTTTAAGATAGGTGCCCCATATCATCTTGATCAAAGAGCTAAATTGTAAACAACTCGACATATTTTTGAAGCTCACTTCCATCCAAAAGGCTTTTTCGGTTACTTTTGGGAAAGAGGTCAGCCGCCATTAAGTTCCAAAAAAGTCCAGCTGCTTAAAACTCTTTTGATTAACATAAGCTGCTGAGAATCCTCCAAGACACCATTCCATATGGGGGGAAAAACCTACTGATCCAAACGAGGTCAAGTCGGGTGAACTTAAAAAAGACGGTTAAGGCCAGTGGTGTAGTCTACGTAGAACGCGGGTATACGGAGTATACCCACTTCTAAATTTCAGGTATTTCAGTATACCCACTTAAAATTGATTGATCCATTATTTTGAATAGCACAAATATATACAGTATACCCACTTCAAAAAATGCTCAAATATACAGTATACCCACCATAAAAAAGTAGACTACACCACTGGTTAAGGCCCTTACATTATCAGACCATTCTACACTTAGGCACGGGAATCAAACAGATTGAGCAAAAGGGGAAAATTAGCAAGTGGCTTTGGTGGCTCGCTCTGTGTGGACATCCTTTGCCTAAGTTGCCAACATCCCTCTTCCCCACTCACCCAACTTAAATATCCTTAATCCCACTCCAAGGTAAATCCAGATGCAGCCAATCAAGAGGTTTGCAATTTGGTCATGTGAATCCTCTGAACTGTCATAGATGCTGTCATCATGCGATCATGTGGCTTGTACTGTGTTTGAAAGGGTCAATAACAGGGCCGGTGATACTTATGCTTGATTGGGGTGTGGTGTCTTCTGCTGGGGGTTTGTTGAACACAGTAGTGTGTATGTGTGTTCATACTTGCAAGTTCATCTTTGCTTTCACGTTTATGTCTGTCTATCTCTCCCATCTCTATGTCTGTCTATCCTACTGTATTTGAAAGGTCCAATGACAGGGCCTGTGATGCTCTAGGGGTGATTGGGGTGTGGTTGCTGTCTTCTCATGGGGCTTTGGACTAATGACAATGTGTAAGGATACTAAAGGAATAGGCTATGTAGGGTACTGTATATTAGGAGTGTATGTGTGCTATCCATGCATGTAAGTCCATCATCATCATCCATCATCATCAAGTCATCATTATGTCTAATATCTCTCCCCTTGTGGTCTTCACTTCCTTCTTTCTATGAGATGTTGTCATCATGTGGCTTCCCTCTGTGTTTGAACTGGTAAATAAGAGAACATGCGCTGCACTAGCTTGATTGGGCTAGGAGTCTTCAGATGGGGAGTTGGACTAAAAACAGATTATGTTCTCCGCTAAGCAGTACTGTATGTCTTGCATGTGAGGAGTGAGGATGGAGGTCCATCTTTGCTTTCACGTTTCACATCTGTCTACCTCTGCCCTCTACATCTCTTTTTCTGTAATCCTCTTTGCCTGGATCTGTGCATCCACACTCATGTGTCTTACAGTGTACTGTACACTATTACCCCTAATTCTCCCACCACTACCCCTAAGCCATTTCTCCCCTTATCCCTCTCTCCGTCCCCTCCATGTGTGGGGGTATGGGTGTCCCATTTTAGGTGAAGGCAGACAGGTAGGGGGAAGGGGTAGGGCTTCATACCCATTCAAACTGAAATTTGAATTGAACACATTTGAATTTGAACTGAGTAATTACAAGCAATATACAGCTGTAGTTGGTTGAACCAGAGAGTCTACCTTTGGATGCTGTGTGATTCATTCCGCACTTGTTGAAGAGGTGTCCCAATTCGAAGAGGTTGCATTTCAAACCCTGCACCTTACTCCATTTCAAGGGACAAGGGGCGAGGAGAAAGGCGTGTAGGGGTAGAAATAAAAAATATGATTCTGCTTTAATTTTGCCTTCAAAACACTCTTTGACTGAGATTCATTGCGCAAACACAGTCCCCTCAGACTGCGACAGTCAGCTGAGTAACTTCAGTCATCGCCTCTGATTCAGCAGCGGGCCCGATGCCACTCATGCTTGCTCACGTGTACCCTTCATGTTTAAACTCACCGCTCACCTGATGCACAGAAGAGAGGGGGTGGCCAGTCCTGCCTAGAAGGTTTACGGTGTGTGTGTGTGTGTGTGTGTGTGTGTGTGTGTGTGTGTGTGTGTGTGTGTGTGTGTGTGTGTGTGTGTGTGTGTGTGTGTGTGTGTGTGTGTGTGTGTGTGTGTGTGTGTGTGTGTGTGTGTGTGTGTGTGTGTGTGTGTGCGTGCACGTGTGTGGTAGATGGGTGTGGAGTGGTAGGGAGCGGGTGTGGTGGTGGTGGTGGGAGGGGGGGGTCAGATGTACCTAGAAGGCCTCAGTGGAAGGGAGGGGCGCCCTACCGTAGCTGCCAGTCCCTCTGTGTGGCCTGTGTGGCCTCACACTGCTGGGTAAACAGGAGAGGGACCTGACAAGTGTCACCGCGTCACAAAGACAACACTGTATACTGTACGTGTACGCCACTGCAATGGCAAAGTGCAGTCATGTTGTGAGCGTAGAAATCGCTAGAAATACCTGCTTAGTCAAACATGGTATTTAGTCAAAACACCAAAAACAGGAATTACGTATATGTCAAAATTTCATGTTAATTGTGTGTGTGTGTGTGTGTGTGTGTGTGTGTGTGTGTGTGTGTGTGTGTGTGTGTGTGTGTGTGTGTGTGTGTGTGTGTGTGTGTGTGTCTGTCTGTCTGTCTGTCTGTCTGTCTGTCTGTCTTTGTGTGTGTGTGTGTGTGTGTGTGTGTGTCTGTCTGTCTGTCTGTCTGTCTTTGTGTCTGTGTCTGTGTCTGTGTCTGTGTCTGTGTCTGTGTCTGTGTCTGTGTCTGTGTGTGCTTGCAGTAGAATAAGTGGGAAGGAGAAGGAGACGTTGTGATAGAATAGGTCAGTGAATGAGTGCGTTTACATGCAGTTCAGTATCCCGAATATGAGGCTTATCCCGGTTATGATCATATTCGGGATAAGGTGTTTATATGCGCACAGAACGTTATATCCCAGTCTACATTCTTGGCCGTTATAGAATTCTCTTCAAATGCGTGTAGCCTGGATACCAGCAACAGCGTTCCATGGGAAGCCCCTGTATTCGGGATAAGGTGTATACATGCGTCAGTATCCCGGCTTCTTTCGGAAAACTCCACCTAGCATATCCCGATTTCTCAGTATCCTGAATAAGGGCTTATTCGGGATACTGAAGTGTTTATATGCGCAAACGCAAATTCGGGATACTTAATATCCCGATCATATTCGGGATACTGAACTGCATGTATACGCACTCAATGACAGCAAGCCCAAATAAATGAGCCTACATGTCTCACTCCAGAGCCAGCAGTGTGTGTGTGTGTGTGTGTGTGTGTGTGTGTGTGTGTGTGTGTGTGTGTGTGTGTGTGTGTGTGTGTGTGTGTGTGTGTGTGTGTGTGTGTGTGTGTGTGTGTGTGTGTGTGTGTGTGTGTGTGTGTGTGTTTCTTTCATGGGTGTGCCGTAGCAAAACCCTTGTGTAATGATGTGTCTGTGTGTGTGTGTGTGTGTGTGTGTGTGTGTGTTTCTTTCATGGGTGTGCCGTAGCAAAACCCTTGTGTAATGATGTGTCTGTGTCTGTGTGTGTGTGCATGCGTGTGTGTGTGCGTGTGCGCGTGCGTGCGTGTGTGTGTTGTGGTGTTCTGTTATGGACACAGAGGCCCAGCGTGAGTGATTGTGATGCCTCATTTCTCTGCCAAAATCAATATTTGGGTCAGAATGATTGACAAGCTGTGACTAGCCGACGGTCAATACATGGAAATGGCCGCCCCCTCATTTCTAGCCACAGTGGACAGGAATAAAAGCATGAAAAGCAAAGAAAAATAAGTTTAATAAAACATTATGCCACAGCAGTAAGTGGAAACAAACATGAAGTTCTTAACCGACAAGGCCCCATTCAAATGTGTTCTTTAAAAAATTACGGAATTGTGGCGTCACATTCTACTTGAAAACAAGGAACTCAAGGAAAAATAGCCCCCCGCACACACACACACAAAAAAAACATTTTTTTGGTTCACTGATGTGTGTTATAAACACACTTGGCTCCAGAACATGTTGCAAATGTGGGGTTTGTTTTACCTCGACATCATGAACAGGCTTTCAGTCTCAAGACAAGCTTATTGTTTCTTTCCTCCCATTTCAGCAACTGTAGCATTTTCCTCGATATCCAACACAACTCAACATTTCTAAAAACCAGACACGGGGGCCAGTGTAAAAAAGCCTCAGACAGAGCTAAGTGAGAGTAAGAGTACAGTGAGGGCGTATCGCTTTCACACACCCTGACTTGGTGTATATTGACCTAAGTGGCTGATGTCTTGCAGCATGTTCTGCAAGAGCTGCGACATTCTTCGAGGCCTCAGTCGTCAAGGACTGTTTTGCTACATTCGGATTCCATTCCTCAGCTTAGCCTATACTTTCGTCATAAACACAGCACATACGTTTGGCACATGTGTGCCCCCCTTTTTCTAACATCTGAACAAATGTTGTTGCTCATGTTAGCGTTCAGGACTGAACATGTATATCCTAACACAGTGTTTCCCAACCTTTTTTGTCTTGTGTACCCCCAAGCCTTTTCGTTGTGCCATGAGTACCCCCTAAGTCAAGTTCTATATAGATTTTTCCATCCCAATGTAACTAAGCTCCAAATATTTGTTAAAATTTCATTTTTCCAAGTACCCCCTGCAGTGTGCTCGCGTACCCCTAGTGGTACACGTACCCCTGGTTGGGAAACACTGTCCTAACACAGGGGTTCCCAAACGTTGCCATGCACCCCCCGCTCCAGCACCCCCTCGCAGCCCTCCAGGGGTCCCCACTTTGAAAGCATAAACTCACCCCTGAATGAGCATGTATGTCCCAAGGTAAAGTCTGTGTTACTTTCGTAACGTAAACTCAACGTCACAAAATGCATTAAACAATTAAATGCATTAAACAAATGCCTCAATGTGTAAAGCAGAGGCAAAAATGTCTGCCTTCAGCAAAGTTGTGTTTAACAGTAGCTGACAATGATCAGGCCTAAAACTAAGGGTATCAGCTAGTGTATACGAAACGAGTGCATAAAACATTTGTGTGCGTCTCCTCGTCACCCTTCGCATAATGAAAGACTTTGCTGCTTGCACTTTTTTTTATGTGTTAAATCAGGCCGGGCCCTTCAAAAGAGCTCGCTCATGCCAACGTTTAATAAGCTCTTTCGCTTACCACTGAGTCTTGTAATAGAGACACTTTTAGCAGTTAGTTAATCCACACACACACAGTACACTCTACACACATACGCACGCGCACGCACACACACACACACACACACACACACACACACACACACACACACACACACACACACACACACACACACACACACACACACACACACACACACACACACACACACACACACACACACACACACACACACACACTAACCCACATCTTATCCCAGCAGAGCTGTTTTCAAATTGAAGCCACCAGTCCACAGTTTTTTGAATGGTCTGCCTTTATGAAAGCACAACACTCGTGGAGTTACGACCAGTTGAAAGGGCTGCTCAGTAAACAAACAATCAATCAATGCAAGGCCATCATTTTACAATGTTTACGCAAAAATATATACTGCCCACAGACGCAGCTTGAGGCCATATAGTTTAAAGAAAGTGATGCTTTGTTGCCCATTGAAAATGGAAATTTTGAGGTTCATTTGGTCTGACATGCAAGGTTTCCCCGTGTGTGTTTGAGTTTGTCGCGTGCTGTAAGCGCCTCTCTTCCAGACTGTAGAAGAAGTGATAATGACTGTTTTCACATGCACAGCGGGGGCAAACTAAAGAAAATCACAGCTTTTGCATTCGCTGATGGTTTTAATAGAATAAGATTTGGCTCGCTTGCTACAAATTTGGGTTTGCACGTTTAAAAATGAAAACATGTGTGTTTTGGATGGCTTCCCTGTATGTGTTAGAGGTTGATGTGTGCCCTCACCACCTACTGCATGTTCCTGACCTTAGCAGAGGTGACAATCACTGTTTTCACCTTCACAAGTCCCCTGGTCCCCTGATTGTTTTAGAGTAAACACCTCTGGCCTTATAACAGATTTGGTTTGAGGATATTTTTTTTAATAATAAATGGCAGCAAGAAAAGACAAGATCAGACTTGGAAATGAGAGATTTGTGCTTTTGTGAAGATTTGTTTTGTCCATGGACAGTTTCCCCGTAGGTGTTGGAAATTTGTTATCACATATCATAAATACTGTCCCCAGTGCGTGATAGTTAATGTTTTCACATTACCAGAGGCCAAAACAAGGACCACTTCCCGAAAAAGACCTACATGTTTTTGTGTTTTACTCATATGTTAATATCAACACATGCCATTTACCTCAATATTCAATGACAACTCAGTTCTTAAAAAGGATACATGCATTTAGACTGGAATGGGTTTTGGACAATGTTCCCCATGTGTTCAGTTTGGTTCATATCATGTGCCATCTCCAGGGGATGAAAACAAAAATAGTTTTACCCTATTTGCTCCAGAATATGGTGTGTGTGTGTGATTATCATTGTATTCCATTTATACCTACATCATTCAGTTCAGTTTTTCAGCTTTGGTAGGCATACAGTCACTCTTATTCCTCAAAAACCTTCAACATTTGTGAACATATACCTTAGCATTCAATCGTGATTTCTTTTGTGTGTTTTGGTCTTGCATGGGCTGATTTCCCTGTACGTGTTGAAGTTTGGCACGTATCATAAGAGCCTCTGCGTTTGACCTGAGCACAGGTGCTAATCACTGTTTTCACATCTCCAGACCTCCAGTATTGGCCGGTTTTCAGGCCAACCTTGAGTTCCAGAACTTCTCCTCCGCCTTCCATCTGGCCACGTTCGCCATCTGCGGTGGGTCTGAGATTCTAAGGTTCTGTTCCATGTCTGGTGTCAGATTCTACACCTCTATGGTTATGGCCCTTGCAATTCTGTCTAAAGCTGGAGGTGTCACGTGACTTCCAGTCAATCCTGGCTTGTGGGTCATGTGTCGGTCATGTACTGTGATTATCATTGTCACCTGTCAACGCCCTGACCACAGCAATGAAGAGGAGAAGCTTCAAAACATTTTTTGAGAGCTGCACGTCCAACGTCCAACTGAACCAGCTTGTTCATTGCTGCAATGGTGTTGGTTTCTAGCAATTAAGAGAAGCGGCTAGAGAAAGAAGAGAATCACAAATCATTTTTTTGTGAACTGCCCCATACATCCAACCAATCCCAGTTTGTCATTGCCACAACAACATTGGTCTGCATTTACGGGAAGTTACTGGAGGCAGCGACAGACAAACACACCTATCATGTGGACTGCGGGTCTGTGAAATGCACTCCCTAATGTATGTCTGGGTGATCTTGCCTCACCCACAACACCTGGTTACGGCTTGCGGTTATACAAAACGCAGACATTTGTGGTCCATATGAAACGCACCTTTGGTAAAGCCGCACAATTTGTTGTCATTATGTTCCACGCAGGACATAAACTCTGTCTCAGTCAGTGTGCTGATTTAAGAGGCTTCAGTGTCATGCTTTAGGAGGTTTTAGTGTTGTGATTGAGGAGGCTTACACTGACTTTTCTGGAAATGGCTGAGCAGACTACCCCAATATGTCTGTGTCTGCTGGATATTATTGTATTCACACACACACGCACGCACACACGCACACACACACACACACACACCATGTGCCAAAGAGGATATTACAGAAATTGGAGAACCTTTTCAGGACAATCACCAGGAAGTGTGAACACACGCATGCACACTCGCACGTACACACGAACACACACACACGCACGCCCACGCGCTCAAACACACACACACACACACACACACACACACACACACACACACACACACACACACACACACACACACACACACACACACACACACACACACACACACACACACACTCCTGAATAACTGGGATATGTGACCTAATTGCTATCGTGCCTCTTCTCTCTGCAGGGTGATAAAGGGGAGCGTGGATTGCCAGGTACTACAGGGACACAAGGAGTGCCGGTAAGCCACTGCTCATTACACACACACACACACACACACACACACACACACACACACACACACACACACACACACACACACACACACACACACACACACACACACACACACACACACACACACACACACACACACACACACACAGTGCGATTTTGGGGCATTTAATGGGATTCACTGTGACAAGGTGAACGTATACCCAAACTCTTACACAAAAGCACGCTACACTGCACTTCATGCTTTGTGAATGGCAATTTTAGGCTATAGGTCTGAGGGAAGACCTACGCGGCCTTACTACTACACTAAAGCACTCTGCGGAACATTACTGTATGCTTTGTTACAGGCATTTACTGCAGTTCATCATTTGCACACACACACACGCACACACACACACACACACACACACACACACACACACACACACACACACACACACACACACACACACACACACACACACACACGTGCAAACACACACACACGCGCGTGCGCACAAACACACACACACGCACACACAAGCCTTAAGCTTGACACAGCACGACTAAGCTGCCTCTTTTTGCTTTACGATTGAGCTGTGTTGTGCCTATTCGAAAAGCAAAAAGTGGCGGACGAGTCACGCTGTGTGGAGCTGTAGGCCTACCAGAAAAGCGGCAGTCAAAAAGACGCATTACAGTTAGTTCCTAACTGTAAAAAACTGATACAGACAAGTGCAGCCATCTTGATCAGTACAATGGCCCCTTTTGCAATGAGCTGCACAGACTGCTTCACACACACACACACACACACACACGCACGCACGCAGGCACACACACACACACACACACACACACACACACACACACACACACACAC
>NC_085865.1:18017197-18022197 GCF_034702125.1 Engraulis encrasicolus | reverse complement strand
CGCATACATACATGCACTTACGCGCACACACGCACGCACGCACATACGCACACACACATACGCACACGCACACATGCGCACACAGGCACCCACAAGCAAAAAATATCCACCCGCTGAAACGTCCTCTCGTGAAAGTGTCACTGGATATAGCAGACACACATTAACACACACACACACACATGTACAGGGAAGCACACACACACACACACACACACACACACACACACACACACACACACACACACACACACACACACACACACACACACACACACACACACACACACACACACACACACACACACACACACACACACACACACACACACACACATCCCCTATATCACCCCTATGTGACTACTGTGTCTGCTTGATTCCGTGGCTTTATTGGTGGCATACACATCTCTCCCCACCTCATTTTTAGAAATAGATTACGTGCAGTCATTTTTAAGTATCCCCTACCCGTATTGTAGAGGCTATGTGATGCGGAAAGGCTTCTCTACACCCCTCTGTGTCATAACCCAATACAGTATATTTCACCCCCATTTTATCTGATCTCAGGGCACAAAAATGCGCTATTTGCTGTCTTTCGAGATGAGTTATGACTGGCATCAAACGAAAGGCACAGCACTCCAATCCATTGCCTTCATCATTTTGTTTTATAAAACACTTACTCTGAAGTGTTTGTGCCTTCACCAGCTTGTTCTCCCTGTGGTTCACTGCAAAACAAAGAAAAACAAATCCACATCAAATTTTCTCAACAGTTTTTCTTCGTCACTCACCTATAGTAAAGTTAGCACTGCCCCCACTTTCCTCCAGTGCGGTACTGTGATACAGGTGGTTAGCAATACCAGCACTGGCTTCCAAGGAGCAAAGTTGTAAGCAACTAGACTTCCCTTCAGAGGGTGAATGCGTTTCATCTGTTTGATTAGTTCAACAAAGACGCTTTTGCACACCTCTGTAGTTGGGCAGGTGCGTAGGATGTTATCCCAGCGGGGTTGTCAGTCAAGTGCAAAGAAATCCTGCACACTGTCCATTCCACCAGCAAACTTTAATACAACGTTTCGGTCATCCGACCTTCTTCAGGTAAAGTTAGGTAACTTATCTGTTTGATTAGAAAAGGCAGGTGAGGTCGGTGGCATTAAGATCAGAGGGTTGCAGTTTCGAATCCCACACTTACCTCTCCCTACACCTCTGTCCATGACTGAAGTGCTCCTGAGCAAGGCTTTGCACATTTCAAACCACATTGCTCCAGGGACTGTAACCTACCCTGCAAATAATTGTAGGTCGCTTTGGATAAAAAGGTCAGTTAAGTGTAAAGCTAGGTTTACAGGAACCGCACTACCAGAGGTGTGTTTGTGTGTGTATGGGGGGGGGGTGGTGTTCATAGATCTACCTTCAAGTCTGCACTCGCAGGACAGTAGAGGGTGTGGCGTTCGTTTCCCGCTGATAATTCAAGGACGCAGATGACGTCAACTCCAGACGAATCAGGACCTCGCACTGTCCTCTAGCGCAGTGGTTCTTAACCTTTTTTACTTGAGGGTCATTCCAGCTGGAATCAGCAAATTGTCCCCACTCGACCCCCTCAGGTTTGCTTGAAAAAAAAATATGTGATGGCTCAAACATCCAATAGAACATATCCACCATTGCCGATGTCAGCTGTGCATACTTTTTCCACAAAAAATCTGTAAATAAGGACACCCCCTCCCCTTGATTTGGTGTCACTGTCTGAGTGACCATATTCAGACTTAATTATCTCCAAAACTATTTGTGGTAGGTCCATTATTTTTTCAGGGCTAAAAGTCATAGACCTGACGAGCATACATTGCAATTTGCAGCATTGTATGTCAAATTACACCTTAATGCTGGCCCTCTACTTTTCTTTGAAATTAAAATTGCAAGGGTTTTCAGATGTCCATAAAAACCTCAAATTTCAACATTCAAGGTTCATCCTTGGTACATTGTCAGATATGTTCCATGACTTTCACATCACATCATATTTAATATAAGGGTCCAATGGTTGTTTAGATGCCAAGGTCCAAAAATGGGCAAAAACTAATTTATACCTTTATTTGGAGCAATATTCCCAATCTATGACACCAGTTGTGAACTTGCTGTTTGGTGTCTCTGAAAGATAATATTATTATTCATAACATATCTAAAAATTGGGATGGTGTTTTGCCCCATTATTTTTATAATGAATTTTAAAAACTCATTCCTGTGTGATATGCAGGTGTACCTTAGAAGCCCTGTTACCTTAGAAAGATTGGGTTTACTACACCTAAAATGAATAGCCAAGTCAGTGTACACTAAAACCTAAAATCTCTGATACCAAATAGGTGATGTTATACTTGTTCAGCTCAGTATTTCAGTATTTCTGACTTAACCCTCAATTCCATCCTAAGAAGGTGGCCAATCCCCTTGATTTTTGTGTTCCATTTTCACACAAAGATGGCGGCTCATGGAGCCAATGGCATAGTTCCAAAATAGTTCCAGGAAGTCAGCATCATGGGAAGGAAACAATACACCATTGTTTGGAGCAATATTTCCAATATATGACAGCGGTTGTGAACTTGCTGTTTGTTGTTTCTGGAAGAGGATATTCTTATTAACAACATATCTAAAAATTGGGATGGTGTTTTGCCCCTTTATTTGTATAATGCCTTTTCAAAACTCAATGCAGTGTGGCATGCATCCCTCAAATCCATCCAAAGTGGCGTCATGAAAAAAAACCCCACCATTTTTTAGAGCAATACCTCCAAAGTATGACACCAGCTGTGAACTTGTTTTTTGTTGTGTCTGGAAGAGGATATTTTTATTAACAACATAGCAAAAAAAATAGAATGGTGTTTTGCCTCATTTCTTTTAATGATCGTAAAGCGCATTGCTGTGTGACATAAGCCTGTGATCAAATAGTGCAGAGGGAAGCGGAAGTGGTGAATTGTTCTGGGCCAAGGACATGGGGGAATCAAGATTGGGTACTCATTACATTGCATGTATTGGGAAGGGGTCTCTTCAGACGACTTTATCCCGGGCCCAGGCAAAGCTGTTTGTTCAGCTCAGTATTTCTGTTTTTTTTTCTGGGATTCTGGCCTCATCTTTTTAAGTGTACTATCGGCCAGATGATCAAGTGACTACGCAACATGTTCTCACTGGCGCTACGTTAGCAATAAATTCAAGATGGTTGAGAGAAGTACCATTTTGAGAGAAGTCATTAAAAAAAACAACCTCTGGAAATAAAACAAGGCGTTGATATGATTTCCTTGATGCAACCTTAATTTCCTTGATGGTGATTTAATATTTGAAAAAAAATATGAAATGTATTAAACAAGTCAGGAACTTTTAATGCTCTGACCTGTGACAAAACATTTTATACACACTTAACTTTCAATCACCAGTTGCATCTTATGAGTTGACTTTACAAGGTAGCTTGCCATTGTCATTGATGATGCATTAGGTATCTGCACTCATATTGTTGTGTGCAATCTTCCTTCATTGGCAATTCAATATGGAATACCTTGGAAGGACAACAGATGTATTGATTTCAGTAAGCATACCACCACCATGCTCAGGGTACTTCGGTCAGGGGAGGATGATGGGGGGCGGGAAGTTCTACAATCAGGATACCTCTTTACAAACTGTCTCCTCCTATGTGTCATCTCTAATCAACTTTTACTTTCCTATGCGACCATAAAACAGTCCCACCCCCGCCAACAGTCACCACGACAGAGGTACCCTGACTGTAGAACTGTGCCCCGCCCCCAATCCTCCACCATCTCTGAACGATTTTGCATGCTGCACAGCTTCCTTTCGGTTTCCATTGTCTCACCTGGACAATGTGATGATGAACTTTACAAGTAATGAACATTGTTTACAAGCATCCATACCATGATTGTTGTAATCACTGCTGCTAACCTACAATTCACTTGTCAGCATTGCAGTGGGATATTATTACAATGATGCAAGCAGCTGAATTAGATCGCAACAATGTGACAAGAACCACATGGTTGTCTGGTGCCAATATGAACTTCTGTGCCTTCAATATTCACCTGATATTGAATACTGCATGCAAGCAAACTCTTCTAACAAAAACTCCAGGACCATGCTGTCAAACTAGTCTGAGGGAATCTCTAGCTAGTATGAATTAAGTTATTTTGCAATACAGCTGGTAACTTAACGAGTAAGATACAAGCTTCATAGCAAATATAAAGTTACAGGTGCTGATTGAAAGACTAGTTAGGATGGGAGTCCTTGTTGCAAACAAGAGTGCTACAATTCTTTAATCCTCTCCTATTTCATCACTTTATTCCAAGACTACTACTATCGCTACGACTACTACGACTACTACTACTACTACTACTACTAAAATGATGATGATGATGCTTATTATGATTTTACAATTAAAATAATTAATGTCTATCAAACCAATGTGCAATGTGCTATTCTTGCTGTGTGGTGTCAATTCATTTTGAAGTGCTATGGTGTCCTTAGAATTTGCTTTGTCATTCACAGGTTAGCCATCTTGTTTTCACTATTAAGGTGACATCAGAGCCATGGATTTGAGAGTTGCGACAAGTCGGTTGGTGACATGGTCCTCATAGCTTCAAGTAATTGAAGCCAATTGAGATTTTGAAGTCCGTTATAAAAAGAATGAGGCAAAACACCATCCCAATTTTTTGATATGTTGTTAAAAAAACATCCTCTTTCAGAAACACCAAACAGAAAGTTCCTAACTAGTGTCATAGATTGGAAATATTGCTCCAAACATTGGTGCGAATTAATTTTTTCCCATCTTTGGACCTCTGTATCTCAACAACCATTGGAGCCTTTTGTTAGATGTACTATGATGTGAAAGTCATGGTACATATCAGACCATTTACCAAGGATGAACCTTACACATAGAACTTTGAGGTTTTTACAGACATTTGGAAACCCTAGAACATATGATATCTACGAAAAGTAGAGGCACATTATTATGGTGTGCTTTGACTTACAGTGCT
>NC_085865.1:17899697-18012197 GCF_034702125.1 Engraulis encrasicolus | reverse complement strand
CTTAAAATATATTTGTTGCGAAAATGCACACAAGGATGCAATATCGTCCGCTATTAATAATTCAGTCATGCACATTGGGAAGATTGCGATCAGCTAAGATATGCGCCTGTCTATATAACCTCATAGCCCTGCCTGGCTCTCATAAAACAGATTACATCTGTCTTCATTCACAAGGTGCCTTTGAAACACTGACTGCAATTTATGTTGCTCTTATCTCAGTAATGCATAGAGCGACAGTTGTTGACTGACTGATATGTGTCTTGTGTGACTGAGAGACCTTGTGGAAACACATTACAATACATTTTTGTTCATGCATTAAAAAAAAAATCAAAATAAAAAAAAGCAACATACAGTTAGTTTGTAGGTGCAAAGTACAGTTCCTGGGGCAATGTGGGGTAAAATACTGGGTGGGCACATGGGTGAGGGAAAGGGACCACTCCCAAATGCATATGATGTAATGAAGAGCCGATTCTGCCCATCAGAGCCCTTTGTCCCCCCTTGTTAGCTTCCATAGGTGAGGGTTGTTTGAGATTACCTACATTCATCCCGCTGGTATGGGATGCGATCTTACAACCTTCTGAACCCTGAGATCGGTTCCCTAACCATTAGGCCACACAGGCTCCGTTAAAAACAGTAACTGAGTCATATTAACCCAACATCTTTTTTCTTGGCTTTTCTTAATCTTTTTTTTTCCTTCTTCTTGTGTCCTTTTCTCCTTCTTCTGTCTCTCTCTTGGTTTCCACAGGGGATTCAGGGCCCACTGGGACCACCTGGACCACTCGGACCCGTAGGCCCAAAGGTCTGTCAACAACAACAACAAACAAACACAAACAACAACATAGTTAGCATTTGTAATTTTGCCACTCCTTAAATCGAGGCGAATTAAGTGTTGTTTCAAATTTATTTATTTATTTATTGTCTTAATTGTGTCAGGTTCGCCCGGGAGCGCCTTAATGAGTGAAGGTTTAAATTAATTGGCCTTTATCTCGCAGCGTGCAGTTCAGCTAAGTCTATAAACATGGCCTGGCAGTTATAGCCCGCAGTGCAGTGCAGTGCGGTGTAGTGTAGTTAGGTGCTCTGGACAAACAGAAAAATACTATTACAAGGAACACCTTATCTCCACAGCGCACAGCCTTAGGGACACCTTCATTAGGCTTGTGTGTGTGTGTGTGTGTGGGATACTGGGTAGTGGAAAACTCTTGCCATTCATTAATTCATTCATTTGTTCATTCGTTGGTTCCTACGTTCATACCCCAGGGTGAATTGTAGGCACTGCGAACAGAGGAATACTATTAAAGGGTACGCCTTATCTCTATCTTGGTTTTTCTTACATGTGTGGATTATTTTGGGACAAGTCCATCCATTCATTAATTCACGTCGATACAGTTGTTTCTTTTGCCTGACATGTATTGCCCAGGGTGTAGCGTAGTGTAGGTGCTGTGTATAAACAGAGGGAGACTAGGGGAACACTTAATCTGCACCAGGGCCTTGGAGACACATTGACTTTCTATTTAGACTTATGGTTTATTTTGGGAACACTGAGGGGAAAGTCCAATCATTAACCCTGTTAAGACATCGCCTCTGTTATAAATTAGCTGTTACCAGAATGGCAATGACCACGTGGAAATGTATTATTAAAGGCCTTGTGCACTGTCACTGTCATGTAGTACTATGGTAGTGAATGTTTTACAGTGACTATTACAGGCGCACATTAAGGGGCTACTTTGTTTGTTTGTTTGCTCATTCATCAAGTTGTATTTTAACTCCATCCATCCATCCATCCATCCATCCATCCATCCATCCATCCATCCATCCATCCATCCATCCATCCATCCATCCATCCATCCATCCATCCCACAATTTCTTCATTAATGTATTCTCTTTATAAGTCTTTGTGTCTCTACATACGTCTGTGTGTGCATGCATTACATGTGTATGTGTGTATGTACCTGTATGTGTTCATAGGGTGATTCTGGTGATCCCGGTGCTGTAGGTGTTTGCGGAGACCCTGGTACCAAGGTGAGCATGTCCTTGGACCTCCTCCTTTCCTCTCTCAGCACATCCTCCCCTCTCCCTCCTCTCAACCTCATCATCACATCCCCTCTTCTATTGTCCAATCCCTTCATTGTCAGCTCATCACATTGCATCGTCCATTGTCAAACTTCTCTTTCTCCATCCCTGTCCCTCATGCAACACACCCTCTCATCTCCTCCTCCTCCTCCTCCTCCTCCTCCTCCTCCTCCTCCTCCTCCTCCTCCTCCACATTACCTACCTCGTCATCAGATGGCTCTATCTTTGTGACGTTGCTGATTCTATTCTCTTTGTTCCACCTGTCTTTGTTTTTTTTTTCATTGTCCAGTCCCATTCCTGATTCCATTGTCAAAGTTCCATCTGTCTTTGTCACATTCCTTTGGTCAATGTCAAATTCAGATCTCCTCATGTAGTCACCAACTTCAGTCACCTCAACATACCAGTCACATTCTTGATGTCAAAGTTACACTTCTCATGACATTCCACTGTCACATATGAGTCCCATCTGCCATCCTTTTATCACTTTGCCTCGTCCATTGTCAAAGGTCCAATCCTGTGCCAAATGTTCTTTATTTTATCGTCAAAGTCTCCTCTCTCTCTCTCTCTCTCTCTCTCTCTCTCTCTCTCTCTCTCTCTCTCTCTCTCTCTCTCTCTCTCCATCATATTCCCTCCCTCAATGTCAAAGTCTCCTGTCTTCAAATCATATCCACCAAGCCTGCACGTGTGTCAGCCTACATCACGTCATGACACCCCTTTTTTTTCCAATTTCACCCATGCAAGGGGGCAGCCCAAAATAGTATCCCAATGGAGCAGTACCGGCGGGATGGTACCATGCTCAGGGTACCTCAGTCATGGAGGAGTATGGGGGAGAGCATTGGTTAATTACGCCCCCCACCAACTTGGCGGATCAGGAGCCCTAACCCCTTACCCATGACTACCCTGAAGTTTTAGCCAGGCGCCGGCTATCCCTAGGGGGCACCAGAGATAGCTTTCCTTTCTACTTATCACATGCTATTTTCAAAGTCCCCTCTTATCGCAATCCCCCTTCCATTGTCAATACCCCGCCTGTATAAAGATATAAAAATAAAGACTTGACTCAACATGACTACCAATCAAATTCCTTCTTCAATATCCAGTCCCCTGTCTCTTGTGACATTCCAGATGCAATCATCATGTTCCCTCTGTTTAGTCACCTATCCTCTGTCCCAATTACGCATTATACTTCACTTCACTCCTCTTCCTCTGCCTATGTAGGGTATGGCAGGAGAGCCTGGATTTCCAGGGTTACAGGGACCCATGGGCATTCCAGGGTTCAAAGGTCATAAGGTAAGGAGAACACAATGGCTGGATCTCAAATGGAGCACTTGTGCACTTCGGGCACTATGTTTTAGTGCGTAACTAATACGGCATGCGCACTGAAACATGAACACTAAAGTGCACAAGTGCACCATTTGAGATTCAGCCCATGTCTGTGTTTGTCATGTAGCAGTGATGGCCACGCTCAATTTCAAACACGTAAAAATATATATTGTTGGTGTGCGTAAGGAACTATCAATTTAAAGTGGAGAAAGCCACCCTTGCGAGCTCAGTGTCATTATTATTTAAATTCAACTGTTGAATGAATAATAATGAGACTGAGCTTGTGAGTGTGGTTTTCTCCACTTAAAGTTGTGTCTGACAGGAATACACATACGTGTAGTAGACATGCACAAACACGCACACCCACACACGCACTGACGCACACACGCACGCACGCACGCACGCACACGTGTGCGGGGGTGCACACACACACACACACACACCTTCAGAGTCAGCTCCTAATCATCAATCATTGATATGAGTCCATGCAGGTTTGCAGGTTGCTCTGCAGCACATTAATTTCCAACGCCTCTGGCACATTGCACTCTGCATGCATTGTAGAGTCCTCTTTTGGTTTACAATTGTTTCCTGTGAAGTGCCTATTAATTAGCTCCTGTTGACTGCAACCCTGTCACCCATGGATACCCATTAGCCATCAGTGATGTCCTGTGTTGTTACAGGGGGACCACGGGGAGGAGGGACCCAGAGGAAGTACGGTAGGTTTATCTTTCATTTTAATCTATAATAGGGGAGGTTGAAAGAAAGGGGAGCCAACTAAAAAAACAACTAAAATCAATAGACTATTGATCATTGACTATTGAGTATACTATTGATCTAGCTTTCATTTTAATTGTTTTTTTTCCCCCTTTCTTTCAACCTGTTGTTATAAGAGAAATGTACATTATGTTATGAAAGTGAAAGTTATGAAAGTGAACTTTCATTGTTATCGTTCATATTACTGTATAATGATACATTTAATGTACTATTGTGTGCATATATATAAAGTACATAATAAAATAATAATATGAACACATATAGTACATACAATTCCAAAATATAATGTAAAAAATATTATAACTTAATGGCTCCAAGACGGCAAGCAAAGGTGTAACACACCAAGAAGGCTATAGATCTTGCATGTAGATCAAAGCCATTAGCAGAATAATCTAAAGTCTGAAAGGGGAAGCGACATGCTATGCAACAATGCATGGCCTTCCTTTTAACAAGTGGAGCAAGTGTAATATTGCTCTTTGCTCTCAATAACTTGGTCTGATTGTTTCGGAAATGAGCTAATTTCTCTGTGATTTGTTGCACAAAATGTGTGAAATGAAGCAATGTCTCCTGCTAGCTGCTATTCTCATTTCACTGGCTGCACGTTTTTTTGGCTTTCTTTTTTGTGTCAATTTTTATTATCAGACGAGGTGAACAGCTACTGAGAGCTCGAGTTAGCTTTCTCCCCCCTATTCATTGTGGCCTGCCGCTGAGTGCCTCTGAATTGCTCACCGCCATGCCCCTGACTGAAAGCCTTTTCGCTAAATCGACCAGGCGTTTTTTTAGTAATGTGTGACTTTTATGGTAATTGATGCTGTCTGCCTACCTCTTAACCTTTCTCGGAGCCGAAAGAACGAGCGAGCGAGCGAGAGAGTGGATCGAGCACGCATCAGAGAGGCGTTTAAAAAGACTTGACGTCTTGAGTGAGTCCAAAATGAACCGCTGAGAGTCTGACGGCACCCGTTTGACTGAAGCTTTTGTAGATTTTAACTCTATTTTCAGCTCTGAGGAAGCTCAGAAGCATCAGCCCACCTCAGCACGCCTCAGTTCAGCTCAGTTCAACAGTCGCATAGTGGCAGACTCACAGCATAGGCTGATGTCAGGGAGTATGTGTCTCCATGCATGCATAGTGCAGGAGTCCATACACATCAGGGAGAATGCATACGGTGGAGCTGTGAAGAGTTCAGATGCAAAACCCCCTAAGTGCCTTTTCAGAAAATAATCTTAATTCATTTTTATTTAATACAAAGCTATCAAAATTGCATATTTTTTATATTATTTATGTAATATAACTATTTATATGTATTATCAAGTACATAAATGTAAACCAAACCAACAACGGGGTTCTCTAAAAATATAGAAGTGCAGGTCTTCAGAAATGGAGTTAGGGGGTTTTGCATCTGAACTCTTCGCATAGTGTTGTGCATACGGTGGAGCTGTAACCAGTACTGTAGACAGGTTGAGCTGTCAGTGTACTGTATCACAGTTTGACATCTAAGATTTTACATTCTTCCTCATCATTATGTTACACCTATGACACTATTATTGAAAGACACTCACAGTTATTTGGTTAAAGGGGGCTGGTCACAGTTACTGGAGCAAAGTGGTGTGATGTGCCTCGCTAAAAGGGCACTTTAGTCATGGATCACACACATGGTATTCAAACCTTCCAATCACAAGAACAACTTCCTGTGGGATCAATAAAGGAACTCTACTCTTCTCTAACCCCATAACCATTGGGCCACAGCTGACCCTCACAACACGCCTTGGCAACTGTGTTGCTGTGAAGTGTATAGGACTCCCTAACGCCAGTTGGGAGACTCAAGGCAGCCTAGCTCTACATGTGGTGTGCAGGTCAAAGGTTAGCTAGAATGTGCTGCTAGCTCAGGGACTCTGTGTGAATACTTTACAGCAGTGGTTCTCAAACTTTTCCATCCTCTGGAAGCGTCCGAGCCCCCCCAAGCAACAGCATTACTCGCCTTTCCTATGTTATTCAAATTCATGACAATTTACATTATAACATTGGTGAGGGCTTAAAATGTATTGCTTATTGGAGAGAGGAAATAATTTCCTTGGGGCGAAAAACCCAAAATCGGATGTCACAGCCCCCCCCTGCAATGCCTCCGCGCCCCCCCCAGGGGGGCTTGTGCCCCACTTTGAGAAACGCTGCTTTACAGTGAGAGCCACATAGGTGTTTTGCAGCATGTTGTCTTGACTGCACCATGGTTGCTCCTTGCTATGTCCAGCGCGAAACATCTTGGATGTCTCATGGAACTTGCATGGTATGCACATAACATGGAAAACACTAGTGACTGTTTTTGTACAGTGCATCATGGGTGCCGCTAGGGGGGGAAAAGTGGTACATATTCTAAGGGCCCAAGCACTGACAGGGGCCCACAAGGGGGCCCAAGCACTGACAGGGGCCCTTAATGGGACCCAAAATTCGAATCTTTCATGGGGCCCAACATTTCTGGCAGCGCCCCTGCAGTGCATAGCATTAGAATTACAAAGTAGACTCCATATGTCTATGTCTAACACTAAGGCTAAAAATTTGTTAAAGGTCAAAAGTCAACCAGAATCTACAACTCATAATACAGGCTGGGATCAGGGAATTGTCAATGGGTTCCCTGTAGTGAGCAAGTAGACTCAAGACAGCCTGCTGAAAGGTCAACTGGAATCTATAGCTAACTCTCCGTCCCGTAGGTAGTACAGGCTCAGTTGGGGTTAAATGTGTTCATGCACAGTGTAGTGAATGACTAGCGACTGACTGGAGTCAGTGTGAGTAGACCTGTAGACATTGGGGAAAAGGTCAAATGTCAACTGGAGTTTACGGCCCGAAGAACAGGTTGAGCACTATACGTTCCCATAGACGTTCCCATATAGCAGTGTTTCTCAACCTTTTTTTAGGCGAGGCACCCTTTCAAATCCTGACAAATTTCAAGGCACCACAAACCAAAAAGCCGTAACATGGCATCGCATCCGATATCACACAAGCTTAGAAAAGTAACACATTTGGAGACGTCACACAACCTATGTTCGAAGTTGCAGCTTACTGGGCGACTTACATTTACTTAATTGTGTGTAAATGGCAGATGAAAGATTCCACTGACTAGGCATTAATTTATTAATATAAACAAATATGTATTATATTACATAATTCATTTATCAGCCACGTTTCCGCAGCACACCTGAGGGGGCCCTGTGGCACCCCGGTTGAGAAACACTGCCATATAGTATACGTTCCCATATAGTGTGTGTGTCCTCACACAGTGAGTCAGGAGACAGGAGGCAGCTTGTAGGATGTAGACGAGGGGATCTTGAGGAGAAGATGTTCACATGGAGTATAGGACTACTAACTTTGAGCCCGTATGTAAACGGAAGCCAACTACTAGAGTTCGGCAGCACAACGTTAGTCAACCTCCCTCCCGAAAGATGTGATGGCTTTGAGCTATCGGCCTATGACATCATTTGGATCAGTGGTGTCGCACCATGGGGAATTATCGCTCCGACTGGGAGGTTGCAGGTTCAAGCCCTGAGTGGGGAATTAGCGCAGAAGAATAACACCACTTGCACATAGACAGGGGGAAAAGTCAAAAGTCAAGAGGAGGCTGAACTCAGGGGGGAGCACGAGTATGAGCTCCAATGACTTGTATAAGCCAATAGAGGGGAACCCAGGGGACACAAGGCAGGCTCATTCTGGGTCTGTAGACAGGGGAGTATCAAGGAGACTGGGTGCGTTCCAATATGCGACCTTGCGTCCTACACTTGTGCTTGCGGCCTCGTACCAGGAAGTAATATGTTATTATGACATCACTGACAATAGCATTATATTTCAATATCTCGCAAAAGCTCAATTGTAAAGTCATTTTCTCATTTGCATGGTGAATGAAGAATAGTCCCCCAAAAAATGTTTTGGCTAAGCTGACAGTGGGGAAACTTATTTGTTTTGTCCACGGAGGAGGGGCCAGGAGGCGGGGCGAGGCCACAAGCCTAAGTGGAGGACGCAAGGTCACATATTGGAATGCACCCACTGTGTTCCTATGAAGCATGCCATTGGATCGGTGCAGCTCAGGGAGTTTGTGTTCCCTTATGGGAGCCGTGAGACAAGGCAGCCTAATTTTGGGCCCAGAGAGACAGCGAGATATTGTGTGTGTGTGTCTGTGTGTGTGTGTGTGTGTGTGTGTGTGTGTGTGTGTGTGTGCGTGTGTGTGTGTGTGGGGAAAAAGGTCAGCTAGAAACTACAGATCCCCCCAGGCTGTGAATGCAGATGATAACCTTTAACTGGCTTACAGCTCCCAATGTTAACACAACTCTCCCTCTCTCTGTCTCTTTCTGCCCCACCTGCTTCTCGCTCTCTTTCTCTCTCTCTCTCTCTCTCTCTCTCTCTCTCTCTCTCTCTCTCTCTCTCTCTCTCGCTCTCTCTCTCCCTGCCAAATCCCTACCCCCTCTCTCTTTGTGCCTCCCTCTGTCTCTCTTTCGATGCCGCCACTTCTCTTTGACTCAATCTTTTTCTCTGTATCCCTCTCTCTCTCTCTCTCTCTCTCTCTCTCTCTCTCTCTCTCTCTGGGGTCCCTCTCGCCCCATTCCTTCTATCCCTCCTTGGCCTTACCCTTCCGCATCCAAATGCCCCTCTTCCCTCCTCCCTCCCTTCACCCCAAACCCCATCATCGTCATCATCACCATCATCCTCGGCCAGGGGGAGAGAGGCAGCGACGGAGCTCCCGGCATCCCAGGAAGGCCGGTGAGTGAAAGCACAGAACACACTGAAGCAATGACGCCCTCTCACCACCAGGGGTCAGTCAAGCTCAAAGGCAGCAAGGACAGGAGGCGTTCATATGCCAACTCCACACAACACTGCAGAAGAGAGATGTAGAATCAGCCTAGAGATGACAGTCACCATTCACATCCTAACGCTGTTAATTACGGGCCCTGGTTGTTATACTGTCCGGTGTTATTGGGGAACAAGATTGGACGTTTAATCACGCAAGTCTTGCATTATGTAACTGGCTCGGAAGTGTACATCGCTTCTTGTCTGCTTGGCTCTTGTGATGTGGTAATTATTGCAGTGTACGTGTACAATCTAAAGCCTTTTCTATCTGTTGCGATGTGCAACAGCAGAAAGGGAAGTTGATAAGCTGCAGGGCATTGGGGAAAAGGATGGAAACATCTGTGGCGTACTCAAAACTATACACTGCAAAAAATATATTTTTTTGTCTTTCTTTTATCTCGCCGTCTCTCCATCTCCCTCTGTACCACCCTCTGTGTATCTCTCTTTCTGGTGCAGAGTTAGGCTGGGATAGGCTCCCTAATAAGACACACTCGCCCTTTGATATCGCTGTACAAAGTTTTAACAGGCTTTTCTCGTCTCCTCTTCTCCTCTTTTCTCCTCCCTCTCCTTCATCCTCCTCCTCTTTGCCGTTCTCCCTCTCCTCCTCCTCCTCCTCTTCCTCCTCCTCCTCTCTTGTCCCTCTCTTTGCAGGGTGAACCAGGAGCCAGGGGAAGCAAAGGAGAGGTGTGTGGGCAATTGGACCGCAGCATTGCAGCCTCATTCGGGCCCTGTGAGGGATGCTCTCCACCCTTTACGCCTGGATGGGAGAAAACAATGCATCGACCGACCCCTTTTAAAACTTTCCTGTGCCGCGCTGCTCCCCAAAGAAAACCGCACAACATTTCTGACGGTCGAGTCGGGTCAGGTTGACGGTTTTGAAACACCCACTCACTCACTCCAGCCGTGCCAAATGCATCGAACTCTGAGAGAGAGAGAGAGAGAGAGAGAGAGAGAGAGAGAGAGAGAGAGAGAGGAGCAGAGAGCTGAGAAGCTTTTTCAGCAGAGTCAGTGCCCTTCTTTAAAATTTAAAGGAGGAATTAGGTCAAGCAATTTAGCTGGCAGATTGTATTGAGCTCGTCCAGATTGATTTCCCTTCTAATTATCAACATTTCTGCTTTCTTGTCAGTTTCGTAGACTGTACACTTTTGAAATAAACTTAGTTGGACACTTTCACTGTAGAGTAAGATGTAAAAGGTTGTCAGTTCTACCATATCTGCCTGCTACCGTATGCAAGTACTTCCTCTCTTGTACACTCTGACAACATACTGCAATTCATATGTTTACATATTTATGTATAATCTTATTAACTTACCAGACTTTTAGCAGACACTTTTATCCAAACTAACTTAGAAACGAGGACAAAACAAGCTATCCTGTTCACATATGTTTAGAGGAAGACAGGGTTAAGCAGTTGGATATTGCAACCTGCTCCCCTGGCCAATATAGAGGTTGATGATGTGTGTGTTTGTCTCCCCAAATTTCACTTGGGGAGTATTCCAAGAACCTAATTAAGTGAAAAACCTGTAGGAAGTAGTAAATCTTGTAATAGATAGCCCACAGTTACCATTTAGTTAAGAAATTGAGGAGTCCAGGCATTTGTATTATATGATTTACCGCTATCTAAATATTAATTTAACGTGAATTGCTACTCAGTCAGGATCTTGGCTTACACCCTCGGCGTGTGTTTGGCACCCTATGCAAAAGATACACACACTGTGGGAAGAGAAACAGACCGCTAGACACAACAAGTTATTGCAACACTTTGCCCCTCCCCCCTCCCTCCAGGAAACCAGCCCTAACAAAGTGCATTCATGGTACAGGGCAGTCTTGATGGTGGCAGAGGAAGTCAGACACATTAACACTGTATGCCAAAATACAGAGCTGCAGGAGCAGCTGATTTGATAACGCCTTTCCTTGACTGCACCATGCACGGTTAGGGAGACATATAGTTGCATAATGGTTTGTTAGTGTGTGTGTGTGTGTGTGTGTGTGTGTGTGTGTGTGTGTGTGTGTGTGTGTGTGTGTGTGTGTGTGTGTGTGTGTGTGTGTGTGTGTGTGTGTGTGTGTTCGTGTGTGCGTGCGTGTGTGTGTGTGTGTGTGTGTGTGTGTGTGTGTGTGTTCGTGTGTGCGTGCGTGCGTGCATGCATGCGTGTGTGCATGTGTGTGTATGCGTGCAGCGGGGCTGATAAATGTTTACATATTTGGCACACACTTCTGCACAACCAAGTCGACTTCCAAAAGAGGACAGAACTATGCAGGGTAGTCAGTGCATCTGGGCCAGTCAGTGGCAGTGTTGCCAGGGTATCGGATGTGGTTGTTTTGTTGTTGTTGTTCTTGTTCTTGTTTTTTTCCTTAGAAACTGTCCAAGAGGCCGGCCCATTGGTCCATCTGTACAGTAATATAAATAGTGAGCTGGGTGGCCTGTGTGCGAGGGGCCGGTCTATGACTAAACTGAACTGACTGCAGTCCAGCCCTGAGCTAGGGTAGTGTGGTGCGTGGAGTTTAAGCACCTTTTCTATTGTGATCGTAAACCGTTTAAAAATAGCTTTTAATGGTTACTTGCGTGAAGAATGATCAGTATCAGCAGTATCAGCTTGTAGACATTACATTACACTACACTACACTACACGTAGCTTTTTTATTCAAAGCGACTTACACTTATTTTTTAAGTACAGGGTATTGGTTGACGATGCAATTTTGCAATAAACCTCTCCCACGCTTGTGTTTAGACACTCTCCCAGAGGCATGTTATTGTCGCCCGTTTGTTTGGCAGTTTGTTATTGCTGACCTCAATAGATGTTTACACTTGCTTAGGCGTAAACTTCTGCAAAGCAATAGTGACTCCCAAAAATGGGCAAACCAAGCTGTATGTACGTGTGTATGTACAGGATCACATAGTAAACAAGGCTAGTACAGCCAGCCTATAGGGCTATGTTGTGGGGTATGCTACTCTCTATTCCCCTCAGGACCGCATTAAAGAGGCACTAGGTAGGATGACATCATTTGCGCGGTGCCCATGGCATGCCTGTCTCAAAATCTACACCGTAATGAAAAAATACAGTTCGAATAAACTCGCTGTGAGACAGTTTTTCATCCCGGAATGCCAGCAGTTGATACAAATCTGAATACGGTATTTAAAGCAATGTTTTCAAATGATAAGTGTTTCTCCCGATACTCCCTCGGATCGCGCTGCCAAAAGTTGCATGTGGGGTTTTCTGACAGCGGACCGTGGAAGTGATCACGAGAGCCATCGTTCACTTACTAAAGACTCACATAAGCGTCGTCTGACTCGGGACCGTGATTAATGAAACCTTTAATCCTACCTGGAGCCCCTTTAAGCCAATGTGGTGCCCCTGGGCGCTATACCTCACCGGTGCCCATTTATGAACAATATTTGAAGAGTTCAGATGCAAAACCCCCTAAGTGCCTTTTCAGAAAATAATCTTAATTCATTTTTATTTAATACAAAGCTATCAGAATTGCATATTTTTTTATTTTATTTATGTAATATAACTAATTATATATATTATCAAGTACATAAATGTAAACCAAACCAACAACAGGGTTCTCTAAAAATATAGAAGTGCAGGTCTTCAGAAATGGAGTTAGGGGGTTTTGCATCTGAACTCTTCATTTGTAAAGTTTGTGTATTGTGGTGCCACCTAACTGGTCAAAAATGCTTGGCCACCGTGCCACTGGCCCTTATAATCCGGCCATGATTCCCCGGTACACGTTCTAGACACTACAATAAAATTAGGACTAAACAACCCAGTAATGCGATAGGGAGAGTGAATTCATGGTTCCACATATACAGGTTTTACAAGACACGACACAGTAGAGTAGAGTAGTAGAGTTGAGATACTTTATGAGTCCCTAAGGAAAGTAAGGAAATTACACAAGTCTCCTTTAGATCTCTCGACTACCATTTACTATAACGTGCCTACTGATAAGGCCTTCATTCTAAACTTTTGACGATAGTCAAAAGGTTCTCCTCTGAAATCTGTAGTGTTCCTTTCAGAAGAGCGTCTTTTTTTCTCTCTCCAAGCAACGGACCCAAATGCAGCAATCGCCTGTTCCCCCTTTTCAGCATACACTTGGCTTTTTTATGATCGCTAATGTTAACGATACGCAGAGTGCACCCAGCTTTCCTCCACTCACCACTATTCATAAAATAGTTACCACAGCCTCTCTCTTCTTCACCACTGCATGCAGCAACAGCAGGCCCTCTGCGGGCACTCTGGCGTGACTGGTAAAAAAAAAGGAACAAATGCATGCAAATTCAATTCTCATGAAATGATGGTGATTGCGTAATGGCACAGGGCCTCTACTAGCAGATGACTCCGAAGCAGAGCCACATATTTGGTTTTCTCTATTCTTGAGCCGTGGGCCCTTCAAATGTAAAGTGCAAAGACAATGTGGACAGCTAAACTCTGAGACATTTTATTCTTGGATGTGGATATTTCTGTGATCACGTAATTGTTCAATTCACTTGGGCCTTCGTTAAAAGCTTTAATGGGGGTTTTAATGGGAGATTTTTTTAAAAAATGGACCACAAATGGATATGAGAAAAATACAAGTAATAAAAGACTTTGACCCTGACGTGTTTGCCGGGTGAAGACCCATGGCAAGTGATTCCACATCCCACGCCAATTGCTCAAAGGTCAAATGAAAGCTATAAAATATCAATTTATAAAAATATCCTCATACGTGTATCTCAGGCCTGCTTTTAAAATGCTTTTATTGTTGTCATAATCTTCCACAAAGACCAGCTTTTACCCGTGCATGATATGCTTATTTTCTGAGGAATTGGAGAGAATTTATGTGGCATCAATTTCCACAAATATCTGTAAAGATGACGTAAAATAAATATGCCCTTCAGATCAAGCTGGAAGTAGCAGTATTAGTAGTAGCCTTTGCTCTTATGGACAGTATATGACTCAGGATTGGCCGAGGGCCAATGGGAACGGTTGTTTCCCTACAGACCCTTGCTATTCAGGTTGCTGGTATTCGTGACTGTGAGCATGTGAGAGCAGAGCAGCAGTTCCCAGTAACCCTTCTGGCCCCTCAGGACAGTGCTAGACATGCCTGACAACTGTCAGCATGTAATGTACACATTTCCAAAGAACTTTAGTTCTAAAAAACTGGACTCCGTCTTGGAACTTGTCAGACATTTTGTTGCTCAGTTGAAGAGCGTCATCCGTTTTTGATTAAGGATAGAAAAAGAAAGACCTTTTGGTAAGACTTGCTATAGCTATTTTATAAGTAGACTAGTTGTAAATGCATTCATAGTCCGTTATAGGATATAATAAAGTGTCAAAGTGGGCTATAAATGAAAGCCGTGAAGTGAAAGCCCAACTGGGAAACTTCAACTCCCGTTGTCATTGTGACACAGCACTCTACAGCACACAAGTGCACACTGCACACAACAGAATTGCATTTATGCCTCGACCGTGCAAGGGGGTAGCCCCCAACGGCGCACCAAAGGAGCAGTGCGGCGGGATGGTACCATGCTCAGTGTACCTCAGTCATGGAGGAGGATGGGTAGAGCAACCAACCTGGTGGGTCGGGAGTCGAACTGGCAACCTTTGGGCTACATGTCTAATGTCTAAATATTCTTATAATATCTCATAACTACATTTAAACGTTTATACAGCACATTACGATTCCTTTTAGCTCCTTTATGAGTACGTATGAATGCATTTATAGGAAATCATAGGCCATTCATACAAGTGGCTTAAAAAGTGTTACCTTAACTTTTCCACTTGCAAGTTTCTGTATTACTGAATGATTTACGAAAACTCCCCAGTTTACTATTGAGCAAGGTTCTTGGAGTATTCCCTCGGATGATGACTGAGAGAATCCCCACAGATATGTCACCTGCTCTCTTGGTTTCTCTACAGAAAGGAGTGACGGGCGACACGGGCCCCAAGGGCCTGGAGGGGAAGAAAGGTGACATGGGACACATCGGGACCGTCGGGCCACGAGGGTCGCCGGGACAAGACGGGTTGCCGGGACAACCTGGGGTTCCCGGATACCCCGGCAAGCCTGTATGTATAACAACAATAACAACAACAATACAAGCTTTTTATTTATCACATGGTACCTTTCAGCAACACCTGTCATGACACCCAAAGTCACCTAACAGACAAAAATTAGGGTAAATAAATTAATAATGAAAATATTAGTTGCAGCTGATAATACAGTGTAATACTGTATGTGTATATTCCCTTTCTTCAGAAACACATCTAGCGTTTTGCATTTTGCATTTAGCGTTTTGCATTTCCCAAAAACACATCTCAGCTACTTTGTTTGCAGCAATGGAATTAGCCTTTGGCAACCAACTAATTTGCTTACTGACCAGCAACTGTCATGCTGCTAAACACACCACATGGAAAGGGTTTTGTTTATATTGTGTAAGATGTTGGGGAAAAGTATTTTTTCCCAGGAAAGTCCTTGAACCTATACACCGTAAATTGCTCTCCTGTGTGTTTGAAACTATGTACTTCCAGTTTCAGTATGCTCCCCATATGTTTTTTTTATATCTGTGACAGGAATGGCTTTAAACCTGTTGAGTCTTGTTCAAAGGCGTTCTCAGCCTGTATGACCTGTGTTCTTCCTTCTTGCAACACATTAAAAGAAATGCAGTGTCACTGTCAACATTTCAGAGTAAACTTGCATACCCAACATAAATCCAGATGGAATATTTAAAATGTTGTTGAGGGTCAAATTACTCTGACAAACTATGAAAATGTCCAAAAAAAAGACCAGAGAGTACACTCTTTTTGAGTTGGAGCAAATGTTACCTGAAGCACAGTTAATTTCAACTCTTTGGGGTAATATTGGTTACACTGGTATTTTTTTGACTGTGAATGTTACACTGGTATTTTTTTGACTGTGAATATTGTGCCTTTTTGTCCTTCTTCTAACAAATTGTAATGTAATGTAAAGAAAATGTAAAGTGTTAATTTGCTCCTTGCTCTGTTTCAGGGAAAGCCCCCATCCGAGGAGCACTTACTGAAACTGTGTGGGGACATGCTGAGAAGTTAGTATTGCCTTGTGCTGAGAAGTTGGGATTGCCTTACCGTGTCATGGCACGTAGTCGGTCTTGACCCTGTGGGAGTTACCGTAGCGCTGGAAACATAAATGACACATTTGATTTTGGGGAAGGGAGTGTTTTTTACATGTCAGTAGTTATCACAAAGACAACAAACTACGTACTCTGGGATATCATGCATTCCTTTTTGCACGCACAGTAAAAAAGAGCACTTACAGAGTTGATTCAACATTTTTTTTAGAGTGCATTTGGTCCCAGAGTACTCTGTAAGTGTTGAATTAACACTGCAGTTTTACTGTGCTGTCAACTGAATGAACTGATATGAAGCAGTCTTTCTAATTGGGTTAGAATAGCTCTTCTCTGTGAGTGGTTGCTGTGTGTTTAACATAGATAGGGCACGCGTAGCCTTCCAGGAAAGGCTTACAGTTTCCCTTGAGACCCTTTTGAAGGGACACTGTGCAGGAAATGGTCAAAAAAGGTACTGCAACTATGCTGCTAATTGAAAATGGGCTGCCTATTGCCAAATTTGATCTTTACATGAAAGTTTAAAAATTAATAAACAAATATTTTCTAGTGTGGTCCAAGTACAGTCATTTTTGCAGCTAAAAAGGGCACTTTTTGGAAATTCAAAATGGCGGACCATGGAGAAGATCCCCCTTTTCATGTATGAAAAGTGTGATTTTTCCAGTCATAATGAATATTTAGAATTTGATGGTGGAGGTAAGTATTCATGAAAAAGGTAACATTAGTGAATGGGCAGCATGAATTCTGGAAATAAACAACTAAAAATCTCACACAGTGTCCTTTTAAGAGTTGCACAGGCATTACTGATCTGTGGTTGGTTCCCGCACTTCTATCGTGAAGCGGTCAAAAGTTCTTACGGTAATGTAATGTACGTCAGCGCCACAGGCAATTTCTGAACTGCAAAATCAGCAAAAGACAGCTGGTAAAATAAAGAAGGAACTAAATGTGCAATACAGACACAATACGTTGATAAAAGAATGTGTCATGAATGGAGATGTGGTGAAATGAAAGAGATAGCATGTGGACAAATAACCCAGTTTCGAAATAAGCCATATTCAGGACGCACCTGAAATTCTACAACTGTTTGTTCTAACTAGTTGCTTGCAGTTGTTGAAGGCCTTATAGTCTGAAAAAAACATTTGTAGTGTCATCTGATTTACACAACACACACAGCATGACCACCTCCCTTTTTTTGTTCAGATTGACTGCACCCTCTTACTATAATGTAATGCAGTGTAATATAACGTAACGTTGTGAAATTCTGCATACCTAGAACATACAGCAGAACCAGTAGTAATTAGATTAGATTATACTTTATTATCATGCAAGCATGAAAATTGCCTTTGGTCTCACAGGGTAAAAAACAGACAGACAGACAGACAGACAGACAGACAGACAGACAGACAGACACAAATAGACAGAAAACACACATACAAATGCTGCATCCACCCCCCCTCCAACCACCCCTCCCAGCACACACATCATATGCAAGTCAGGCATTAGTTCAAAATATCTCTAGCTTTTCCATAGCTTATTGACCTCTCTGTCCTGTCGGCTGGCCTCTACTTCTCTTGTCACCCCTAGACCAACTCCCCCAGCTTCTCCAGACCATGGTCCCCAGGAGCTGTGAGTCGTGCGAGACGGTGAAAGGCCCCCCCGGACACCCAGGGGTCCCGGGCCCTAAGGGAACTATGGGCACCCCGGGCTACCCAGGCCGGCCCGGCTCACAGGGCTACCCGGGTCCCCCAGGCATGCAAGGCCCCCCGGGGCTCAAAGGTCAGATACACACATACCCACAGACACACACATACCTACGCATGCACGGACGCAGACACACATGCACGCACGCCCGCACACACAAATACCTACGCACGCACACACGCACGCACACATACACAAATACCTACGCACGCACACAAGCACGCACGCACACACACACACACGCACACACGCACACAGACACCAGGCTGTCTGCTTTATGAGGTCCACCAATTTTATGAAATATTAGTTACTGTTGTCAAGGATTCAAGGATTCAAGGATATGTATTTGCCATGTACATTGAGTGAAAGTGAAAAGTGAAAGCCCATTGGGAAACTCCAACTCCCATTGTCATTGTGACACAGCACTCCACAGCACACAAGTGAACACTGCACACAATGAAATTGCATTCATGCCTCACCCGTGACAGGGGGCAGCCCTCAGTGGCGCCCCATGGGGAGCAGTGCGGTGGGACGGTACCATGCTCAGGGTACCTCAGTCATGGCGGAGGATGGGGGAGAGCACTGGTTGATTACTCCCCCCACCAACCTGGCGGGTCGGGAGTCGAACCGGCAACCTCTGGGATGCAAGTCTGACGCCCTAACCACTCACCCATAGAGACACTTTCGTGTCACTTGTAATGAAATGCATGGCCGGTGCAAAACAAGTGTGCAGAAGAAGGGTGAAGAAGAAATAAAATAAAAATAAAAATAAAAGGTGTGTGTGTGTGTGTGTGTGTGTGTGTGTGTGTGTGTGTGTGTGTGTGTGTGTGTGTGTGTGTGTGTGTGTGTGTGTGTGTGTGTGTGTGTGTTCAATCAAAGTAATTAGGAGGAATTCAGTAAGCAAATGGCATGAGGAAAAAAGCTCTTTCTCAGTCTCTCAGTTCTAGCTCTGTGACAGCACAGTCGCCTTCCAGATCTCAGTTTTTTAAATAGTCCATATCCTGGGTGTGACTGGTCTTTGAGAATGTTATGGGCCCTAGATAGCACTCTGTTTGTGTATATGTCTTTCACGGCAGGCAGAGGTTGACTAATACAGCGCTCAGCAGAGCACACTATCATTTTGTAGTTCTTTCTGTTCACGCACTGTGGCGTTTCCGTACCAGGTGATGATGGACCCTGTTAAGATGCTCTCCACTGCTGAGGAGTAAAAGGCTTTTAGGATGGGTGTGGAAACTTTGAACTTTTTCAACAGGCGCAGAAAGTACAGTCTCTGCCTGGATTTCTTAATGATATTGTGTGTGTTGTTTGTCCATGTTAAGTCATTTGTGATGTGAACACCAAGGTATTTAAAGCACTCTACCCTCTCAACAGGTTGTTTACAGATGGAAAGTGGAGTGTAGTTTCCCCTCTTTGTCCGAAAGTCCTCCACCATTTCCTTAGTCTTGCTTACGTTTAGTGCCAAGTTGTTGTGCTGCCACCATTGTGAGATGTTAGAAACTTCATTTATGTATGCCTGTTCATCGTTATTATTGATCAGTCCCACCACTACAGTGTCATCAGCAAACTTGATGGTGGAATTCTGACTGCTGCTGGCTCTGCAGTCATGGGTGTAAATGTTATGTAAATGTCGGGCTGTTATATAATCTTCAAAATGGCATGCTGATATGTTGTTAGACTTTACATTATTTAGATTATCTGAATTTGTCCAGATGAAAAATAGCAGTATGTACTGAACTGAAAAAGATAACAGAGAACATGAGACTCATCTCTGAGGAGACACAACACTGGACTCTTAACAGAGACATGTCCTTGTTTATCAGGTGACATGGGCCTGAAGGGACATAAAGGAAACAAAGGCGAAGGCAGACCAGGCCAGCCAGGAGAGCCGGGGCAGATGGGTAAGCAAACAGTCTGAAGCACAGTAAACATCCTGTCCCTCTGCATGCAGAGTCCAGTCCAGATGGCTAACCTCTGAAGTTTATGGAAACAACATACAAAACAGGGTTACCAGAACTTCATACTTAAGGAGGCCACCTTAACAGCAAATAGCTCCACCTTGACTATGTCGCCTAAAAAGATTAAAACAATTTGTGTGGCGAAAGGAATTTTGAAAGATGTTCCACAAATCGTAGGGCGGTTTCATATGATGTTTCATATAAAATTACTCAACATACCCCATCTGATCATGATAAGTCACATGTCTGACAAAGGCTATGACCCAGCCACCCACCTTCACTTATAAAATGTTAACTTTTCAAAAAAATGTAATGTGCTTTAATAAAAAGAACTAGGCTGTCAATTTTTCGAGGCGATAATAAAGTTTAATTCTCAAGGCCAATCAGCGTGGGGATTCGATGATTGCAAATGCACCAAATAACTTTGGTGCACCGACCAGCTTTTTAGGAAGTGAGAGTACTAGCTGTTGTTGCTCCATTGGTATTACTCAACAACCACTACCCTAATTCATCGAGCGCAGATGTGTGCCCAAATACAGCAGAAAGTATTTTTAGACAAAATAACCAGACACAAGTCTGAAAGAACCTTATACAAATGCCTAAACCCATGAGGAGACTTTTTTCAAGGTTCCTCCACAAGTCAGTGAAGGCATTTTCATCGGATTTATAGTCTACATATGGACATAGTATGGCTACTGCACTTTGCTCTTAAAGTCATGTAGCCATTATAGTCGTATATCACACTGCCCTCTCTGTTTTTTCCCTCTCACTTGCTGTATCCCCCTGCCTTCCCCTTCTCTTCCTTTCTTCCCCCGCCCCTCTCTCTCTCTCTCTCTCTCACTATCTCTCTCCTCTTCTTTTGACGGACTCTCCCCATTTCTCTTTGCCTTGTGGCAATAAAGGAGTTGCTCTCCCTGTGTCTCTGTCTGTCTCTCTCTCTCTCTCTTTCTCTCTCTCTCTCTCTCTCTCTCTCTCTCTCTCTCTCTCTCTAATCCCATATTGACTCCCCGTATGTTCCCCTCTCAGGTGCCCAGGGGCCTCGTGGCGGTGATGGCGTTGGTCTGCCGGGAGCTCCGGGCATGACGGGTAAATCTGGCATCCCAGGGCTGCCTGGCAAAAGGGGCCCCCCAGGGCCGTCTGGCATGTGTGACATGTCCCTCTGCTATCAGGCCCTCAGCCACCGCGAGGAACGCTATAGCAAAGGGCCCAACTTCTAGTGCCCAGCACAGACATGACTGAATAGACACACACACACACACACACACACACACACACACACACACACACACACACACACACACACACACACACACACACACACACACACACACACACACACACACACACACACACACACACAGTAGATAAAAATAACAGACACACAATGCAGAAGCTGAAATCATTGTTGCCCTCAGGCGGACAGTGGAAGTCTCGTAGGAGAGACAAGTCATCTCAATGGACGTTTGGCTGCTCCAAGTTTCGCCTCACAGACTGACACAGTTGCCTGCTGTTTCCATCCATACATCTCCATTCAGTTCACATTTCTCTCCATCGTACGTCTGGGTGGGGTCTTCTCTGAGGAGCTTACGGCTGTTGCCAGACAACCGACCAATCAGTGAACAGGGAGTTGATGAGGGAAGGGTGCGAACTATGTCGCATTGCTTATGAGCATGTCAACATCAACGTTAGCAACTGGGTAGAATCAGACGCTCATTTCAAACTTCAACAGAGATCACCCCTCCCACCAGTAGTCATTTGTCAACTCGGTAGGTCCTGACCGTCTGTACAGCACAAGGGTCCATTCCCCAAATCATACTCGCTAACTACGTCAGCTACATTGTTGATTGCGATGCAAAACGTAATTGCCCCTTGCCAACCAACTAAGTTGCTAACTTGCTAGCAACTAGCTATGACACTGTTGGAGGAAAACATCCCTGATCATTTGTAACTGTGCAAACAATCACAAAGTGAGCAATGTAAATATGTTCTGTATAGAACGGCTATGGATGGATGTAAGATAGCAATAGTAGAAAATGGGAGGTGAACACACACTTGGCATCTACCAATGGAGAAACAAGACTCAGGAAATTCTCTCTCTTATGCTGTTTCACACATTATTCTGACGCTACATACACACAGAGAAATAAAGGTTCACTTAGGGTATGTAGAACATTATCTGTACAAGAATATCATCGATGCTGCTCCATTCAGTTTTGTTGCACCTGAAAATGTACAGGATTGACCCTTTATGATGCCATTGGCAACAACACAAACTCCTTTAGGCAAACCTCCAATTCTCTCAGTGTATCTGCAATCATTTTCGATCATATCTTTATGGTGGTTCATCTCTATCCTACAGAGTTTCGCCATGTAACCAACAATATTATTTTGATTTTTCTGTTTGTCTGGTATTATTATAGATTGTATATATTTGTACTGTGGGCTACCAGGTATGTGATATATTGTATCTGGTTAGCTTAATCTGGAAAAGTAGCCTCCCTTTCATTATTCATGAACATTCATACATTTCTCACATCTTTGTTTCCGTTGCTTTTTGTTGTTTATATTGTGGTTATGAGTGCATATGGGATATAGGTCAATTCTTCATTTGGCTTTTCGTCAAGAGTTGTTTCGTCAATCCTGCAGTCATTTCGTCCGCCAGGGAGAAGTTGTTTTGTTCGGAGTTGGATGGGTGGCTTAGAAGGTGTGAAAACGTTATTTGTAATGCAAATAACCTTATTGTCACCAAAATTGCAATGACTATGTCTTAATCTGTTACTTAAGGCTCTCGGTACTGTCATAGCAATGTTGTTATGAAGTAGTTGTGAATTTTCAGCAATAGTGAATAGGCCCACCGGCGACCCCATCTGCAGTAAGAGGCTACTGCATTTCCCTCCTCACATTCTTGCGGCAACTGTCCTTTCACTAAACGTTTTTATTGGCCCACACACATTTTGTTTACACATGTATGTGAAGATGGCCATTGACGCTGCTGTAGGCTACTGTTAAAAGCATGACAATGTTTCCCAGATATTGTCGAAAATCGGCCAGACAGAACAGATATTGCCTTTTCTATTTCTTATGGCCATGATGTGCAAATGTTTATCCAAAAACCACAAATCAAACTTGCTTTCAAATAATAACAATAATGTTGCGCATTATGAACATGATGTGCAAAGGTTTCTCCCTAATCCAAATAAACTTTTCTACCTAATCTAAAGTAATAAAAAACAAGAATAAAGTGGTAAAATGTGGTGTAATGAAGAGAAACCAAATAAACAAATACACAGTAAAAGAGAGCTGTTGCAGTATATATGTCTTGTTTTCACAATGTGAACGAAACACCTCGCGGACGAAACAACTCAATGACAGAGGAAACAACTGTGATAAACTTGCAAAAGTTGAATCGACCTGCTCCCATGGATATGCATCATTGTTTGTAAAAACTGGGCACCAGACAGCTTCATATCTAGTATTCTTGTCTTTTCTGGTGTTAGTTGTTGCTTGCAAACAAAAGAGTGGATTTTTCATGACCATTCTGAAAGCACTTCCAGTGCAGATTGAATTAGACACACCAGCATACGCATAAGGTGTGTGTGTGTGTGTGTGTGTGTGTGTGTGTGTGTGTGTGTGTGTGTGTGTGTGAGAGAGAGAGAGAGAGAGAGAGAGAGAGAGAGAGAGAGAGAGAGAGAGAGTGTGAGTGTGTGCTTTCAGCCTGCCTGTCTGTATGTGTAAGCATGTTCTTGACATACCCTGCCATTAATGTTATGTCCAGTCCAGCCATAGACCCACATAAAATGGATTGACATGAAATGTGTTTCCACACAGTTCTTATTAAATCATATGCAGTAAATGATCCATACTGAATGAATTTGTTCCTCAAAGTGATTTGTCAACATTAATTGCTTTGTATACGTGAGATCGAACATGGAGCTAATGTGTGGATTCACATTTTCATATAAATAGACCAAAGCAATGTTCTGCGTTTGTTAATATGTATTTTTATGGGATATATTTCATTGTGGATTACAGTGTTTGTAAATCCTGCAGAGAACAAAGAACTCCCTACTTTACTTGAAGTCAATCTAAAGGGATTGCTCTCGCAAGAAATAAAGTACGTCTATTAGTTGCATATCTTTTATCATGCTTCTCTGCTTTGTAACATTGAGGTACAATTCCATTGGTTTATATGTCATTTTATTATGATGGTGCTCTTTTGATGTAATATTTGTGTTGTTTTGAATTGAAATAAAATGTACATGTCATTTAAATTATTTTTTTGTTGTCTGTCTATTCATTTGGGATTTTTATGTTTATCAAGCAAGACGTCTTTGACTAAACCCTGGCTCAGGTACGAAACAAGAAACACATCGTGGCAAAAGAGGAACAGTGCATTATCAAGTCATAGTACATAGCTTTAACCGTCATCAATGTTTCAAAACGTCAAGATAGTTTCAAACCTTCATTACCCCAGCGCCTTCTTTTTCTTGCAACATACCTGTTTTTTTTTTAAGCTGTACCGGTAATGAATATCATGCAGCGAGGTCACTGTAACAGAAATAAGTTTCTTAAAAACAGGTCTAGATTCTTAAAACATGTACAGTGAGTCCAATATGTATTTGATCCCTTGCTGATTTTGTTGGTTTGCCTACTAACAAAGACATGATCAGTCAATAAATGTTATGATAATATGTATTCTAATATGGAGAGACAGAATATCAAAAAGAAAATCCAGAAATTAACTGAAGAGAATATATATTAATTTATTTCCATTTCATCGAGCAAAATAAGTATTTGATCCCCTGCCAACTGATTACAGTTCCGGGCCCACAGACCAGATAGGCACTTCCGATCAACTTGTCATCTGAATTAAAGACACCTGTACATACTAACATGCATAAAAGACACATTGAATCAGCAGAATCAGTCCATAGTATGAGTGAATCAGTCACACTCTAACCTCACCAGCATGGGAAAGACCAAAGAGTGGTCAAATGATATCAGGGACACGATTTTAGACCTGAACAAAGATTAAATGGGCTGCAAAGCCACAAGAAAGAGACTGGGTATTAATGACTCGGCTGTTGATGCATTTCTTCCAAAATGTGAGGAATACAAAATGACTATCCATCAGCCTGTCTGGGGTTCTATACAAGATTTGACCTTTTGTATGGATTTGATAATCATGAGAACAGAAAGAAATCACCCTAGAGCTATACAGTATGAACTAGGCAATGATATCAAAGCTACTGACCAAAATCACTGAGAAAACTACTGGTAGCACTTAATGCCACAGAGGTTTAAAATCCTGTAGTGCACACATGGTACCTTTACTTCAGAAGGAACCTGTGCAGTCCCACCTGAGGTTTGCCAACGGACATCAGACTGATTTAGGATATGATAAGGAGGTGCTGTAGTCAGATGAAACCAAAATCAAGATGTTTGGCATTATCACAATTCAATGTGTTTTGAGAAAGAGTACTACTGTCTATGATCCCAAGAACACCCTCCTCACCATCATACATGAAAGTGGTATCATTATGGTTTGAGGGTGTGTGTGTGGCCAAGGCACAGGACAACTTCACATCGTCAACGAATGGATGGAGGGAGACATGTAATGTGCAATCCTGAGTGCAAACGTCCTTCCCTCCACCACTACACTGAAGGGTGGGCCATTTTTGGATCTCCCAACAAGACAATAATACACAACATACAGTCAAAGCAACTAAGGAGTGGCTCAATAAGAAGCATATTAAAGTCGTGAAGTGGCCTAGACAGTCTCCAAATATTAACCCTATAGTAATTCTATGGAGAGAACTGAACCTCCCATTTGCCAAGCTACAGCCACAAACTATTAATGTTTTAGAGATAATGTGCAAAGAAAAATGGGCAAAAAATATTTTCTACTATATGCACAAACATTGTCATCAACTAAAAGAAGCATCTGACCTCAGTGCTAGACAACTAGGGCTTTGCCACAAAGCACTTTATCTTCTTTAGCTTGAGGGGTCAAATACTTATTTGCCTAAATTAAATACAAATAAATTAAAATATATTATTTTAAGTTATTTTCTGGAATTTATTTTTGATATTCTGTCTCTCCATGTTTGAATACATATTATCATAAATGTATAGACTGATCATGTCTTTATTAGTGGGCAAACCGGCAAAATCAGAAAGGGATCAAATACATATTGGACTCACTGTATAGCATCAAACTTAATGCTTCACATGAGCATGTACATTTCAAAAGGAATAACCACATGTGAAGAGAAGTTGTGTGGATAAAAGAGATTTTCTCTAATCAGTCGAATTTCGTTCGACTACTCTACATCGCTACATCGTATGAGACATCCACCGAACACCATAAAATCACTGCCACAGGGAAGCTGTGAGGACCCAACATTTGCCACTTTCCGAGAGGGTATAACAAGCGGGTACGCGCCTGCACCAGTCCTCTTAAATCCCTTCGCTTTCATGGGCACGCCGACTTACTACACCTCCTGTGATTCAGTTTCACTGTCCATCTATAACCTTGCCTGGCTTGGTTTTGGCTCTCTCTCTCGAGAGAGAGAGGGTCCCCGTTCGTCAGAATGGAGACTCCATACCGAGACGACGGTGGGAATAATATGGGACCGCTTCAGTGAGGCTGACGTGGAGGTTACGTGGCGCTATTCCGACATGTCGCTATTCCGACGTTAATGTCTATTGTCGGAATACCGACGCGTTTTCCACCGTCTGCCGCTATTCCTACATGCCGCTATTCCGACATCCCTAACCTTAACCCTAACCCTAACCCTAACCCCTAAAAAGTGTCGGAATAACGGCATGTTGGAATAGCCCCCCAACGTGGACCTGTTTGCCCCAGATGAGAACACCCACTGTTTTTCCTCTAGACTAAAGATGTGTGTGACTCTGCCATGAGCACTGATGCCCTGGCGCAGCCCTGGCCCAGTGGGAGGCCGTACGCCTTTCCCACGGTGGCCCTTTTACTGGCGGTTCTGCCCAAGGAACGTCTGGAACCCCTGTCTCTGCTCTTGGTGACCCCCCGCTGGAGCGGGTGCCTTGGTTGGCAAAAATGTCTAACCTACTTGCGGGCGAGCCTTCGGAGCTACCCTTGAGAAGGGACATGCTTTCCCAGGCCCGTGATGAACTCTTTCACCCACATCCAGAACGAAATTGGACTGATAAGAGAACAATAGGACATATACTGTATATGTCCCCGGTTCTCTGATGGAGAACAGTCGTGGCTCAGTGGTTAGAGCACTGGGTTGGCAACCCAAGGGTTCCCGGTTCAGTGCCCGACCGGACCACGGCTGAAGTGCCCTTGAGCAAGGCACCTAACCCCCACATTGCTCCCCGGGCGCCGCTCAGCAGGCAGCCCACTGCTATGGACTAGTGTGTGTACTTCAATGTGATTCACTAGTCCAATGGGATAAATGCAGAGAAAGAATTGGAATTGGTGGAAAGAGGACAGGCGCAGGCACATACCCGCTTTTTATACCCTCTCGGAAAGCAGCAATGTTGGGTCCTCGCAGCTTCCCTGCCTATCGGCGGTGATTCTATGGGGTTCGGTGGATGTCTCATACGATGAGGACTTCCCATAGAGAGAGTAAGCTCTCTCATTTATCTTCAGAGAACCAGGGACATATACATGTCCTATTGTTTTTTTTCTCTGGACTGCAACGGGTGGGCAGATGAGTAATTGAGAGACTTCCTGTATCTCCTCCCTCATACTCCAGTCACACCCACACCCGACTCTCCCTCCCACTCACCATGCACTACTTCAGTCTGCCTCTCCTCTCAGATTTCACAGTACTGAGGTTTCTCAACAATTCAACACACTTGCTGATCCGTCCCTTGAATGACTGGCTAACAGCTGTAAGTAAACTGACAAAAAAAAACATATTGACTGTTGATTTTCTTTGAAATGTAAGCAAGCAATTGATCAAGTAAAAATATGTTGTGGGACATTATTTGACTTGACATGATGTGTGATTTACATAGCACATTAATTATGATTAATTCATTAGATTATGATTAATTTAATTCATTAATCAAAAATATAAAATGAAACTCTCAATTCCAAGTACAATGTTTTGCAAATTTCACAAAAAAGAGTGTGTAAAACTGAAAATACAAAGCAATTGCTGGAGCTGTTGCTGGTAGTAGCCAGGCTACATTTATATGTTTTTTTTCTCTTCTCCAAATGGTTTCGAGCTACAGAGACCATATGCTTTCACCTAGCACAAAAATATTTATTATTCATCATTTATCTTATATCAAATAGTTTTTCCTATGCAACAATTGTCACACATAACAAATGGGAGCGTACCTATGTCCCCCGGGTCCTATATTCCCCGGGTCCAATGTTCCCTGTCTTTGTTTGGGGTTCTATGTTCCCCGCATTGTATCTAACCCATCCCAAAGCCATCCCTAAACTTACCCTATCAGTAATGCAATGTTTCCAAGTTAACTCTGCTCTGGTTGGATCAGGTTTGTGGTGGGTTAGGTTTTCAGTGCTAGTGTTGTAATTACACCACAAAAGTACTTTTACTTTTACTTTTGACACCTCTGCTTGGAAGCAGCGGGGAACATAGAACCCTTTTTTATAAAAAGGGTCCTAATTTCCCTGCATTATATCTAACCCTGCCTTCCCAAAACCATTCCTAAACTTAACCTGTCAGGAATTGCAATGTTTCTGAGTTTTCAAATTGTGCCCTTCCCAAAAACTATCCCTAAACCTAACCTATCAGTAATGCATTGTGTCTGAGTTGTACATTTCTTTCTTTTTTGAAAAAAAGGTACTAAGTTCCCCGGGTTGTAAGGAACATAGGACCTGGGGAACATAGGGATGACCCCTAATAAATTATGCTTTTGAGGAAAATATTAAGTTATTAATAGTCATTAATAGGTTAAATAATTATAATGCCAGTCATTAATTAATACAAAATTAGTCAAGCCCCACCCCTTGTTCTTTGTAAAATTGATTTGCTGGGATCAATCAAAGCATGCCAAGTTAATGTACATAAAAAAATAATAATTGAAAATCACAGTCATTCAAAATACATTTTGTGCTTTTGATGCATCCACAGATTAACCCGATTTTACTCATCGTGCTGCGTTCAGCAGCTACACGTGAGGGCGTTCCATTCCCTGCCGCAACGTAAACGGAACGGCATACCAGAGGGCAAGAGTCAGGTTATCCACAAATAGGACTCCACATGAAAATATCAAGATGAACGACACTGAAGGGTTTATCTCTACCACACCGTTTGACTACAGCGACTACGACACCGGACCACCAGTGACGGCCTGTGTAAAAACAAATGTCCTTGATTTCTCAAGAGAGTTCCTGCCGCCGTTCTACTACATCATCTTCACCCTGAGCCTTCTGGGTAATGGCCTGGTGCTGTTTGTGGTCGTCAAGTTTGAGCGGGTCCGCACTGTCACCAACATCTTCCTGGTAAACCTGGTGGGTTCCAACCTTGTATTCACCTGCGTGCTTCCCTTCTGGGCTGCCTACCACAGCGACGAGTGGACTTTTGGTACCCCCCTCTGCAAGCTGGTGGGCACGGCAACCTACGTGGGCTTCCACAGCTCTGTTCTCTTCTTGACTCTGGTGACCATCGACCGTTATCTGGCTGTGGTCCACGCCGTGGCCGTCAGTCAACACCGCAAGAGCTGCTACGCTGTGGTGGCTTCAGGTGTGGTGTGGCTCACCTGTGGACTTGCAGGCGTGCGCCCACTGCTTCATTACAAGGTAAGCCAGCATCAAGTGACTACAGTGTAAAATGTAAAAAATCCATGAAAAACCTTCTGTTTACTACTGTGGAGGAACCACTAACATTCTTTAAGGATAATGACAAATTGTTTTTTGGAAGAACCCCAAGGTTTCTCAGGAACACAGGAAACCAAAGGTTCTTTAAGGAAGCCTGCAATTGCAATGGAAAATGGTTCTCTACGGTTCTCTAAGGAACCTTGTGGTTCTTCCTAGAATCTTGTTTTGGTTGTTCAGAAAACTTTTTGGGTTCCTAAGACAACTTTCAGGTGCCCCAACATTTTCAATTGCCCCAATTTTACTATAATTATATCAAAGTAAATGTGTTTTGTTAAAAAATAATAATAATTAAAAAAAAAAACACAAGACAATCTTCAGTTAAGTAAACCCTTTATTTTAAACTGGGACATGGTTTTGATTATGTCCCAGTTTAAAATAAAGGGGTTTTAATTTGAATTACCTACCACTCCTTGTCTCTATGCAAGACTTCCCTTAAAGGTGGTGATCAGGTTAACCACCACAGATAATTAATAGGTACTTAAAGCAATCAAGATATGTATACCATTGAACAATTATCTAAAATTGTGTTGAAATCCATATATTAACATTTATTTTTTTAAACAGAATTTAGTGATGATCCCCCTCATTTTATAACACCTCCTTTGTCAAAATATTCTGGTCCAACTTTGTCTCATTTCAGAGAATAATCATGTTGAACAAGCAGTAACTTCAAAAACGAATTTTATAATAATAGTAATAGTTATTATTAGTAGTATAGTAGTGTTGCAGTAGCCTATTACTTACTTTTTTGCTTCATCCACTAGGTGAGCAAACACTGGGAGAATAACTTGCAGTGCAAGGATGAACTGCATTTCTCCTGGAAGCCATTTGACATATACGTGCACTTTGTGGCCTTCTTCTTGATCCCTTTACTGATAGTGGGATACTGCTACGTGCGGATCATCATAACGGTGGCCTCCACAAAGATCAGTGGCAAACATCGCACCCTGCGCATCGTTTTTGTCATACTTCTCCTCTTCTTCGCGTGCTGGACGCCACGTAGCATCATGCAGTTGGTGGCGCAACATACACGATATGACTGTAATGATGCCGTGGACTATGCTAACTACATCACCAACAACATCGCCTGCCTCTACTTCAGCATCAACCCCGTCTTGTACACTTTCCTCGGACGCAAGTTCCAGAACTATGTCCGCGAGCTCATAGGCGCCTATGTTCCGTGCTTGAAGAGCCACCTGTCTGTGGCGGTCACGAGTAAGTCACAGTCTCATCGCAGTCATCACAGCTCAGATAATCAAGGAGACACTGCTGCAACAGCTTTGACCACTACCTCTGTAAATGTGTAAACATGGAGGTCCTGCACTTAGTTACTGCGTGGAAATTAGTGGTGTGCATTGGCACTGCCCTCACGATTCGATTCGATTCCGATTCGATCCGATTCAATTCTACAATGCATTGCAATGCATTACATTTCTACTGAAAGTAAAGCAAATGTTTCATCAGTCATGATGAGGCAATACAAGTAGTCAGATACTGAGCTCCCGAAATATCAACGGAAGTAATTGAAACTTAAAAAAAATGCTGCATCAATTCTGGAACTTGCTGCATTGAATTGGATCGCCCATGCCCCGCATTGCATTGCATCGCCGAATCGATTATTGTTGACACCACTAGTGGGAACCTCTAAAATTCCTCTGAGGAATCTTAAGCAACAAAACCTGTGCCTTCTCCAAAAACAAATGTTCCTGTGAGAACTAGAGGCTCTCCTCTGCCAATGTCTAGGGAATTTGGGAGTCTGAGGATCGGAAGGGTCATAGCCCAGAATCTGTCCAAGCAATGTGAACCTAAGTGTTCAATTACCTATTTTTGTGATAACAAAAAAGACAGACAAGTTATACAAGTTTTAGAAGCAAAGCAGGAAAAACGAATGCTGGCTTCTACGGAAAACAGTCGGGTGTATATAAGTTACTGTATGTCTGTGGTACAGGATGCTATAGCCTACTTCTGCTTCAAATTCGTTGAATCGAAGGTTTCTGACACCATGTGAAAATGGCTAAATTGTAAGCAACTGGACAGCTCCGTGAGAATACGAATATTTTGAAAAAGTCAAAGTCCTTATGACTAAACTCTTTCGATAGGTTTGAACTGAAAAGAAGGAAGTTGATGGGTTGGGTAGTACATGCTTCACTGCATGTTCATCTACAGTGTGTATGTAAAGTGTACATAAGCAAGGCATCCTACTCAACATTACTCCAGAGATTGTATTGTGTTTCTAAATTACTGTAAATTGCTGTGATCAACCGTCGCTTAAAGGATTATTCCAGTATTTAGTACTTTTAGCCTGCTCCTGAGTTGCCAGCAATACAATAGATTAGAATGATTCTTACTGAAATGTTGACGTTTGCTGCTGTCTGTATTTTTGGTAAGAAATTTTTTTTTGCATTTAAATTTGCAACACTCTTGCATTTAAAACTAATTTGTTGAAATCGATGTAAATGTAAATGTACTGTGTATGTTGGTAAATGATGTGTACATGCTGTCTCTGTCCTCACAATGGTGAAGTTGGTTAAAGGTTGTGTGTTGTACAGGTCTGATTTGGTCGGCCAGTCTGATCAGTGGTTCACTCTGTACTGCCAGAGCAAAGATGAATGTGGTAAGGAAGAACTCAATCCTATACATGAAGGAAGGCGCAGGTGCGCCGAAACGTCAGTCATTTTGTGCACCAAAATAAAAAACCTCTAAAAAAGTTGCTGAGTGCTCCAGTCATCTCTGGGTCTAGTCACTGTGAAGTAGCCCAGCTTGTCTTCATACTGCTGTCCTCGACGGTGAGCACCACCAGGGCTGAAGCGCAGACATCCCCTCTTTAATCCTATACATGTTGACGTTTTGTAATCTGCAAAGAAGGGACTTATGTGTTCAAAGCATTCCTGAATTAAAGAATGCGTGAAGACTTCCAGGCACTCAAACTAATGTCATACGTACATTGTGACACTACTCTGTGCCTCTTCGGTATCAGAACATGATGTGGAAAAAGGAGTCAATGTCAAGTTTGGTTTACTTCTCCCTCATATGATTTTCAAGTAGGTCATGCAGTGATGACACATAGACACATTGGGAAATAATTCTGCGCTATGATGACAAACCATGCAAGGAGAAAATGAGTCAATGTCGAGTTTGGCTTACATCTCCTACACTATAGCCTACTGTACATTATGTTGTTATGGTCAGGTGATATAGGGATGGCACATACATTGGGGAAACGGCTCCTTGCCCATTCAGTGACAAAACCTTTAGGAAAAGAAGTCAATCTCAAGTTGGTTTACTTCTGTGTTATATGATTTTCACACCCATAGGTCATATAGGGATGACATACTGTAGATTGGGAAACTAGTCAATGCATCGTCCGTGATGAAACATGCAGCAAAAAAAGTGTTTAAAGTTGGTTTTCATGTCCTGTACTTTATTTCTCCCCAACATGACTGAAAACTTTGATTAACTTTTTTTTATGTGCTTCTTGACTGCCTGTGAACAAACACAAGCTGGTGTTTTTCTTTCTGGGTCGACTACCAATTTGTTGCAGCAGTGAATTACCTTGAACAACATGGCTCATTGTTTAAGTCTTTGTATTGAACTTTACAGTATAGTATGGTTTATACAGTAAGTGGTATATATAAGAATATACAGTATGTACAGTATGTTTGTTTTTCGCATATACTGTACCTAAGAATGTTTGTATGGTATGAATCATCTAGTGTGATAAAGAACAGTTGTTAATCTATACAAAGTCAATATGTGTTCTTTTTTGTAAATCAATGAATGCTGGATAATTATGTTGGCCAAAGCAGACATTTTCACATACACATGCTCTCTCTCTGTCTCTCTCTCTCTCTGTCTCTCTCTCTCTCTCTGGTGCTCAAATCACATTATATTCTGTTTGTAATTAGCATGACGCAATGTCCATTATTTCCTATGCACTGTTAGGGCCCATTAGGCCCATTGTGCTTTTTCGCTGTCATCAACACCACCGGATATCCACATTATTGCCAGTTTCACCAATAGCTAGGCAACTGCCAAGGGCCCCACCAAAATCTCCTAAGCCTATCTGTTGGGTCCCCAAATGTCAGCCTGACCATGGTAAATATGGAAAAGTAATTTCTCCAAATTTCATAGATTGTGTTTTTTTATCTACATTAATCTTGCTGTAATTACCAGATTCATGTAGATTAATCTATTTTAAAATTGGTCCAAATGTATGCGCGCTACCAAAATAATGACTAAAAGTAAGATGGTTTCTTAAGCCAGGTGGCACATTAGAGTAGGGCTCATTTCCTTTTTCCAAAGTGCTGTAAGTGGTAGGCTACATATAAAATACAAAATACAGATACATCTAGGCTATCAAACATTTAAATAAGATTGCTTCAACTATTCAGCATTTCTAATGGGCCTGGACATAGCAGTGAAGAGAGAGAGAGAGAGAGAGAGAGAGAGAGAGAGAGAGAGAGAGAGAGAGAGAGAGAGAGAGAGAGAGAGAGTAAATTTGTCACTGACTTGAAGAAACAAGGCCGACAGGCGGACAACAGATGCGTCCCTCTATGCCAGTTCCAACTATCAACTATGCCATTTCCCCCCCCAAACGCCCCCCTGGCCTCCTCTGTCAACGCCCCCCGAGGATGTACTTTTTGTTTATTGGTCATCATGGACACTCCAAATATTGTGGCAGGCAGCAAGGTAGCAAAATGGCGAGACATGGCTTTATTTTTTGCAGTTTAGGGTATAATAAGCTTATCATCATTCTTGGATTTGGAAAAGAACCATAGGCTATGATTTGAAATTTCACATAGCCTAGATGAAGTAGGCTACATTACAAATTACCAGACATTTATTAGGCCTAACAACCTTTAGTATCACGCCATTTCAGCATTATGTGCATGTGGGAAAGAATCTAAACATCGACAAATAATAAATAAATAAATAAAACCGTTTGGGTGAATCATGCGCTTATGGGTTCACCCTTTAGGTGAATTGAAACTCAATTACCCAGAATGCTGCACGTGAGCTCTCTACCCGGGTGATTCTGGAAAACAAACATGGCGGCAACTCGCTTTACTACCTTAATAATGTGTTAATCCGACGCTAGATTTCTTAACTGATGAAAATCGAAGGCAGAAATCAACATTGTAGTGTCTAAATATGAGGTCGATTGGTCTATTTGTGGCGTACATCACGATCGGCTGAGTTGTTGGCCTCACGTTTGTCAGTTAGCCTGTGGCTAGGCTACTTTTCGCCAACGTTAGCATCCGGTTTAGTATAGAAAGGCTATGCTTGCACGCATTCGATCCGGTCCAAAATGGCAAGTCTGCCGCCTTGTGGCCACAGGAAGGAACAATTGAAGGAATGCGTTTCAGACACAATTGAAGGCGGACGGACGGACGGACGGACGGACGGACAGACAGACCCTCTTATAGAGATGCTGGGACGCATCTAAAAAGGGCAACGGCTCCTTTAAGCCTTAAGAAAGCCAAGTACTACCCACAAGTAGTAGCCCCCCACATTCGGGCTTGCATGCCCATGGGGACCCCGGTTCGAGTCCGGCCGAGGTCATTTCCCAGCCCTATCCCATATCTCTCTCCAGCTCATTTCCTGTCTCCTCTCACACTATACTGTCATAATAAAGGCCCAAAAAGCCCCCAAAACATACTTAAAAAAAGAAAAACCCATCTACAAATTATGTTATTCTCAGAATGCCAGAGGAGTCACAACTTTGCTAAACTTTTTACCTCACGCGGCAAGCGCTACATGTTTGCCGACATGAGCAAGCATTCTCAACCACATTTAGTGTTTGACCATCTTCAACATAGGCCTATCATCTTTCTGGTTGCACCGTACTGTTGTGATGGCGAAATAACTTACCGCCCTTTTCTTTTTTGTCATCTCTGAAGCTTATAAAGCTCATATTGAAACACCCATGCAGTTTGAGTTGGGGGCTTTCAGCACCAGTAGCACATGGACCACTGCTCCCACCTGAAACTACCTGGCCGGCAAATGACCCATTACTCTGTTGCACCCAATAGCGACATGGGTCGTCATATCTCAGAATAAACCGCGGAATCTCTCACATCATAAAGAAAACAGCCAGTTCAAAATGTTTTTTAAATTAATGCTACCACTTTGTAGTAGCATTAGGGACAATTTTATATTCCTTAAATATTGGTCGGGACATGTCCCACCCTAAACGTACGCCTATGCCCTTTGTCCCCTCCTGTCGGCTTCCCTGCTTGGGTTCAGCACTCCTTGAGGGCTTACACTGTGGTGGGGAAGCCGGCGCTGAGTAAAGGGCTTGACGTTGGTAGTTCTGGACATGTCAGGCGTACAGCACTTAACAAGAAGAGACCATAGCTTTGAAAGCCGTTTGCTGCTTCTTCAGCACCTCAAATTGTTGTTGGGTAGCCTCTATTGTGGAGGCCGGAGTCAGATATGTGGTTGTCCATGACCGCTGCTTTATCCATGTCATTCATGGACGAGAGGTTAAGCCAGGTGTGTCTCAGTCCAACCACAGCCAAAGACATGGCCCTGCTAGTGGCTTGTGCCGTACACAACCAGTGCTCTCCCCCATCCTCCTCCATGACTGAGGTACCCTGAGCATGGTACCGTCCCACCGCACTGCTCCCCATGGGGCGCCGCTGAGGGCTGCCCCCTTGCACGGGTGAGGCATAAATGCAATTTCGTTGTGTGCAGTGTGCAGTGTTCACTTGTGTGCTGTGTCACAAATGACAATGGGAGTTGGAGATTCCCAATGGGCTTTCACTTCACTTACAGCGTGACGTCCGTAAAATGAGGTCAGAGGCTGTGATATCAGCCCATAGGGCATCGATGGGTCTGACGTCGATGAGTCTGCCAGAGCAGAATCCATCTCGGCCTCTAGCAACGCTAGGTAGGCCGTGAGGAGGGTAGATGCACTCATTGCACGAATACAGTAGCTTGGGTAGAGGATCTGTAACACCTCACCCAGAGGCTCGCAGCGAAGCGATCAGATTTGTGCGGCAGCTTAGGAGCTGCAGCCGCCAGAGAAGCAGCCCCCAGAGGGGGCGAGATGGTTAGCCAGGGCACGCTACATTTGTGGAGGGTAGTCTCAAGCACTGTTCATCCCTTCCATGTCCAGCATAGAGAAGCTGCCATTGGGGGATCTCGTCGAAAGCGGGCGTTGCCACGACTTTTGCACCTCTGCGATGATCTCCGGAAACGGAGGAAGCACCTCCTGGACCGGGGGCGCTGCATGGGGAAGATAAAACCCATCCAAGAGCGAGTGCTTGTTTTGAGGACTAGTCAAGGGTCACTGAACACTAAGCTTGTCAGCCGCTTTGCGCCAGACAGCGTGGAGTGTGTTCCCCAGAGTAGCATTGCCGTCTCCCTCAGAGTCCGCGTCGGAGCGCGCCTGAGACGGGGGAGGGAAGTCTGCATCAAACGAGTCGTCCAGTGAATCCATGTTCGCCACTGAAATGCAGTCAAGTAGTTCATCGTTTGTCAGTGCCATCCAGATCTCAATCATCATCATCCGACTCGGGGTCAGGGCTGATGTTATTTACACTACATATATATTATCATGCCTCTCTGCTCTGTAACGTTGAGGTATGATACCATTGGTTTATATGTCAGTTTATTATGACAGTGCTCTTTTGATGTGAGTAGTTGTTTTGTTGTTTTGAGTTGAATTAAGGTGTTTATGTCATCTAAATTGGTTTGTTTTGTTTTCAGTATCGATTTGGGAGTTTTATGCTTATTCAAGGGCAAAGTTTTATGCTTAGACATATTTATAAAGCAAGACGTCTTTGACTAAGCCCAGGCTCGGGTACAGATACAGGAAGCACATTGTGGTCAAAGAGGAACACTGCATAATCAGGTCATATTACATACTGTAGCTTTAACCTTGGTCAAAGTTTCAAAACATCAAGATAGTTTCACCCCTTCAAGACAACAGCTCCTTCTATTTCTTACAATATACCAGTTGTTGGTTTTTTTAAGCTATTCTGGTAATGAACATCTAAATGATGCAGTGAAGTCACTGTAAGAGAATTTTTAAAAAAAATATAAAACAGGTATTCTTAAAACATGTATAGCTGAAACATCAAACTTAATGTTTCAAATGAGCATGTACATGTCACAAGAAATAACCACATGTGAAGAGTGAAGCTGTGTGGATAAAAGAAAAGAGATATTATTTTGGCAACAGCCATTAGGGGTGGATGGGAATAATTGAGAGACTTCCTGTATCTCCTCCCTCATACTCGACTCACACCCACACCCGACTCTCCCTCCCACGCACTATTTGAGTCTGCCTCTCCCCTCATTGCACAGCACAGAGGTTTCTCAACAATTCAACCCACTTGCTGATCCATCCCTTGAATGACTGGCTAACAGCTGTAAGTAAACTGACAAATATTGACTGTTTATTTTAGTTTATTTTCTTTGAAATGTAAGCAAGCAATTGATCAAGTTAACATATGTTGTGGGGCATGTTTGATTTGCATTGCATGTAATCATGTTTTTTGTAGGGTTGGGGTTTCAATTGGTTGATCATGATTAATTAATCTAATTAAATAATCAAAAATATGAAATGAAACTTTTAATTTCAAGTACAATATTTTGCAAATTTACCAAAAAGAGTGTTTACCACTGAAACACCTCAGCCAGTATCATCATAATACTGTACAAAGCAAGTGCTGGAGCTGCTGCTGGTAGTAGCCAGATTACATATGCCAGGTTATTTATATGTTTGTTTTCTGTTCTCCAAATGGTTTCGAGCTCCAGAGACCATATGCTATCACCTAGCACAAAAAGATGTATTATTCATCATTTATCTTATATCACATATTTTTCTTATGCAAGATTTGTCACATGAAAAATGGGAGCGTACCTATGTTCCCCGGGTCCTGTATTCCCCAGATCCTATGTTCCCCTGTCTTTGTATGGGACCGGGGAACTTAGGGCTTTTTTCTGAAAAAAGGGTTCTATGTTCCCCGCATTGTATCTAACCCTTCCAAAAACCATCCCTAAACTTAACCTGTCAGTAATGCAAAGTTTCCGAGTTTTGTGCCCTTCCCAAAACCATCCCTAAACCTAACCTGTCAGTAATGCAATATTTCTGAGTTGTAAATTTGTGCCCTGACCAAAACTATCCCTAAACTTAAACTGTTACAGGTGCAACAACAACCTGCACTTTGCCATGTTGCAGCAGTCTACTTGGAAGCAGCGGGGAACATAGAAACCTTTTTTCTAAAAAGGATCCTAATTATTTTTGAAAAAAGGGTCCTAAGTTCCCCGGTTGCGAGGAACATAGGACCCAGGGAAAATAGGGATGACCCCTAATAAATGATGCTTTGGAGGAAATATATTATGTTATTAATAGTCACAATAGGTTAATTAATTATAATGCAGTCATTAATTAAATTACAAAATTAGTCAAGCCCCACCCTTTGTTCTTTGTAAAAAATTGATTTGTTTGAATCAATCAAAGCATGCAGAGTTAATGTAAATAAAAAAAATATAATAATTGAAAATCACAGTCATTCAAAATACATGTTGTGCTTTTGATGCATCCACAGATACTTCACATGAAAATATCAAGATGAACGACACAGAAGGGTTTCTCTCTACCACACCGTTTGACTACATCTACGACACTGGACCACCAGCGACGGCCTGTGTAAAAACAAGTGTCCTTGATTTCTCAAGAGAGTTCCTGCCGCCGTTCTACTTCATCATCTTCACCCTGAGCCTTCTGGGTAATGGCCTGGTGCTGTTTGTGGTCGTCAAGTTTGAGCGGGTCCGCACTGTCACTAACATCTTCCTGGTAAAACTGGTGGGTTCCAACCTTGTATTCACCTGTGTGCTTCCCTTCTGGGCTGCTTACCACAGCGACGAGTGGACTTTCGGTACCCCCCTCTGCAAGCTGGTGGGCACGGCAACCTACGTGGGGTTCCACAGCTCTGTTCTCTTCCTGACTCTGGTGACCATCGACCGTTTTCTGGCTGTGGTCCACGCCGTGGCCGTCAGTCAACACCGCAAGAGCTGCTACGCTGTGGTGGCTTCAGGTGTGGTGTGGCTCACCTGTGGACTTGCAGGCGTGCGCCCACTGCTTCATTACAGGGTGAGCCAGCATCAAGAGACTACACTGTAAAATGTAAAAATTCCTTGAAAATCCTCATGTTTAGCACTGTGGAGGAACCACTAACATTCTCTAAGGACAATGACAAATTGTTTTTTGGAAGAACCCCAAGGTTTCTCAGGAACACAGGAAACCAAAGGTTCTGTAGGGAAGCCTGCAATTGCAATGGAAAATGGTTCTCTAAGGTTCTCTAAGGAACCTTGTGGTTCTTCCTAGAATCTTGTTTTGGTTGTTCAGAAAAATGTTTGGGTTCCTAAGACAACTTTCAGGTGCCCCAACATTTTCAATTGCCCCAATTTTACTGTAACTATATCGAAGTAGTGTGTTTTGTAAAAAAAAAAAAAAAGAAAGAAAAAACACCAGGAAATCTTGAGTTAAGTAAACCCTGTCTTTTAAACTAGGACATAGTTTTGATTATGCCCCAGTTTAAAATAAAGGGGTTTTAATTTGAATTACCTACCTTGTCTCTATGCAAGACTTGCCCTAAAGGTGGTTATGTAGGTTAACCACCACAGATGATTAATAGGTACTTAAAGCACTTAAGATATGGATACCATTGAACAATTATCCTAAAATGGTCTTGAAATCCATCTATTGCGTTTATTTTTGTAAACAGAATTTAATGATGATCCCCCTCACTTTATAACACCTCCTTTGTCAAAATGTTTTGGTCCAACTTTGTCTCATTTCAGAGAATAATCCTGTTGAACAAGCAGTAACTTCAGAAACGAATTGTATAATAATAATTATTATAATTAGTAGTATAGTAGTGTTGCAGTATTACTTACTCTCTTGCTTCATCCACTAGGTGAATTATCATACTGACAATGGCTTGCAGTGCAAGGATGAACTGCATTTCTCCTGGAAGCCATTCGACATATACGTGCACTTTGTGGCCTTCTTCTTGATCCCTTTGCTGATAGTGGGATACTGCTACGTGCGGATCATCATAAGAGTAGCGTCCACAAAGATCAGTGGCAAACACCGCACCCTGCGCATCGTTTTTGTCATACTTCTCCTCTTCTTCGCCTGCTGGACGCCGCGTAGCATCATGCAGTTGGTGGCGCTACATACACGATATGACTGCAACGATGCCGTGGACTACGCTAACTACGTCACCAACAACATAGCCAACCTATTCTTCAGCATCAACCCTGTCTTCTACACTTTCCTCGGACGCAAGTTCCAGAACTATGTCCGTGAGCTCATAGGCGCCTATGTTCCGTGCTTGAAGAGCCACCTGTCTGTGGCGGTCACGAGTAAGTCGCAGTCTCATCGCAGTCATCACAGCTCAGATAATCAAGGAGACACTGCTGGTACAGCTTTGACCACTAGAACTACCTCTGTAAATGTGTAAAAATGTTGAGGTCCTGCACTTTGTTACTGCATGGAAACTTCTAAAAAAATATATAATGTGCCCCCTCCTCCATGTTCATCTGAGAACTTTTAGAGCCTATCTTCGGCCAATGGCTAGGGAATTTGGGAGTCTTGGAATCGGAAGGGTCATAGGCTTAAAGTGATACTATCCCATTTTTGGAAATAAGCTCATATTACACATCCCCTTGACTTAAATAATTGAGTTTTACCTTTCTCCTGTACTTTCAACCGTTCACTGAGTATGGCAGTGCAAATTTTACCTCCATGCTAACAGTTAACATTGAGTCCTATGAGACCAGCTGGCGGCTAACTGGTCTCATAGGAGTCCATGTTAACTGCTAGCTTGGAGGTAAAATTTGCACTGCCGTACTCAGAGAACGGTTCAAAGTAATTTGAGCTTATTTCCAAAAATGGGACAGTATCACTTTAAGTCTGTTTGTGAATAGCTTTATTCTCATCCAAGCAATGTGAACCAAAGTGTTCAATTTGCCAAAGATAAAGTATAAAGATAAAAGACAAGTTAGACAAGTTTAGTTTTGGAAGCAAAGCAGGAACGACTACTGGCTTCTATAGAAAACAGTCGAGTGTACATAAGTTATGTCTCTGCTACCGGATGCTACAGTACGTCTTCTGCTTCAAATTCATTGAATCGCAGGTTTCTGACATCATGTGAAAATAACTCAATTGTAAGCAACTGGGACATCTCCATGAGAATACGAACATTTTGAAAAAGTCCAATTGCTTATTACTTAACTCTTTCGATAGATTTGAACCCAAAAGAAGGACGTTGGTGGGTTGGGTATGCTTCACTGCATGTTCATCTACAGTGTGTATATGGCTAAAGTATACTTAAGCAAGTCATCCAACTACATTACTCCAGAGAGTGTATTATGTTTCTAAAATATTGGTAATTACTGTGATAAACCGTCGGTTAAAGGATTATTCCGGTATTTAGTATTTTTAGCCTGCTCCTGAGTTGCCAGGAAATATATTAGAATGATTCCTGCTGAAATGTTGATGTTTGCTGCTGTCTTTATTTTTGGTAAGAAACACTCTTTTGCATTTAAAACAAACTTGGTAAATGTAAATGTACTGTATGTGAGTAAACAATGTGAATATGCTGTGTCTGTCCTCACAATGGTTAAAGGTTGTGTGTTGTACAGGTATGATTTGGTCGGCCAGTCATATCACTGGTTCACCCTGTACTGCCAGAGCAAAGAGGAATGTGGTATGAAAGAATTTAATTCTATGCATGTTGACGTTTTGCAATCTGTAAAGAAGGGACTTCAGTGTACTTTCAAAGCATTCTTGAAGACTTCCAGGCACTCAAACTAAGGTCATAGACACATACATTGGGAAACTACTCTGTGCCCCTTCGGTGACAAAACAGGGGAAATGCAGGGGAAAAGGAGTCAGCATCGTTTGGTTTACTTCTCCCTTATATGATTTTCAAATAGGTCATATCGGGATGACACGTACACACATTGGGAAACGATTATGTGCCTATATGATGATCAAACATACAGTGGAAAATGGAGTCATTGTCAAGTTTGGTTTACTTCTCCCTAATATGATTTTCAAATAGGTCATATAGTGATGACACATACACACATTGGGAAATGATTCTGTGCCTATGATGACAAGCATGCAAAGGGAAAAGGGTCAATGTCGAGTTTGGTTTACATCTCCTACACTATAGCCTACTGCACATTATGTTGTATGGTCAGGTCATATAGGGATGGCACATACATTGGGGAAACTGCTCCTTTCCCATTCAGTGACAACACTTTTAGGAAAAGGAGTCAATCTCAAGTTTGGTTTACTTCTCAGTTTTATATGATTTCCATACACCTAATGTAGGTCATATAGGAATGACATACTGTACTGTGAGTGCCTTCGGAGTTCGGTATCCCAAATATGATCGTCAAGTTATCACGACAAGTTACCTTTTGGGTCGCAGTTGGGTGTTTATTCAGTGGAATTATGTGCGTAAAATCAGCTCCATCCATCAAATGCACAATCCCGTTACTTTCACGTGAGGTTCAAGTGGACAGTACTCGACAAAATTGCAATTCTGAGTGTCAGCAACTGAAGTACACGATATGTACCACGTAGGCCTATAGTAGGGGATTACCACCCAGATTTGGTGCCACCTGCAACTTTGAATCACTTATTTCCCGGATTCACGGGAAACGGCTCGTCTTTTCCCGGGATTTGATTCATGTCAGTTCCATTTTTATATTCATTTGCTGAGGAACGAAAAAGGCGAGGGCACCACGCAGCAATACCGGCAATATGCTTGATTATTTCTTAAAACTATAAGTGGTTGGGACAAAAGTGCTCGTCAGAAAAAGTGGTTGTGGCCCGTCCCCGGCAGAAATGACGCCCCTGGTGAGTGGTATAAGAATATGTGTTTGTATTCACATAGGCCTACCTAAGAAGGTTTGTATGGTTTCACTGAACTTTTTTTTTTTTTTCACTTCAATTTTATTTTCCCCTCCCTGACTATTCCTGTGTTATATGTCTCGAAATATCCATGTGGGCATTTGTGTATTTATGTAAGCTACTGGACACCTGAATTTCCCCCTGGGGATCAATAAAGTTACTCTACTCTACTCTACAACTCTAGTGTGATAAAGAACAGTTGTAAACGTTTTATACAAACTTATACAACTTATACAAAGTCAATGTGTGTTTTGTTTTTATAAATAAATGAATGCTGGATATAAGTGTGTTGGCCAAAGCAGACAATTTTGTGCGCATGCACACACACACACACACACACACACACACACACACACACACACACACACACACACACACACACACACACACACACACACACACTGTTGCTCAAAGCACATAAAGGGATGTTCTATTTGTCATTACATTGTTATTACCATTATTTCTGATGCACTGTTATTTGAGGGCCAATAGGCCTATTGCACTGTTTTGCTGTCCTCAACACCACCGGATATTCACATCAGAGCCAGTTTCAACAATAGGTAGCCTATGCAACTACCTAGGGCCACATCAACATATCCCATCTGTTGGGGCTCCCAAACGTCAGGCTGACCATACACTCTAAGAAAATTTCCCTACAAAATAACGGCAGTTACTGGCAATTATATTTACCTGTAATTCTACTGTTATTTCACACCAAAAATCAAATACAGCTCATTGCTGTTTAATGTATCACAGTATATAACATTTTTTCAGCAGCAATTGAACTGTTAAATAACAGTACTCTACAGAAAAATAACAGTACATTTCAGTTAAAAAGTTGAATTGTACTGTGTGATGACAGGCAAATACTGGGTCATAGTTGTATTCATGAATATGGCCATGGCAACTTCCCACCCCACCCATCATTCTCCATAACTGTGGTACCCTGGCCATGTTACCACCCCACCCTCCCATCGTTCACCATGACTGGAGTGCCTTGAGCATGATACTATGGCGCAATGCTGTATTGAGAAAATGGTTTGCGGTGGTCCTTTGAAAGTGTGGGCATGAATAAAATTTCAGAGTATGCAGTGCTATGTTACAATGATAGTGTGCAAGGTGGGCTTTTTACTGTATCTCTTGATGAGCCAATGATGAATATAGCATTGGTAAGTCTTTAAAAAAATATTTTGCACCAAGTAGCACAGCAAACTAGCAGCACTACAAGCTAGCTCTCAAAGCAATGCCTAATTTGCAGCAGGCACATTATATGCAACAATGCCACAAATGATGCCACATACAGCAAGCTTTCACAAAGAGGAAAGTGTGCAAGCATGTAAGCAAGCTTGTAGGCAAGCTTGTAGGCAAACAAGTGCTATGCTGTGCCATGCAGGCCAGCCAGCAGGCAGGCAAGCAACTGAAGTGTTGATAGTCCAGATTTATATACAGGTGCAAGAGTACCATGTGACCAGAGTCATCAGGCCCTTGGCAGGTGACGCCCGTAATTGAATAATGGCATAACAGCCCTACTCAGGTGAGGCTAGGCACTGATTAGCAGATTGGTTTAGATGGGGCTGCTTGTTGCAAGAGTGTTACAAGTTCTTAAAATGTTTCAGCCATTCACACTTTCATCACTATCAAAATGCATGTGCTACTCACACTTTGCTGCATCAAGCACTTTTTAAGTATTGTAGTTTCCTTAGAAATTGTTTCATCATGCTTGATAGTATCAGATAATCTTTAACCAGTCAGAATGACTTCAGTTCTTCAGGTGGTATTGAAGTTTGATGGTGATCACAGACAAGTGGAGGATGAATGGGTTTCAATGGTGCTGCCTAAAATAACTTGTTATTTTCTAGAGATGCACCGGATCCGGTTCCGGTTCCGGTTCCGGATCCGGATCCGTCAGGATAATAGAGTTTTTCACAGGGTCCGGGTCCGGCAGGATCTTAAGCAGTGGATCCGGTATCCGGCATGTTACCTAAAAATCAGGGTCTGGTGCATGTCTAGCCTAGGCTTTTCAGTCTTTCACAACCCCAATCACTGCATGGAGTGAAATCCCTTTGGAAGCGGCTATTGCAGGCAGTGTGGCAATAAGCCAATGAGTCTAAAAAATAGTTTGCGCCAACGTAATAAAAAGGGCCCACGTGTGCGAGTAGACTATATGTTTCAACCCTTTTGTAGGATCCGGTATCCGGATCCGGCAGGATCTTATTCAGTGGATCTGGTATCCGGCAGGATCCTAAAAATCAGGATCCGGTGCATCTCTAGTTTTTTTCCACAACGGCGAATACTGCTATTGTGCAGTACTTACTGTTTATGCTCAATATGTGACTCAAAGTAATATTTTCACAGTAGTTGTCTGTTTTTTCGAAAAACAGTAGAATGCTGTTGCAGAATTGCCGTAAATAAACAGCTATTTGTTACAGTGTAGTTAATACCACCATGTCTCAAAAATGGTAGAACGCTGCTGATCCGCACTGTACGTATTAATGTCTGTGACATTAGAACAGAATATTCAAGGGTAGCGCTGGAGATACGGCAACTACAATTACATCTTTTAGTCTTGTCACACTGTGATAATTTTGCAAAGCTCTCGCAGTGTGGGCCCAAAGCAATATGACTAAACCAGTGTTGCCAGATTGGGTGGTTTCCCGCCCAATTAGGCTGCTCAAGATGGCCGTCTGCAGGTAAAAATGGGGAAAAAGGGCATTTGGGTTTTACTAGAAATGTATGGCCATAGAAATCAATACAATTAGTTCAAATTGGGTGGGATTTAGCGCTTCAAGGCGGGTTTTGAGCATTTTGGGGGGACTGGAAATTATCTGTCACATCTGGCAACCCTGCATTGAATGAAGAAAAGTGAAAAGAACAAGCTGCTGTTTTTCCCCCGACTCCTCAACAGTGGATATGCTAACATGTTGGCCAGCACTCAATACTTGCCCATATTTGGCCTGGCCGACCCTGACGCACACACACACACACACTCACACACACACACACACACACACACACACACACACACACACACTCACACACACACACACACACACACACACACACACACACACACACACACACACACACACACACACACACACACACACACACACACACAAACTCCCAACTGAGCATGCAGTACTTGGGACTCTCAAGTCCGATCACACAGCGCTGAGTTCCAGTCCTCTGCAACACACAGGGATTCATCCAATTGGCATTATACATACGCTGTAGCTGTAAGTAAGCTTATAACATCTCAAATATACTGTAGATGGTGAAATGGTCAGCTTGTAATTGTCGACTACCCAGGTGAAAAAGTGGTTCAATTTAGTACAATAAAAGCATGACTGAAGTGTACTTAGCATGTTCAAAGTGCACTTGTGCTTTTTGTGCTAAGAAAAAGTATGTTTACAATATGCTTATTTAAAGTGTACTTAAAATTAGATGTAATTAAGTTGCTCTCAAAGAAAGTACACTTAGCGAACCATACTTCAAGTGGACTTCGAAGATGTTTGGCTAAAGTGTATTTAGAGGAATATACTAATAGTGTTCTAATAGTGAACTTACTAAAAGTGTATTTTTTAATAACATATTGCAATTGTACTTTTTTAAAGTGCAATATGATTACACTTCACCCAAATGTCTTTGAAGTGTGATTTTCTATAGTGCGCTTTAAAGTAAATCGTTTTAACATATTGCAAGTACACTTTTTCTAAGTGCACCATGATTGTACTTCACCCAAATATCTTCAAAGTGTGCTTATGTCACAGGTGGGGCGCGCGTTTGCTGGCCGCGCCCACTTTGATACTACTACCCTGGGAGTTCACTGCACAACACCAAAAACCAAGACACAAGTTCCAGTTTTCGTTCTATTTATTTACCACCACTGGATTAAAAGTCAAAGGGGTAGGCCTAGTTGTCTCTGTCCATTACCCACGGGGGAACCCACCCACGCCCAAGTCTGAAGTCTCCAATGGAATGCTTGGACAGTCCAGCCACCAAGTCCATCCGTGCGGGGGTTGCGAGGTGAATTACACTGCAACGGGGGCATGGCACACACGTTCAATCGGGAGCAGCTGGCGGAGAAGCGATGGGAGTTCTTCTGCGTAGGCCCGGAATAGCTGGTTGGTCTTCAGCAGTCTTGGGTGCGAGCGAGAGGAAAAGAAAGAGAAAGAGAAAGAGAAAGAGAGAGAGAGAGACGCACTCACGGGGGCCACAGTAACCAGGCGAATACGAGTCACTCATCTTCACGGTGGGGTGCATGTCCGTCTCACCCCTTTCCATCGAGGCAGGTTCACCTGGCCGTCACTCTGATTGCGGACTCCTTCTGGGCACTATGCCAGTCGCGCTCTCCTCCGAGCTGCCAGTTTGCCTTCTGATCCATAGGATCGCGTCCACTTCTCATCCAACTTCTCGTCCCTTTCGCCTGGCTCTGTCCGGTTACCGGTGTCCGACGTCTCCCATCTTGCCGCTCCACTCTCGCCTCTCTCTCTCCCCTCAGGATGGCATTCTCGCAGTCATCTCTCCTTGCGGCTTCCTCCTCACAGTCTAGTTTCTTGCCGTTTAAAACTCTGCTCACCAACCCACGTGCACCAATCACCTCCATCCTCCTCACCTGCGCTCCATTATCCTAATCATGCTCCAGGTGCATTACATTGGGAATGAATGACATCTAGTTTTCGGTTCACTTGGGCATCAATTGTCACCCTGTGACACTTACACAAAGTGCATTTACCCATAATGCACCATCATGCATGTCCCATCATGCAATGCACTTCTTGGAGGTACATTTCTCAAACAGAAAGCCATTCATCCTGAAGGAATAATTTGGTTTGCATGAAAATATTACTCATTGTTATATTCTGTGTTTATTGTAGGGGTTTTTAAAATTTAAAGTGGTACACAAAAAATGACCATGTTCCCACCGTCATTATGATGGTCACGTATATGTTCTGGTATATATAGGCTCACACTTCCCTCAATGTAATGGTTGGAGGTAAGTTGGAACTAGTTGTTCAAGCAATGAATGCAGTGTCACTATTAATCATCAATCCAAGTGATCAATTGCAGGAAGGTGGAGCAAGACTGAAAGAAAGTGAAACGTGTACCTGAAATCTCTGTAACAATGCAATGATTGTAAATGTCAGTCACGCTAGGCATGTATACTGTAGCACTACTGTGACTGTGGTTGTGTGTAATGTACAGGCTCTGAGAACCAGCATGGATTGTTATATTACATTTATATTATTTCATGTACTTGGAAGTGTACTGTAAATACACTTCAAGCATACCTGTTATATATTTACAATACTTCATATGATATACTTTTTACAGACTTAAAATGTTCCAATGTAGTCCAAAGAAGCATGAAGTTAATATACTTTTATTGAACTTCTAGTAACAATAAAATGTTATAGAAGTGTACTCAAGCACACTCTTAATGTCATACGAATGCATGAAAAGCGTGTTTGGAGCATACTTTCAAAAGTATGCTTGTAGTGCACTTAAAGTTGTCCAAAAGCGGTGCCAATTTAGCATCCTCAGTGTGCTGCAAGTGTGCTGACGTACTGCTTTAGTAGTGCTTCAGCGCACTAATAGTGCAATGAAGCGCACTTTAAATCGCCGAAAATAGTACACTTTGTACTAAGTACGGTCAAAAAAAGTACACTTTAAGTATATGGGTTTTTCACCTGGGTAATCATGCTGTGAGATGTTATTAGACTAAAACATACAGGGTGATCTGAAGCTGAATAATGAAAGAAAAGGTTTTTCTTTAAAAGGAAGGCCTGTTGTGTGGTGTGTGTGTGTGTGTGTGTGTGTGTGTGTGTGTGTGTGTGTGTGTGTGTGTGTGTGTGTGTGTGTGTGTGTGTGTGTGCCTACTCTAAAAGCCACTTGCCATTTACACTGATTGTTCTGTGTATTTCCTGTGTACTTTGTATCTGCTGTGTTGTGTGCTATGATTACGTGTGCTATGACGACGTCAATATGATAATATAAAAGTCTATTTAGATGAATGAAATTAAATCGAATAGCATCAATTTAATGTATGTTTTTTTGTGCACTCCACAGACATTATGGACCACAATATGCAATTTGCGAATACAACACTCAACCACAGACCATATGAAGACGCGACACCAGTGTCAGCCTGTATAGTACCAGATCTCAAGTACTTCTACTACACTATCTTCACCCTGAGCATTCTGGGTAATGGCCTGGTGCTATTCGTGCTCATTAAGTTTGAGCGTGCCTGCACTGTCAACAACATCTTATTGTCTAATTTGCTGGCCTCCAACCTGGTCTTCACCTGCACCGTCCCCATCTGGGCTGTCTACCAACGCAGGGAGTTGACCTTCAGCCCTGCCCTGTGCAAGCTGGTTGGTATGGCAACCTACGTGGGGTTCCACAGCTCCGTTCTCTTCCTGACTCTGGTGACCATACATCGTTATCTGGCTGTGGTCCACGCCGTAGCCATGTATAACCAACCCGGCAAGAACCGCTACGCTGTGGTGGCATCAGGTGTGGTGTGGCTCACCTGTGGGCTGGCAGGTGTGGCTCCACTGATCCGCTACAAGGTGAGCAAGCATTCATCCAAGTCATCATAATGATAAGAGCTCAGCTGTAAACAATTGCTTTTCTGTTTTAGAGAATGAACTGGAAAAACTTGCAGCGTGCACTGGAAGACTGCACTGTAACAAATAGCTGTTTATTTACGGCAATTCTGCAACAGCATTCTACTGTTTTTTGAAAAAACAGACAACTACTGTGAAAATATTACTTTGAGTCACATATTGAGCATAAACAGTAAGTACTGCACAATAGCAGTATTCGCCGTTGTGGAAAAAACTAGAGATGCACCGGATCCTGATTTTTAGGATCCTGCCGGATACCAGATCCACTGCTTAAGATCCTGCCGGATCCGGAACCGGATACCGGATCCTACAAAAGGGTTGAAACATATAGTCTACTCGCACACGTGGGCCCTTTTTATTACGTTGGTGCAAACTATTTTTTAGACTCATTGGCTTATTGCCACACTGCCTGCAATAGCCGCTTCCAAAGGGATTTCACTCCATGCAGTGATTGGGGTTGTGAAAGACTGAAAAGCCTAGGCTAGACATGCACCAGACCCTGATTTTTAGGTAACATGCCGGATACCGGATCCACTGCTTAAGATCCTGCCGGACCCGCACCCTGTGAAAAACTCTATTATCCTGACGGATCCGGAACCGGAACCGGATCCGGTGCATCTCTAGAAAATAACAAGTTATTTTAGGCAGCACCATTGAAACCCATTCATCCTCCACTTGTCCGTGATCACCATCAAACTTCAATACCACCTGAAGAACTGAAGTCATTCTGACTGGTTAAAGATTATCTGATACTATCAAGCATGATGAAACAATTTCTAAGGAAACTACAATACTTAAAAAGTGCTTGATGCAGCAAAGTGTGAGTAGCACATGCATTTTGATAGTGATGAAAGTGTGAATGGCTGAAACATTTTAAGAACTTGTAACACTCTTGCAACAAGCAGCCCCATCTAAACCAATCTGCTAATCAGTGCCTGGCCTCACCTGAGTAGGGCTGTTATGCCATTATTCAATTATGGGCGTCACCTGCCAAGGGCCTGATGACTCTGGTCACACGGTACTCTTGCACCTGTATATAAATCTGGACTATCAACACTTCAGTTGCTTGCCTGCCTGCTGGCTGGTCTGCATGGCACAGCATAGCACTTGTTTGCCTACAAGCTTGCCTACAAGCTTGCTTACATGCTTGCACACTTTCCTCTTTGTGAAAGCTTGCTGTATGTGGCATCATTTGTGGCATTGTTGCATATAATGTGCCTGCTGCAAATTAGGCATTGCTTTGAGAGCTAGCTTGTAGTGCTGCTTGTTTGCTGTGCTACTTGGTGCAAAATAATTTTTTAAAGACTGACCAATGCTATATTCATCATTGGCTCATCAAGAGATACAGTAAAAAGCCCACCTTGCACACTATCATTGTAACATAGCACTGCGTACTCTGAAATTTTATTCATGCCCACACTTTCAAAGGACCACCGCAAACCATTTTCTCAATACAGCATTGCGCCATAGTATCATGCTCAAGGCACTCCAGTCATGGTGAACGATGGGAGGGTGGGGTGGTAACATGGCCAGGGTACCACAGTTGTGGAGAATGATGGGTGGGGTGGGAAGTTGCCATGGCCATATTCATGAATACAACTATGACCCAGTATTTGCCTGTTATCACACAGTACAATTCAACTTTTTAACTGAAATGTACTGTTTTTTTCTGTAGAGTACTGTTATTTAACAGTTCAATTGCTGCTGAAAAAATGTTATATACTGTGATACATTAAACAGCAATGAGCTGTATTTGATTTTTGGTGTGAAATAACAGTAGAATTACAGGTAAATATAATTGCCAGTAACTGCCGTTATTTTGCAGGGAAATTTTCTTAGAGTGTGGGTTAGGCTGATTGCTTTGTAGGTTGAGGAAATTAAGAGAAATTGATTTGTATTTTCGTTAAACCAAAACAATATTTCATATGTTGACACATATTTTTGGGACTGATTCCTTTTTCAGTCCTGTCATAGGCCCACAAGAAAATGTTGGACATGTAATTTGTGATTACAATAATTGTAACCTCATTGAATCTTAATAATATTATATAATATATATGATATACTGTATTATATATAAGTTATGTCAGTATTAGAATGGATTTCGTATCATTCAACCTTGGTGAAAAGTAAGTAGCTATTTTTGGATCCTGAACACTTTTAAGCTCCAAAACTAAGGAAGCCCACCTGCTCACAAATTAGCTCTCTTGACTACTGGAACTACTCTTCCAGTCGAGTCATATAACATACATGCAGAAGTGGCATTAGATGAAAAGATAATGCCCAAAATATCTCACATGTACACTCCAGCCTGATCTCCAAAAATTCGGTGCTCCTGGACACGGATGTTAAGGACACGAAATCCGTGTCCAGGAGCACGGATTTTGCCAAAATTCCGTGCTCCTGGACACGGAATTGTTTTCCGTGATGGGCACACGGAAGTGCTTTCTATTGGGAGGGAAAGTAATCTCATCGCCCCCTGCTGGCAACGTTCCAAGCCTCTGCAACAAATGAATGGGTTTTTTCTTTGAAAAATTACATCTCGGCCCTGACGACGAAGTAGAAGTAGTGGCAGTCATATTACAGGCATGTTGGCCCATTTTATCGAATCAGGTGGTAAAATGTTCGTTTTTTCACTGATCTGAACTGATTTTAATATTCTTTAAAAAGCTAATACAGAACTACACTGACTGGCATGTGTGACGTGTTTACTCCATGTAATTAGCATAGCCAAATTAGCATAGCCAAACATGAGCCAGAGAGGTGGTTACTCGTCACCACAGAAGCCATCATATCTACTAGAGAAGTTAAAACCAAACCAAAATGATCGCGTGTATATATGTGTAATAACAAGACAATGTGGAACTCACAGGATTACAAGAATGTGAAGATATGCGAAGAACTTGCGTTCATTCGCGTTCATTTGCGTTCATCTGTTTCTCTGTGTTGTCAACGAGGCGCGAAGCACAGCATGCTGGGAGCTGTAGTCCGTTTCCGACCAGATTGGCACAATTTCTATTTTTCTTAAAAGGGCAAAAAATGACTTAAAATTTTCACAGGTAGTAGTTCATCCTATTGTGTACGCTGAAAAATGTGTCTGGTGTTATAGTTCCTAGTCATATCTTTGTGGGATTTTTTTAAAAACTCGTCTATGGGAGTTTCAATAGGATCGCCCTGGTGTTTGGAACGTAACCGCTAGGATCGCTGTTTTCCACTTTCCCTCCCAATTGGCTATTACCACAGCACTGTGTAACTATCATTAGAAAATACATGCCAAATGCTAATCCTAAACAAAATAATGCTATAGCAATTTAAGTTGTGCCCTGACCAAAACATCCCCTAACCTTAACCTGTCATTAAAGACATATTTTTGAGAAATAACTTTTCCAGTTGGTTGCTAGGCTATCAAATTCATATAATGAATGAAAGAAAACTAGCTGTGCCCAGACCAAAACAATCCCTAACCCTAACCTGTCAGTAGGAAATGTTTTTTTTTTTTAGAAAAAATATTTGAAATTAGAAAAATCCTGAGAAAACACAAGACTGTGGAAACATAGAGCTGTGGGAGTAGCCTACAGAGAGAGCACTTCTCTGTGTCCATCACGGAAAACAATTCCGTGTCCAGGAGCACGGAAAACAATTCCGTGTCCAGGAGCACGGAATTTTGGCAAAATCTGTGCTCCTGGACACGGATTTTGTGCCCTTAACATCTGTGTCTAGGACCACGGAATTTTTGGAGATCATGTTGCTACACTCGGAGGACTGAGTCCTCTTTATTTAGGTCAGATACTAAAACAACCTGACTCCATACATATCAACTGAGCAGCAGAGAGACCACAAGTACCATGTGAAGCACAACATCTAAGACAACTTGACTGCATTTCCTCACTGAAAATGCTGGAGTATGCTTGCCCTTCAAGCATATGCTGCCCTTCATGCATGCATTGCTCTTCATACATGAGTTGTCCTCCAAGCATAATACACTGCCCTTCATGCATGCACAACACACACACACACACACACACACACACACACACACACACACACACACACACACACACACACACACACACACACAGACAGACAGACAGACAGACAGACACACACACGCATTACTTTTCCTTATTTTAGCACCCCCTTGAGGCCATTCAGTGCCAATTTTGATTGGCTCCTGTGTGCAGACGGTTCGATCAATTGGGCCAGAAATGTAAGGGTTGATGCATCTTAGTGTGATGATTGCCTGATGTCTGTTACAAATTGGACACAAATTGTGGGCAGAGCACTATTTTTTTTGAGAATCAAAATAAAATACCAAGGATTCTTGGGATGTTTTTGTAAATCTGACCTACGGTTCAAAAGTTAGAATTTTGCTGCTGGTGGCGCTAGAGAGTTTGAGGTGCTCTGAACATTTTGCCATTCAAACGGACAGTCTACCTCAAACAGTTCAGCTGAATAGGACCATTGCAGAATAAAAATGATCATATACGATCAGATAACAATACCGGTAGTATTCTTTCCCCTTGGATAACCAATGAATGAACCAACATATCAATACACAACTGAACACCGACAAGGAAAGTGAAATATTCATGCACCCATGAGTGCTAAGACTACTACTGTATATATTGCCATACGATGATTCCAAATCCCTAATGACTCCCTCAGAAATCTCAATGATCTAATATATTGTAATTTTCTCTATTGTTCTATTTGCTTCAAGGTGTACAGACACTGGGAGAGCGGCTGGGTGTGTGTGGATGAGCAGGATCCCTCCTGGATGCTGTTTAACGTATACCTGCACTTCGTGGCCTTCTTCTTGCTCCCTCTGCTGGTGGTGGTATACTGCTACGTGCGGATCATCATAACATTGGTGTCTGAACAGATCAGTGGCAAAAACCGTAGCCTGCGTGTCGTTTTTGTCATCCTTCTTCTCTTCTTCTCCTGCTGGACGCCACGTAGCGTCATGCACTTGGTGACGCTACACACACACTATGACTGCAACAATTCCGTGGACTATGCCAACTACGTCACCAACAACATCGCCTGGGTCTACTTCAGCATCAACCCCGTCTTTTACGCTTTTCTTGGACGCAAGTTCAAGAACTACATGTGTGAGCTCATTGGCAGTTCTATTAAGTGCCCACCTGTCTGTCGCGGCCATGAGTTGGTCACAGTCCCATCGCAGCCATCACAGCTCAGGTAACCAGGTCACTGCAGGGATGGATTTGACCAGGGATGGATTTTTACTCTCTGTAAAAATTATACACATACATGTAAGATCCCCATTAAACATATGGAGGCTCTGCAATTTGTTACTGCGGGGCAACCTCTAAAAGTCCTCTGAGCGATTCTCTGAAAAACCCTTGAGCCTTCTCCAAAAGCAAATTTATAGCTTTATTGTTTCTCAGGGTGTCTGTAACACATATTTCAAATTAATATCATGAACGCTCTTTCAGAGTTTGACTTTGGCCAATACTTTGAGAATCTTGGGATCGGAAGGTCTCTGAAGGTTTGAATCTGTCTGTGAACAGTCATCCAGGTCATGTGAAACGAGGAGTTTAAATATAAGCAACTCCCTGAGAACCCAATGACTTGACTGGAATTAAAGGCCAAGAAGTTGTTTCTTAAAATAAAAGCAATATCAATCGTAGCCCCTTAATGCACGCCGTACCTCCAGTGGCACGCTGTAATAGTCATTGAAATGTAACTACCATAGCACTACAATACTATGACACAACACAGGCCCTTTAGAAATGCACCACAACTTGGTCATTACCATACTGGTAACAACAAATGTATTAAGCCGCGTCTATTTTCTTCTAATTGTATAACAATACAAATTATTTGAAGACCAGAGCAAATAGAAATATTCTATAGAAGGACTTGTCTATTACATGCTTTTATTTTCCACTCATCCCGCCTGCCTTGCTTGTTGGCCTCTGTGGATTATCTGATTGCTTGCACATGTCTGTGTTTATGGGTAAACCGTTTATGTATCCTTCCATGTGCCTTGGCTGTCTCTAAAGCCTGCTCGTTTGCCTCCTCTGTTTGTTTGTGTCATACCTCATTTTGGCCAGGACTCTGTTGCAGAAAATATTTTTATATCCCAATGGGACCTTCCTGGTTAAATAAAGGTCAAATAAAAATATCATTAACCCTGTGCTTGTTGAACACTTTGCAAAAACAGAAAGCAGATACCACGTCGTTACAGATACTATGGTCAGGTCATTGAAGGATGACACATACGTAGGCCTACATTGGAAATCTACTCAGGGCCTCAGTGACAGAACCTGCAGACAACAGAGGACGTGTCAAAGTCAAGTTTATGTTGCTTCTCTTTTGTGTTCTTTTACCCCTTGTAAATGTTTTTTATTTCTCTTTCATGGCTGTGTTAAAGAATCCATTTTGTTCTGCTACATCCACATTGGTTATAGCAGTGCAACATGGTAAATAACCATTGTATTGAATGATATGTGTAGTGGTAAACAAAAAAACAGTTGTAAGCTTGTATTGTACAAAGTCATGTGTGTTTTATTTTGTACATAAATAAATTAATGTTGGTCATGTGTGTGTCCTAGTTTCCTAGGCTCATGGATGGTGTTAATGTGCATAGGTTTGGTTTATGTACAGTGGGAAAAGGGATGGATTGGGGGAAAATAGGGGTCTTACACACCAGGGCGGTAAAGCCTCGCAGAACGGCCACGTTTTTTACCAGTGTCGGTGAAAATACATTGAAACATATTTGTCCTTACACACCAACCAGCGGTAGTCGAGCGTCAGCGGCGCGGGAGCCGGCTCCGCGCCGCACTGCATTTGGAAAATAGAACTCGAGCGTATTTTTCACGCTGGCGGCCGGTGGTGTCTCATTCAAATGAATGGCAAAGTAGTATGCTAGCTTTGACTGTGGGGAGAGATTTGAACAGGACCGGCCGCGCACGCCGACGCTGTCAGTGTAGTCTGGTCGTGACTTCATGAACCCGGAAATGTTGAGTACCCTAAAGTTTTATTGCAGAAATGTCATATAGGTCAAATGAAGGGGATTTAACTTGGTTGCCCAAAGTTGCACTTCGGGCAATTTGCATAATTAGCATAAATATATTGTTAAGGCAATGACTACTTCTGGTGAATAGGCTTGAAAAATTGAATTGTAGATATCACCTTGAAACTTGCTATTTGGGAACTGTTGTAATGCATTTACTTTTAACTGTCAAAACTCAATATGATGAAATCAATAGGGGTGAAAGGGAGCTGTTCGTCATCTGCTACTGTATATTCCCCAGGCACTCCTAAAGAACTTCCCTTCCGACTCTCTTCCCATCACAATCTGTGGACAACACATGCGTCTGCACTAAAACAAGACCCATATTTGGACTGATTGGCCCACATGGTCATGCACGCACACACACAAACACACTCTCACTCTCTCCCTCCCACTGCTCCAGCAGTCCTTAAGAGGCTCATCTCCGATCACACAGTGCTGAGACTGGCTCCTCTTCATCACCCTGGCTTATCCTTCCCTCCCATGACTGGCATTACAGTTGTAAGTAAGCTTATAATAACATATAAACTGTTGATTTTAGCATATAAATTGTGAAACTGAATTGATTGAGTAATTTGATGTGAGATGTTACAGTGGTATCAGTAAGCTTGTGGCACCCTTTTGGAAAAATGAAGGTATGCTATTAATATGAAGTATAGCTCACCGTTGCAGGACAAACTTGTTTTCATGATTTTGTAAGTCCTTCAGTAACACAGACAGATAAAATGTTATTTATCATACATAATAGCAGACTACACGTGTCCGAAGTTCTGTCTTGGAGAGTGGCAATATCAGGGACTCTGAACAACTCTTTGCTGACTTCAAAGTAATATAATTCATTACAGAGGACGGTACTTTGTACACAAAGTTATCTGGAAATCATGGACAATGTTTCTCCACAGCCGCAAATAGAAAGCCGCAGGGATGAATTGCATGGGAAGCCAAGGCAATGGTCTTTGTGAAAGGAAAATGTGTTTTTTTTTGTTTGTTTTTTCCAAAAAATGTTAACAAGTAGTGGGTAAAGGATGGTAAGAATGGTAACAGGCACACTAGAGAACACCTTCATAAAACTACAAGAACAGCTGCTGATAGTGCAACCTTGTAAAGGGTCCTTCAGCGTATACTTTTCACAAGGCAAACCTTCATTGGATGGTGGACGCATGAAAAGGCTTTCCTATGTATTCATCAGAAATAAATTGTATGACTTTTGCAAAAAAGTACATCTCGACAAGCTAAAATCATTTTGGGAAATCATACTGCGGTCAGATGAGACTGAGCTAGAGTTATTTGACCGTAGCAATGGGAGGGGTACATGGCAAAAACAATGCAGACTAAATTCTGTGACATCTGGCATTAAGCACACCCTGTTGTGTTGATGGCCTTGCTATGCCCCCCCCAATTTCAGCAGATTTTTCAAAATGTTCAATTGTCAGTCACAAAGTTAAAGCTGAACAGAGTTGAAGTTTCCAGCTGGACAGTGATTAACATTCACCAAGGAGTTCATGCCAAAGATTAAGTACAATGTCAAGTTCATGTAAAATAACAAGTACAATGTCTTTAAATGGTCATACCAATCTTGCTATCATTGAAAATGTATGAATTTATTTCAGGCTGTCAATAGAAGATAACAGTAACCTGACTGAATTAGAGGTGTCCTGGGTAAAATAATTGGCCACTAGTCAGTAGTACCAGACCCTTAGGACTGTCAATGACCACCGAAGGAGTCGCTACGCTGTGGCGGCTTCATGTGTGGTGTGGCTCACCAGTGGACTTGCAGGCGTGGGCCCAATACTTCGCTACCAGGTGAGAAAGCACTGGGTGGTTTCTTGATTTGTATGTGCCAGGATGCACAGTATAAGTTAGTTGTCCCAAAGTATTTGACATTTATTTTTGCAGCATTGGCCACTAGTCAGTAGTACCAGACTGTTAGGACTGTCACAGTCCTAACAGTCTGGTACTACTGACTAGTGGCCAATTATTTTATCCAGAACACCTCTAATTCAGTCAGGTTACTGTTATCTTCTATAGACAGCCTGAAATAAATTCATACATTTTCAATGATAGCAAGATTGGTATGACCATTTAAAGACATTGTACTTGTTATTTTACATGAACTCGACATTGTACTTGTTCTTTGGGATGAACTCCTTGTTGAGGTTAGCTCTACTTCATATTAATGGTATACCTTCTTGGGACGCCCACATTTATGCACAAGTCTATTTTGTTAAAATTGTTTCTTTTACACCTATTGAAATTATTTCACAGCTGAAATGTTTCTTTTTCCCAATGCAGGTATGCATATGGTATATATTGAAATGAAGTGTCTGCTTCAAAAGCTTGGGAGATGAGAGATACAGTAAATCCATGTAATAATTTTCCAAAAGGGTGCCCAAACTTACTCATACCATTGTATTAGACTAACACACACACTATGTGGTCTGTGCAGATCTGAATAATGGTCTTTACATGTAACTATTACATCAGATTAATCAAATCTTAACTTGTGTTTTTTTGTGCACTCCACAGATGGATTAGATGACAATCAGGCATCCGCATGAAAATATCATGATGAACGGTGAAGAGTTCTTTGGTAATACAACATTTGACTCTGGTTCACACATCAGCTTAACAACGCTATCGTATGAATACGACAGTGGACCACCAGCGACTGCCTGTGTAAAAACAGATGTCCGTGATTTCTCAAGAGTGTTCCTGCCGCAGTTCTACTTCATCATCTTCACCCTGAGCCTTCTGGGTAATGGCCTGGTGCTGTTTGTGGTCGTCAAGTTTGAGCGGGTCTGCACCGTCACCAACATCTTCCTGGTAAACCTGGTGGGTTCCAACCTTGTATTCACCTGCGTGCTTCCCTTCTGGGCTGCCTACCACCGTCACGAGTGGACGTTTGGTCCCGCCCTCTGCAAGCTGGTGGGCACGGCAACCTACGTGGGGTTCCACAGCTCTGTTCTCTTCCTGACTCTGGTGACCATCGACCGTTACCTGGTTGTTGTTCATGCCTTGGCCATCAGTCACCACCGCAGGAGTCGCTACGCTGTGGCGGCTTCATGTGTGGTGTGGCTCACCTGTGGACTTGCAGGCGTGGGCCCAATACTTCGCTACCAGGTGAGAATGCACTGGGTGGTTTCTTGATTTGTATGTGCCAGGATGTACAGTATAAGTTCTCCCAAAGTATTTGACATTTACATCAATTTTGCAGCATTGTGGGTGATTCTTAGACATTGTTGTATTACAAATAAAAGGTCATGTGCAGTTAGTAGGCTATGTGCAGAGAGGCGTGATCCGCCCTGTTGCATTCCAAACTTGACCAATTTTAACTTTTTAGTCAAAATATCACAGTGAAACGCCCTTAAACAAGCCCAAAAAACCCAATAGGACATGTATATGTCTCCTATTCTCTGGATGAGATGAGGGAGTAATCTCTATGGGAGAAGCCCATTGGGTGTTCGACCTGACGAAGATTTCTTTAATTACTCCTTATTGGCGCGCGCTGTGTTGAGGGCGGGACTCCCACTTTGTCAAAACCATCTGTTTTGGTACGCTCTCTTCGGATGGCGCAAGAAGGGTGTTCTGTAGAGATTGCTCCCTCAGCTCATTCAGAGAACCGGAATATATACATGTCCTATTGTTCTCTTTCATGGACTCGGTCACCATCTCTATGGGAGCCTTACAATTACTTCGGATTGCACTTCGACCTCATTAGGTAGGACTATCTTGCCACGTTGGTCACACCAGCGTTTAAAGATAGCTCAATTTAGGTAATACAGGGACCTCGTGGAGTCAGCTCTCGCTCCCTGGATAGTCATAATGACATTACAGTATGCCTCATAAGTGAGTACACCCCTCACATTTTTGCAGATTTGTAAGGCCCCCTGAATGGACAGTGCCCCCTTCACCCTACTGACAGCCAGTGGACGTGCCAAGAACCCTGTGTGCCAGAGGCAACATGGTCACATCCAACCATTAGAACCGGACAAAGGTAGAGGGGATGGCCTAGCCAGCCGCCCTGCACACCTCAGAGAATGCAGCACTTCTAAAGGGGGACCATGATGTGGAGACCGCTATAGTAAAATATGCTATAACCTGAGGAGGGGGTTGGAGCCCCTTGGACTTATATGCCAGCGCAATGGCTTGAACCAACCATTTGGAAAGCCTCTGTTTCGATAGCGCAAGCCCTTTGGAGGGGTTGGCAAACACACAAACAATTGCTCAGTCTTCCTAAAACCTCTTGGAGAGGCTCGAAGGGGGACTCGTACAACGCTTCCAGTACCAGGGAGATATCCCACAGGGGCCATCGTCTGCCGTGATACCGGACGTAGGCGTCTGGCACCTTTCATAAACCGGCACACTAACGGAAGACTTCCTATCTCGCCACGTTGGTCACACCAGCGTTTGAAGATAGCTCAATTTAGGTAATACTGTATGCGGAAGTCCAGACCCATTCAGGTTCATGCTTTCCCTTGCTGAGCCCATGGAAGCATGGGGCCCCAGGGCTGCAGGGGGCAAAGGCCTGGCCCCTACGGATAAGTCACCCTCACCTAGGGGGCTCATCGGGGGTAAGGGTAAGACACCGTCATCCCGTCGCGAAAAGGGAGAATTGGGCAGAATCGACGGAATTGCATAAGGCGCATTGCACAATGCATTTGGAGAGTGGGCCCGCCCGCGGCACATTACTCGGAACTGTTGGAGACTCAGAGTGCGTCTGTGGCGTATTAGGCGGCATGTCTGAAGACTCCAAGCACGCAGCATTTGGGGGCAATGTTGCTAGAGTAAAAACCACTTTTCCTCGGTCGAGACAGTACTTTTCCGTCGACATTGGGCGCACAGCGAAGTTGCACACCAAGCACTTCTTGCTGGACAGTTAAACCCAGTCGGTGAAGCAGTCAGCCGAAGAGAGTGAAATGTGATGTTTTTTGCCCAAAACAGATGGTTTTGACAAAGTGGGAGTCCCGCCCTCAACCCAGCACGCTTCAATCTGGAGTGCTGAAAGACAGTCTTCGTCAGGTCGAACAGCCAATGAGTGTCTCCCATAGAGAAGGTGACCGAGTCCCTGAAAGAGAACTACCTTCACTGGTCAAGTAACAAAACACTTAACATTCAAATCGAGACAAAGAAAAGTCTCCAATTTCACACAAAGTATAACAAAAAGCTTTTTTCTCAAGGTAAACATATTATTTCAAATATGGAAGCAGCAGCTGCGGCAGCTTTTGATGGTTTCAAGCGGACTACAATGGTGAGGAGATACAATGGTGTTGACATTGGGAGCAGACAAACACCTGGATAAACATGCTTACACAGTACTCTGTGTGGAAATGCTAAATTCTCTGTGTCTCTGAATGTTAACGGCGAAGTAAGGAGGTTTTTTTTTTAGATTATTTAAGGATGTGAAAACGCATGAGCTTTGAGCTTGCAGTACTGCGCTGTCTTTCTAGCACTTGCAGCATTCTTGAAAAAAAAATACGAATGCAGTGCTCTGTTGCTTAGAAAGGCTGATCACGGCACATACTGAGTATGACACTTTAAAAGGATACCCCAGGCAAAATTGAGTAGATTTAAGTGGCTACGCTATGCTGACGTCTGGTGCTTTAACATAGCTTATCATAGTCTCTGTAATATAGTATTGGCATTTCAAAATTACTTGTTTCCATTTTCAGACAGTATCTGTCATAGTGTAATGTGTCATATACAGTAGCAATATGTAGGCCTATTGAGATACAGCTGGGACTGATCTTCCGATTCAGTCATAGGTCCAAAAGGAAAGGTTGATATAATGTTTGGGAACTACTTCACTGATGGCTTTCTTACAAGCTCAAGTACTGTGTTCATGTCAAGTATCGTGCTCATGTTATTAACTCTCTTGCTTCATCCCTCTGCTACAAGGTCAGCAAACACTGGGAGAACGGCTTGGTGTGTGTGGACGAACAGGATCCATCCTGGAGGCCAATCGACATATACGTGCACTTCGTGGCCTTCTTCTTGATCCCCTTGCTGATAGTGGTGTACTGCTACGTGCGGATCATCATAACAGTGGCGTTTGCGCGCATCAGCAGAAAGCATCGCACCCTGCGGATTGTCTTCTTCATCCTTCTCCTCTTCTTTGCCTGCTGGACGCCGCGCAGCATCATGAAGTTGGTGGCGCTACATACACGACATGATTGCAACGATTCCGTGGACTATGCTAACTACGTCACCAACAACATCGCCTGGCTCTACTTCAGCATCAACCCCGTCTTGTACACCTTCCTCGGACGCAAGTTCCGGGACTACTTGCGTGAGCTCGTGCCTTGTTTGAAGAGCCAACTGTTTGACTGTGGTGGCTCTGAGACTGATCCTAGTTCCCAGACGTGAGTGTGTGATGCACTCTGTAGTTGCATCATATGACATGACATTACATTGTTTTGCATTACATTTAATTGACGCTTTTATCCAGAGTGACTTACAGTTAGTTACAGGGTATTGGTTACAGTAACTGGTGCAATGTGGGGGTTATGTGCATTGATCATGGGCACTTCAGTCATGGATGGAGGTGTAGAGAGAGGGTGGGACAGAAGGCAACATTCCAGATTTTCCTTCATTTTTTCTGTACATTTACATGACTTTTACTGGCACTTTTATTCAAAGCGACTTCAAGCACATAATTTCGGACCACAATGTGCAAGCATGTTGGATACATCAATTTCGTTTGCCCTGCGCCCTGGCAACACAAAGCAGCTAGTGAATGAAACGATATATTTGAACAAAAACAGAGCTCAATCAAAATCAACAGCCGATGTATGTGGACATTGGCATCAGTGTGCAAGATTGTAATTAAAACAGTAAAATCGAATATTGGTTCAATAGGCCTAGTAGGTCAAACTGCATAGGCATACATGGCATCAATAGGCCTAGTAGGCCGAAATGCATACACTGCAACTTGGCAACAAAACGAGTCTATACGTGATTTTTTGTGAAGACTTGAGTGTGTTTGAATGGCATGACACACGGCACACAGACTGGAAGTGTTGTTGGATTCCTGCTAAAACATTACAAAGACTTATGGTGAATCCCATTACACCCCTTAGCCCTACGCCGATTCCCTTTGCCTCCACGTGTAGGCGTAGTGGCATTCCGATTCAATTTCAGACAGATGGGTAGGGGTTCGGCGAAGGGCTTTCATCCCCTCTCTGCAGAGATTTTCCAACACCCCACTGCGATTGCATTTAAAAATGGGCGGCAAACCGCGGCATCCACAACAGCACACTAGATTCGCAATTGTCGGTTTTAAAGTGGTAATAATGATTCCATTGTACTGAGTTTGACATTGTCCTAATGTGTGATGGCCCTTTTCTCCGTGAAACGCACACATTCCGTGATTGTTGAAGGGGCATCCCAATCCATAGGGGTTGCGTTTCAAGCCCTACACCTTGCGGCTTTGTTTGAAAGCACGAGGGGCAAAAGGAAGGCAAAGGGGTAGGGGTGGAGATTAGTAATGGGAAAGGCCCTTAGTATGTGATAGCTGGAATTCATGCGTGTTCATCTCAAAGCCAGTTTATTCATCTAACAGATCAAAAATATAAATGCATAAATGGCCATTAAATTAAGCATTGACAGGGCTCTGGAGTTTCGATCTTACCCTAATCACCAACAGATTAGAACTAGCTATCTTTACCTGTGCTCTTCCTTAAAACGGCTTCCATGAGTGTGTCTGCGTGTACGGCCCAACCTTGAGCCTTTGTCCAGAGTCATGAAAGTAAGAGTTATTTGGGCTAATCCCATTGACCTCCAGGTTCCATTTTTACACAAAGATGGCGGCTCACAGAGGCTTTGACACACAGATCACCATTGACATTCCAAAATAGTTCCAGGAAGTAAGTGTCCAACACAGAAAGTGCAGCAAATGTAAATATAATTCATTTTCATTCATTTTTAAGTCATCTTTGCTATGAAGTGGCTCTGTGTTAGCCCTTAGTGAAAAGAAAGCTTCTGCATAGAATTATTGGACTCTGCATGAATAATGTCACCAACCGATTTTCTGTTCACAACTCTCTGAATTCCACGGCTCTGCCTGTGTCCACCTCACTCATCCTGATGTTTACTTGCCGTGGTCTGTTTCTTGGCCAATCTTCCTGGTTAAAGTATAAACGTAACGACAAGCAGATGGCCAAGCCTCTAATGATGACCTATATTCCTCATGTAGGCCTTTACCTTTCTGTGCCACATTTCTGACCTTTGATATGGTCAGTGTGCAGGTCAGTGTAAAGCTAGTTGTTTTTCCTGCATGCAAACTTAGATACATATAATAATATGAGTCATCAAGCTAATCCCATATGGTTATACTTCCGAGACTAAAAAAAGATTTATTACAACATCTGTGTGCTGGTAGTCGTCCTGGGACACAGAGAGAAAAACACCTACGGCTCAAACACCCACATCTAAACACAATGATGGGGGTTGAGAACATTCCAGGCACACACTCAAGCACGTGCGCACACACACACACACACACACACGCTCATGCTCAGTCAAGATTGTTCTCCGTTGTTGTACCCAAGTGGTGGAACGGTCTCCCAGAGGCAGCAAGACTAAGCACATCTCTTGCAGCCTTCAAGAAACAACTAAAGACCTTCCTCTTTCGAGAGTGTTCTAATGCTTGAGCTGGCCTAACCCCAGGGCAGACTCTTGACATGATGTTTAGTTTAGTTTGTGTGTGTGTTTGTGTGTGTGTGTACTCGTTTACTCTTTATTTACACTTTAATAAAAAAAACAGTGGGGCGGTAACATGGCCAGGGTATGGAGAATGATGGGTGGGAGGAAAGTTGCCATGGCCATATTCATGAATGCAACTATGACCCAGTAATTGCCTGCTATCTCACAGTACATCTTCAACGTTTTAACTGTAGTGTACCGTTATTTTACCTATACTACTGTATAAATATTGTAGAACACTTTTAGTTTAACAATACTAATACTGTGAACGTTCTGTAGAGTACTGTTATTTTAACAGTTCAATTGCTGCTCCAAAATAGTTATATACTGTGGTACATTAAACAGTACTGAGCTGTATTTGATGTTTGGTGTGAAATAACAGTAGAATTACAGGTAAATATAATTGCCAGTAACTCCCGTTATTTTGCAGGGGAAATCTCTTACAGTGTACCTGCATGTTGTACAGTAGTATCAGTGTATAATGTGGAAGAGTCGGTCTGGTTTGTCAGGTCATAATATGGTAAAAGCTCTTTGAATGTGTGTTTTTAATTGTATCAGTGTTGTTGTACATGATTAAGAACTACTGTGATCTTTTAAGTTATGTGTCTGCCTGTCCTTTATAATTATTTTACTTGCCTGACATTTTTACTTTCAGATAGAGAGAGAGAAAGAGAAAGAGAGAGAGACAGAGAGAGAGAGAGAGAGAGAGAGAGAGAGAGAGAGAGAGAGAGAGAGAGAGAGGTGCACAAGGCACTACGTTACATGTGTAATTGGGATTTATTTCCGATAAAGTGTTTCTTGGGGCCCTCATTAAGCCCATTGTGTTGTTTTGCTGTCATCAACACCACCAGATATCCACACATATTAATGTCTGTGACATTAGGGTATTGGTAAGCAGAAGTGGTCCTAGGCATGACCTGATAGGGGAGCAACCCCTAGTTGCATTAAAGGAATTAAGTTAAAGTTGTATTAAAGGGATACTTCTGTGTGATATTGCAGTGTAAAATCAAAATAGAAACATTAAAGTTACACTGTGCAGGAAATGGTCAAAAAGGTACTGCAACTATGCTGCTCATGGAAACTGGGCTGCCTATTGCCAAATTTGATCTTTAGATGAAAGTTTACAAAGTAATAAACAAATATTTTCTAGTATGGCCATGGAGCGGGCCATGGAGAAGATCCCCCTTTTCATGTATGAAAAGTGCAATTTTTTCCAGTCATGATGAATACTTAGAATTTAATAGTGGTGGTAAGTATTCATGAAAAAGGTGCAGGAATACCTCTAAGGTCTGTTCAGATAAGTAGCCTACGTTTTCTTATGATGGGAGTTTTTTTCAGCTAGAGATGTATTATTATCAAATAAAATGAGGTGTGACAAAAAAACAAAACAGGCAGATGTGTGTGCTTTAGTCCTACACCATGTAAACATGGCATGGCTTGTCAGTGCAAGTTCCCAAGATAAGAGAGAACACAGAATAAACTAAGGAACTTGTGTTCCAACTGAAAGTTATTGTGTATCCTAGGTCAAGATGGTGAATGTAGTTGGAGAATGGAACCACTTGTAAATACAACTGTAAAATGTAAAGCAACGGAAATGATTGATATTGACAGGAAGTTAATATTGATGGAACAACAGATGTTTGTGGGGTAGCATATTTTTAGGTGCCTGGGGAACCACTTGTTGCCCATGGGGACTCAGATCCGAATCTAGCCTGGGTCTTTTCCCAACCCCTACTTTCCTACTTGCCTCTTGTCACCACATTCACTCACACCATATTCTCTAAAGGCAAAAAGATATACATAAAAAAAAGAAAATATGGATGCATTACAACTTGTCCAATGGTGGGTGCAGAAGAAATATTGTGTGGTGAACACACTTTCAAATACTTCTGCTGGAGGCTCAGAAGTTTAGACCAGAGTGTTTTATTATGAAGCCTTTTGTTAAAGGGACATTGTGCAGGAAATGGTCAAAAAAGGTACTGCAACTATGCTGCTTATTGAAATTGGGCTGCCTATTGCCAAATTTGATCTTTACATGAAAGTTTACTAAGTATTAAACAAATATTTTCTAGTATGGTCCAAGTACAGTCATTTTTGCAGCTAAAAATGGCTATTTTGGGAAATTCAAAATGGCGGACCATGGAGAAGATCCCCCTTTTGAGGCCACGCAAGGTCATAATGAATACTTAGAATTTGATGCTGGTGGTAAGTATTCATGAAAAAGGTCACATTAGTGAATGGGCAGCATGAATTCTGGAAATAAACAACTAAAAATCTCACACAGTGTCCCTTTAAAGACTGAAACGTTTCCATCTGAATCTCACACAATGCACCAGAGCATTCACGTCTTGGTTACACATATGTGTCCATCATGGTTAAATGATAGGCCTGTCTGACAGAGGTGCTACCACAACAGCAGATCAGGCATGGCCACACAAGGAGCACTTATTAGGTCTGTAAAATAAGTGGAATAGTTTTTAATGGAGTCATGACACTCCATACCATGCACAACAGAGCTACTGTTTAGTAGAGCCACGATTTAGGCCGGCCATCCATTATAACGGTACGTTATCGCAGCTCGACATATTGGATACCCCAGTGTCGACGCACTGCTACTAGGGTAGACTGAGTACAGTTGGGTACACTTCTATTTTTGTCCCCTTCCACGCAGAAATTAGACTATTAAAAGGTCCTGAAAAGAAAGTTGTTTTGGACAGAACATATTCATTGAAAATGAATTGAGTGCGTTGGTACAGCTTGCGTCAAACTGATGAATGGACGGGCACCGTTAGTATGGCAACAAGGAACGCCAATCAATGACAAATGAATGGGAAAACAACAGGCACGAGAGAACAAACACATGCTTGTGATCCCACGATAAGTGTGTACGTGCAGAGATGTGTGCAATGTGTGTGCTGTGACGCATTCACCATGACCTCCTTACAGTCACGCTGACTGTACAGGAGTACACCAGTCCTCCAGTGTCGACACCTCGCTGGTTTCCCAATGGCCCCTTGACGATAGCCAGGTCCTCCCTGGGATGAGACAGCAGGCTTGTGGTCATTACTCCCACAAGATGGAGGAAGTAGGCCTACTGTCTAACCGTCACAGAGGCTGATGGGAAAAAAACAAGACAGAAGAAAAGGTGAGGGGAAAAAACTGAAATGCAATGAGGACACTGTGCCCCACACAAAGTTGGATTAAAAAATCCATTTTCCCTCCACTGCAGGAAAGACACACACGCATGCATGCACACGCACGCACGCACACACACACACACACACACACACACACACACACACGATCCCTGGACTCGGTGAATGTGCTCACACTCGCACAAAATAATAAGTCCCAGTCACAGACAAATGTCTTCCTTTAACCATGAGCGACAAAGTGACAAAGCTGTTCTTCTCTTCATGCCCACATCAGCTTCAGCCTCAGCACCAGCATGCTGCCAGGAGATGGAGCACCACTGCGCTAGGCAACAGCCGCCCGTCAGGTGAGAGGCCCCCGAAATATGCCGACGTGCACATGAAACCTCAGCATGGTGGGCAACTCCTCTGTCTGGAACATCCACCTGGAAATTGCTTTTACAGCCTGAAGGATGCTTACTCTGCAGCCTGTGCTGAAGACTGGAGGAAGAGAGAGGGAGAGAGGGGGTGGGGGGGATGTCAGGAAGAGAAGGGAGGAAACAGGGGACACACAGAGAAAGAGAGAGATGTAAGGAAGGAAACAATGATAAAGAGAGGGATAAAACTGTAGGAGGATAGAGAAATGAAGGAAGGTAGAAGGGGGAAGGAAACGGGGAACACAGAGAGAAAGAGAGAGATGGAAAGAGGAATAACGAGAGGGAGAAGGACAGTAGGAAAGATGGAGACAGAGCTACAGGCAGACAGAAGGAGCGTGAAAGAGAGATGGAGCAGAGGGGTGTAGGAAAACAGAAGTGGACAGACAGTTAGAGAGAGAGATGGAGGGGAGAAAAATAAGGAGAAAGGGAGGGAGAAAAGGGAAGTGAAGATAGATAAGGAGAGAGACAGAGAAAGAAATATGGGCAGCTGCATGAAGAGATTGCAAAAAAAGGAAGTTGCCACATGAAACTGGCTTAGAGGGTGGGTACACATCAAACTTGTTTTTGCAAATAGAGACTGTTCAATACGGGGTGCCACTACACATCAAGGTGCATGGAACTTTAATACTGGCATTAATTCGACAGGTCTATTAACCCATTGATGCCTGATGTTGCGTTGCGCAACATTGGCCCTGGCGCCTGGAGCTGTAAACGCAACATTCAGGCTCATGAGATTTGAGACAACTGTATTAAAATTATCTGTTTGTTTCTTCAAGGACGTAAGAGAGAAAATGTTTCATAACTCCCTCTTCTCAGGAGCCTGTCTTAAAGGAACAGACCACCCTTTTTTGATTTTCACATATGTGCAGTATTTCCATGCATTATTCATGAATGTGCATATCATTTTCGTCTATGTGCTTGCATTGCCCCGTTTAACAGTATAGCCAAATTAGGCATACTAATGCAAGTCTATGGTACAAAATAAAACATCCTCAAATGCACTTATAAACTGTGAATAATTTCACATTATCAAAACATGTGAATAATTTCACATTATCACTTTAACAATTCCACTGTATTACCTTATCAAATTGACCTGAAAGAACACACAGGAAACAGAGGTAGCATTTAAAATCTGCGAGCAGATTTTATTGTTTTAACGGCCGGAGGAGTTACTGCGTGGGGAGATACCCAGCAAGTCCTGAAGTGTAATACAGAAACAAACTTATTTAAAACAGTCCCAGTCCCCCCAGTCCATGACGTCATCTTTCCTATCATGAATATGTAAAACTATAGAATAGTGACATATATGGTCTCGTCTCCGTGGGCACTTAGTGGCGTCTGGTCTGTGATTGATAGCTTCCATAGCCTAAACAAAGTTCAGCAAAGTGGTCTGGGACAGACTGGGAGGGGAGAGATGTCTCTGAGACGTCACATAAATCAATGAGCAAGGGAGAGGGAGAGAGCGAGAATAACAAGATACCAAAGTATAACCAATAAACTCCTAACGAAAGGTTACACTTTTATCACATTATATATTTTCAATAATACATGTATAAATGTATTAACATAAACCATTTCTAAATTAATGTAAAATTCCCAAGAGTGTAAAACAGCAGTTTAATTCTGTCCAGTGATCACTTGTGACTTGATGCTAAAGATACCAGTTACTTCCAGTGATTATGCTAAGCTATGCTAATAATTCTGATCCAATGAATCTAAGAACTGAAAACACTGAGAAGAAAATGATATGCACATTCACGAATAATGCTGGGAAATACTGCAAATATGTGAAAATCAAAAAAGGGTGGTCTGTTCCTTTAAACCAGACAGCAATTGCACAATAGCAATCCAGGCTTCTGGGAATGCAGAAAGAGAACCAAACAGAGAACGATAAGTTTCATCTGAGTTTTAAATGATAAAATCAAAAAAGGACTGGGGGGATTTGCATGACAGACTATCCATCCCAGCCCTGTACACCCATTGCCTGGTTAACACCAGACCTAATCGCACAGCCTGATCTCCAAAAATTCCGTGCTCCTGGACACGAATGTTAAGGTCACGAAATCCGTGTCCAGGAGCACGGATTTTGCCAAAATTCCGTGCTCCTGGACACGGAATTGTTTTCTGTGCTCCTGGACACAGAATTGTTTTCCGTGATGGGCACACGGAAGTGCTTTCTATAGGCTATTACCACAGCTGTGTAACTCTATCATTAGAAAATACATACCAAATGCTAATCCTAAACAAAATAATGCTATAGCAATTTAAGTTGTGCCCTGACCAAAACATTCCCTAACCTTAACCTGTCATTAAAGACATATTTTTGAGAAATATCTTTTCCAGTTGGTTGCTAGGCTATCAAATCAACCGTATCTCACTCATTTCGTGAAGTTTTCACGAAAAAAATAGAGTAATTTTTGTGGTGCATTCACGTTATTGCCCGCCTTTCGTAAAGTCTTCACGAAAATAATAGATTAATTTTCACGCTGCCTATTCACTTGAATTGCCCGACTTTCGGTTAGGTTTAGGTTTAGGGTTAAGTTTAGGGTTAAGGTTAGGGTTAGGGTTAGGTTTAGGGTTAAGGTTAGGGTTAGGTTTAGGTTTAGGGGACATAAGGCGTAAGTACCGAAAGGGCGTCGAATTAGTGAGTCCCGAGTGTATCAGCAGTGTTCTGTCAGCACCCTCTCCCCGCCCCTGCAGACGTTTGGATAATCATAGCAGCAGTGGGGCAATTCAAGTGAATAGGGAGCGTGAAAATTAATCTATTATTTTCTTGAAGACTTTACGAAAGGCAACGTGAATGCACCACGAAGATTATTCAATTTTTTTCGTGAAGACTTTACGAAAGGCTTGAGATAGGGCTCATCAAATTCATATAGGGCGGAATTCTCCCGTCTCCACTTAAGTCGGTTTTACGCACGCATATTTTACGCGGTCTTATCTTGCGCGTATTCTCCCCTCTGAAACGTCGCCACACCCCTCGCGCTTAACTCAGAAAAACAGCGCGTAGCCCAACATAGGCGTGATATATGCTAAATGGGGGGATGAGTCTCCGCCAAGTTCATCAGTTGTGGCTACAAAGAAACTATGGAGCATGTATTTTCAGATCAACCATGTGAAAACCTCGGCAGTCCATTGAGATCCAACACTGAACTTTAACTTTGAATTTAAAACCACGTGGCAAAAGTCCTCTTGCAAAAGCGTTTCAAAATCTAACCTCCGCTCCTTTTCACACGCACAAGGCAAGTATTGGAGGTGATATAATGAGATGGAAACGCGATGTGTCCCTTTGGCGGGAACTCAGCTGAGCGTTTTGGTGCGCAACAGGTTGATTGAAATAATAAACATGATGAAACGTTTTGTTAAAAATGGAGTTTGGCATGTTGCCTGGACAATTCTAGAAATCAAAAAGTGATTTAAAATGCCGATCATTCCCACAGTTAAACAAACACATAGTAGGGCATTTGCACTTTTAAAAGTGTTTCTCCGCTTCTCTGTACAGCAACGTGACATTAAAATAATTGGACATATGTGGATCTCAGCTGTCCGTCAGCATATTACACTTAGGCTACATGCATGCTGAAGAATGAACAAGGAAATCGATCGTAATGAAAAAACGGAGACATTATTATTCTGTCGCAGACATGGGAATTAATTGGACATGGGCATGCAATGCCAAGCCAGGGCTTACACGCGCAGCTGTGGGGTGTAAAAGAGACCAGAAGCGAAAAGCCAAAGACATGATCTGATATGTAGGCCAACATTTTTACGTTTAGCTGTAATGACATTCAGGAAATATTTTCTGCCTTACAAAAACAGATAGAACAACCTGTAGTAGCCTACCTCAGTTTGTGGCGGTTTTGTATGTCGGGCATCAGTTCAGAAAGTTTAATAGGTTACATGCACATATGCACGAGTTCCAATAAATCACAAAAGTGGAGGAGTTGCAATAAAAACCCTTTACTTAACGTCGTGGCTACAACATTATCACCCCGAAAATGGTGAAGGTTGTTTTGAATAGGCATAGCCTACTTTGGGTGGCTGTTAGGATGACTGGAACAGCGGGCTTTAGTCTGTCTGACGTGCCTTTAGCCTACTTGTGCATGGTGCAACGAGGTGTTTTTGGTTTTGGTTACCGTCCGTGGAGACAACATGATGATCCTCATACTGATTAATTAATTACCTGCTTTTGTTTGTAAGTTCACCGATATCAGAACATGCTCTGGGCAGCTGGTAATATTTTGTCACTATTAATGTAGGATGTTTATGTAGTGGAACTGTGAATGAATTTCGATTTGAACTCACGCTGACGGTAAGGAACATCAACAAAGCATACCGTGTAACATGTTCAAAATGCGAGCCAAGCGAGCATCAAATGCAATATTACATTTTACCTCATAGTGGCGCTTGACCTTACTACAGCCCTTTGATGCGCGTAAAGGCAAACGCGCTTAAGTGCACGGGAGAATACGCTTAGGATTCATTTACATGCGAAACTCCCTGATTTTGGCCTGGCCCCACCCAAAGTGCGCAACTGGTAAAATCGCGCGTAAACCCCGCTTAATCACAGACTTGAGTAACCGCGGAGGCGCTGTTAAGCGCTTTTTTTGACTTAAGCGGGTGGGAGAATTCCGCCCATAATGAATGAAAGAAAAATAGCTGTGCCCAGACCAAAACAATCCCTAACCCCAACCTGTCAGTAGGAAATGTTTTTTTTTAGAAAAAATATTTGAAATTAGACAAATCCTGAGAAAACACAAGACTGTGGAAACATAGAGCTGTGGGAGTAGCCTATAGAGAGAGCACTTCTCTGTGTCCATCACGGAAAACAATTCCGTGTCCAGGAGCACGGAAAACAATTCCGTGTCCAGGAGCACGGAATTTTGGCAAAATCCGTGCTCCTGGACACAGATTTTGTGCCCTTAACATCCGTGTCCAGGAGCACGGAATTTTTGGAGATCATGTTGAATCACAAGTGAGATTGTTTTTCAGATCGAAACGATTAGAACTATATGCAGTATGGGAGTTCCATGACACTTCAGTGTTTATCTGAATCAACTTCTTTATGAACAGGGCATTGGTTACAGGCCCTGGATAACATGGGATTCAGTGTCTTGCTCAATCATGGGCAAGTGAGTAGATTACATTAGATCAGATTAGACTAGATTCAACTTTATTGTCATTACTCTACAGGACAACTAAATGCAGTTTCGCATCTTATCAGAAGTGCAGATGGCAGGAGTACAACACATTACAAATGCAGTATGTAGATAAGCATTGTTCACAGATGAAAAAATCAATTTTCAAAGTCAAAGTTTTTCTAGTTTGATTCTTGAAACTGGTAGGTGAAAGAAAGTGAAAGCCCACCTGGGAAACTTCAACTCCCATTGTCATTGTGACACAGCATACAAGTGCACACTGCACACAACGAAATAGCATGCATTCCTCACCTGTGAAGGTGGGTGGGGGGAGTGATTCTCCCTCACCCCCCTCCATAATTTAGGTATGCCTACGCTGTGCATGCCACTTTCCAGACTGCTAATTTGGAGTGCCTGTTTGCCAGCCCTTGGCACAGGCGAAGGCAAAATTTCAGTTTCTTTGTGTGCACTGTATGTTGTGGTGTGCCATTTCCCATTGGGACATCCATCAGTTCACTGCGCTAAGAATTGCTGCCCTTTCAGACACGGTCTCCAGCCAATGGCAGTTTCCTGAGCCCATCAGTTAGTCAAGGTTTAACACAAATGTAATGTGCACCACTTCTGCAAGTGTCAAATGCTAACATTCAGAGCTGACACCTCTCAGTGTACAGTATTGTCATTCACTGTTTTGGGTGGGCCTACTTCAGGCAACTCTTACATAGAGACAAGGTATTTCAAAGTGAAGTGATGAGTAACGTACATTTTCGTTGGATTTCACCTGAGTATCCAATAACTCTAAGTGTAATTACTAAGTGGAAAAATGGGCGTTACTCATCCTAGCAAGGCTAGGACACTTCATTTGGAGAAATACCAAATGAGTATTAGGTATAATTGAATTAAAACCCCTTTATTTTAAACTGGGGTTTAGTATCTAAAAACACCAACCAGTGCCAACCACACTGGGTCCTTATCACACCCTGATTTGGTGATACTGCAGTCACAGGTTTCCATTCGTTCACACTGGTTCAGTACGCCAATGGATCCCGTTGACCTTACATGGTGCAGACGCGAAATGCATTGTTGGTCTGTTGGTATCCGTCGGCTCAGTTGACTCCACCGAACTATTGAACTTTGCAGGCTTGCAGCCAATCAGACTGTGTGCAGTGCATGCAAACATGGAAAGACATGCACGGGACACACATGCTAGGATTCGAATGAATGAATGATGGCATGAACAGAATTCGAACTGGCAACCTAACCATTAGACCACAGCAATTCCATATTCTACGTTTCTGCAGCACATCTACATTAAATGGACAGTGTCCTGTGTTGACTGGTGGCACATGTAGTGCAGCTACATCAAGCCAATTTCCCAGTGAGCTGCGGAACTAAGTATGGACGGGATTGCAGAGGGACAAAATGTATATGTTTTTATTTTTTCATGCTTTTATCTTTTTCAAGAACCAAACCGGTTGAATCCAGTTCCCTCTCTCTCCCAGTGCCTCCCTAGCTCCCCTTCCCCAAAAGACTCAGTGACACATGTCAGTGTGACAATGCCCTGTGTTTCAATGTGTGTGTGTGTGTGTGTGTGTGTGTGTGTGTGTGTGTGTGTGTGTGTGTGTGTGTGTGTGTGCGCGCGTGTGCATGTGTATCACTGCCCAACCGTGGCTGAGTCAGGACAGTTACACACACAAACAAACACACACACACACACACACACACACACACACACACACACACACACACACACACACACACACACACACACACACACACACACACACACACACTTCCAATTCCTCTTTTTTGTGCAAAGAATAGAGAGCAGTATTTATGTTGAAAGAGTGTAGTAGTAGTAGGAGTAGGAGTGATGGTGAAATATTGGAGAAGGAAGGGAGAGAAGCCTTGTAAAATAGACCGCCTAGTGGCAGAACATATTTTTGCGTGCATGGTTAATCTATTATAGCACCATCACAGATCATATTTAAGGACACAAAATCCGTTCCGTCAGACTTGTAGCCCAAAGGTTGCTGGTTCGGCTCCCGATCCGCCAGCCTGGTAATCAACCAGTTCTCTCCCCCATCCTCTTCCAAGACTGAGATTAGCATGGTACCATCCCGCCGTACTGTTCCCTTTTGGGCGCCATTGGGGGCTGCCCCCTTGAACAGATGAGGCATACATGCAAATTGTGTGTGCAGTGTGCAGTGAACACTTGTGTGCTGTGGAGTGCTGCGTCACAATGACAACGGCAGTTGGAGTTTCTCAGTTGGGCTTTCTTCTTCTTCGTCTTATGCGCAACAAGATTTTTTTTATTTTTGAATGTGAATAGCGAGTCCTATAAGAGAGCTTTGCATTGGGTTGCTGCACTGGCCATGACCAGCAGTTTGAACTGTGCATGTCAATGACATGGGCATCCTATATTGGTTTACAATGCAGTGCCACATATTCCAAATGACCTGGTTTTACCTGTCCAATTCAACCATGTGATCGTTCATTTAGTCAATCACCTGGATGAATTGGACAGGTACCAGGTCATTTGGTGTATGTGGCACAGGATACCTAATTAATACAGGTTGCCCACCACTGTCTATTGTTTGAATGTTAGTGTTTGTGGGTGTTTTTTTGTGCTACACTCTAGTTTTCCTGTCAGGCCAGAGCAAACAAAAAGAGAGGAAGCAATTGCAAAAATTGCTAAAGCAATTCAGCTACCGATAAGGAGAAGCATATGTGCGTGGTGGAAAGAGGAACTTACACAGCAAAAATACGATGTTCATATAACTCAAAGTGTTGAAATGAACTCTGTTTTTGATAGCGGCAATACGTTATCTGAAACAGTGTTAATTTTACTCTTTTGGTCAGTTTAGCATTTTCAGTGTTAAATCTACCCAGTGTTGTGTAAATATGAAGAGTTGTAAAGCTGGAATTGCACTTACCGCCAACAGAACCTTACACAAACGTTTGGCTTTTAACAGTTAGAGTACTTTGACTCTCCATAGTGTTGTAATAAATACTCTTAAATATTGTCACCTGATTTTTACATGGCTGCTTGAGGGGGATGGGCCAGGTATTGTAATTCCCCTGCCTACCTGTCTGTCTTCACGTCTTCTTGTCTGCCTGTCTGGGCACAGTAGATTGTGACATTGTTAAGCCTGCTGAGAATGTGGGAGGAGGAAGGGAGGGAGTAAGGGATGAGGTGAAAGGAGAGAGAAGATGGACAGGACAGTGATTAAGTGTCACGTAAGCCTACTGAGAAAGAGACGAAGAAGTATTCTTAGAAGCACATGTATTTGTCAAGGATATCCAGAAATGGTCTGTATTATTTAGAAATGCCTTGAATTGTGGTACTTGGAAATATTATTTAACAAGTCCGACAGGCGGACAAATATGCGTCCACTTTTTGCTTATTCAGGAGTACTGGCAGAAACGCATGCCCAATTCATCCATTGTTTCCTTGTAGGGATATAGGTAATAGACGAAAAGCACAAATATGAAGAGAGAAACGCGAAATAAAGCTGCGAAGATCATGTCCAGACGGACAGACAGACGGGTGGACGGACGGATGCTAGGACGCATCTAAAAATACATGGCATTTGCATCTGAAACTCCTTCATCGCCTGATGAAAAGGATGAGCAGGGAGGAGGAAGGAGGTATAGAGGGAGGAGGAGCAGAGAGGAGGGAGAGGAAGAGAGGAAAGAATGGAGAGCAAGTTGGCCTGCTGACAAGGAGTAGTGAGTTTGCCAGGGGGCAGAAGGAGACTGCACAACGAGCCTTAGGGCCAAAACATACCAAGGCGGAACGGAACGGTCGCAGGACGAACGCGGTCTTTCTGCTTAGTTTTGGCCGGCGTGGTTTTCTCTGCCTTGCACACTGACAGCGTCGGCGTGCGCGGCCAGTCCTGTTCAAAACCCTCCCCACAGCTAAAGCTAGCGTGCTACTTTGCCATTCATTTGAATGAGACATCGCCGGTCGCCGGCGTGAAAAATACGCTCGAGTTCTATTTTCCAAATGCAGCGCGGCGTGGAGCCGGCTCCCGCGCCGCTGACGCTCGACTACCGCCGGTTGGTGTGTAAGGACAGATAGGTTTCAATGTATTTTCACCGACGCCGGTAAAAGACGCTGCCGTTCCGCGACGCTTTACCGCCTTGGTGTGTAAGACCCCTTATCCGAGTCCAGAGGGGTGTCCAGAGAGCTCAGGTGTCCAGAGAGCTGCCTGCTGTGTGTGTGTGTGTGTGTGTGTGTGTGTGTGTGTGTGTGTGTGTGTGTCATCCTCTTGCTCTCTCTCTATCTCTCTCTCTCTCTCTCTCCCTCTATCTACACATGCTTGTTCCTGTGTGTGTCTGTGTGAGCCTGTTCCTGTGCATGTGTGTGTGTGTGTTCATGTGTGTGCGTCATATATAAACAAGCCAGCCCTGCAGGCACCATAGGCGTTCTGAAATCGCTAAATCGCATTGGTGTGGTTTGGCATGAATGTTGTTCAGAGAGATTCTTTCTGTTTCGCCCTCTCATCTCCAACCAGCCACAGGCCCACCCCTCCCGTCACCCAAACACTGTAAAATGTAAAAGTTCCCTGAAGAAACTTCAGTTTGTAAACCAGTGGTTCTCTTGCCTGGCTCTTGCCCGACCTGTATAGTTCCGCACATCTTCGTGAGCTCCAGAGCACACACACAAAGGTCTGGTAGGAACCAGGCTAGTGGTTCTCAACCTTTTTGAGCAAATGCCCCCTTGACCTCATCATGAGGCTACCAACGCCCCCTTGATCTATTCATAAGCCTGTACACGTCCCACTTAGTATTAAAAGTGATATAGATTAATCCTCACCATTTGAGACTGAATGCATGCCCCCCCTCTCTCAGCCCTCTCTTTCTCAATGCCCCCTGAGGGCTCTCTAACGTCCCCTGAGGTGAGAAACTCTAGAGCAGTGGTTCTCAAACTTTTTCCATCATTTCCCCCTTCAGAGGGTCTGAATGCTTCCGAGCCCCCCCAAGCAACAGCAGTAGCCTATTCGACTGATTTTGCGATCGGTGCGCAGAATCAAAGGAAAGGTACTGGTGATATTAAACAAAGAGGGAATGTAGTCGAATGCAGATGTAGTGTTCATTTCCTATGCTATTCAAATTCATGACAATTAATCATATAATGTTGGTGAGGGCTTTAAACTTCTTGACTTATTGGTGAGACAGGAATTCATTTCCTTGGGGGGAAAACCCCAAAATTAGATGTCACACGCCCCCCCCTGAAATGCCTCCGCACCCCCCCAGGGGGGTTTGCGCCCCACTTTGAGAAACACTGCTCTAGAGGTTCTTTGACCTGACGCGATTGTAGGGGTGGGAGGATTTCACTCAATTCTGGTTTAAAACGATTGGACAGCTTTCACCCAATCTTTCACTTATTGTCTGGCCGCCTGGAGGACGACTAAACCCTCCCCAGAGAATCATCGCCAGACCATGAACACAAATGAAGAGAAGTATTATGTGCGGGTCACCAGGGTAACAGAAGCCAGGAACCCAAAGGTTCTTAGAAAAACCCTTTGTTTGCCACTGTGGAAGAACCCCTAAAGGGTCCTTCAAGGATCCTCAGGGTTCTTCCTAGCACCTTTACGCTCCTCAGAGATCTAGGAACCTTCAGACTATTACAGTGCAGATACTGAAACCTGAAATATCGATCTAACACTGTGCGGTCCGGTTCTCGATTCTGATTGGCTGATAGCCGTGTTCAATCGAGCGTAAACCTACACCCACCCACCTGAACATTCTATGCGCATCTAAATTAAACCCAGCGCATCTACGTTGGTAATGAGAATATGTTGCAGTTGGGGAAAGGAGTCTGCAAGAAGAGCACATCTTTGCACCATCTGTGGTTGGGGTATCAGTGTGATTGCAAAAGACGTTTCATTCCTGCGATGTTTATCGGCCCTTGTTTTTGTCTGTGTGACTAGCAGCGCGACGAACGCACGCTTGCTGAGTAACGTTGCCGGGGCAACCACAATCACTTCCTCAACTTGTCAACTGAACATCACGGATCAAATTAATTAGGCTATTAAAGCGTTTTTAAGAAATTTGGTCAGCGATTAAGTGTAACACTGTTAGATAAGCAATAAGCCACTTGAGTCCGTGGGTTATGCTCTATTGATAACAGTCAAGGGGACGTTTACGGCACTCCGCTTCCCGCCGTGTCCCACTCCCCTTGCCTGTTATCAATCGAGCATAACCCACGGCCTCTCATAGCTTACTGCTTAACTATACTGCTAATGTGTTGTTAATGGAGAATAAAAAAAGCCAGAGTGTAATAGTATAGGCAGTCTTCCACAAGCACCAGCTCTGAAGACATCTTCATTGTCATTACTCTCTAGTCATTGTACTGCAACAACCATAATTTTATTTTCTCTCTAAAATGGTATTTTACATGAACTGTGCTACAGAAACAATTTTATTTTTTAATATAAGACATATTATGTTTCGTTATAAAAAATACCACACCTCCATGTTTGAAAGCTGAAAGCTATGGTCTTTGTGTAGATAACAATAGTTGCATCATTTGCAAATGGTACATGCACGCACACACACTTTTCTAGCTGAAACTATTACTGCCCTGTAACTCCTTACATATTAACCACATGATGTATAATCTGTGACACGTGATCCAATGCAGTCGTAAAAAAGACATTGTCTTTCTCCTGCTTCCCATTTGGAAGCCTCAGTTTATGTAAAGTGCAACACAACACACTATCTTGTGGCAAACACATTTATTGCAAAATCTATGTTTAAGCCACAGCTTATGCTCAGTATATCAGTATATGTCAGGGGCGGAGTGGCAAGAGTATTCCCACCGGGAGAATTTTTCCCTTAGCGGCCCTTTTTACCCCCCCACCAACACCAAAAAAAACCCAAAAAAACCCAACGCGAACAACATGGTTCCCTAACCAAAAAGACAAAAAACACGAAATCTGCAGTCGTAGGTCTACTACATGTGGACATTAGTGTTGTCAAAATATCAACCTGAAGTGGAGAACTGTAGCCTACACTTGATGAAATAGGCCTACACAGCCATAATCACAGTCCAAAGCATTCGCCATAGAACATTGCCGGTTAGGCTACATCACGCTACTGTTCCATGAAAATGTGCACTCCACTGTCATTTTGACAGTTTGTAGGCCTATTGAAATATCGTTTAAGGAAGACAGGATGAGCACGGGCACAAAGTTTTGAGTGTGGGGATTTTTAAAAGAGTAGGCTATAGCTTACAAAAAGTCTGTCTACATTGTGCAATAAACCCACCATGCAGCAACTAAGCCAAACCTAGGCTATTTCAAAGCACAACCATAAGTCAACAAAATTAATAACCAAACGGTGTAGGCCTACCTTAAAACACTGTCTTCGTCGCAGCAAATGTCTTTGTTTCTTGCAATTACATTTTAATCCACAGTTTAGGCTACACACCCAGCACTGCTCTCACATCAGAATCTTGTGTTGTAATTATTTTGTTCCATTTCTTCAGACATTACATAGGCTACATCCTAAATGTGCCACATATAAATATATGTATGATATAACATTATTTCGACTGTAAGGAGATATACCGCTAGTTCTAACAAACCAATGTCATCAAAACATGTACAACGTGTTTTCCTGCTTAGCTGCAGTTCACTTCCTTACCACTTGGTGGAGTCTGTTCGTAACCCAAGTCAATAACCAAAGAACAAGTGAATCTGGAGTGGCAGACTGTAAACTGTAACAGTCATGTGGAAATCGGAAAATAAATCACAACTTACTAATATTTCCATTCCTTGGTAACCAATCTAAATATCACAGGTTCTTGAAATACTGAAAACGAAACTATGTTACTAAGATCTAGTAAACTTTCGCGATCTACGGTGTATGAACATTATCAGTAGAGAAGGGGTGTGGCCAATTTACTGTTTGACACCGTCACTGAGGTATTGCGGTCGGGTAGACGGTATATATACTGGTGAGTCAACAGTACAAAATAAGTAAGAACTGAGTCGTAAGTAGATAATCTTTGCTTTGACAAAGAAACACTTTGGGGCCGGCTGAGAACATAGTGCGGTCAAACACTTTGAGGCCGGCGGAGAAAATATTACGGCTGCTGTAATATATTTCGCGGCCGCGGCCCACCGGGACAAGTCCCCGATCTCCCGATGGCCACTCCGCGCCTGGTATATGTATTATGGTAATGGATCATATACAACAGCCATGTAGTAACTGAGACACACACACACACACACACACACACACACACACACACACACACACACACACACACACACACACACACACACACACACACAGAGTGGTCTAATGTTATAGACATTAATATATTTGCCTATCCGGTGGCGTTGGTGGCAGGAAAAGAGCGCAATGGGCCTAATGGGCCCCAAGTAGCCGTATATTGGAAATGAATCCCATCATGCTTATTATAAACAGAACATCTTGTACATGAGATGGTTTGGGGCGTGTGTCTTTCTGTGTGTGTATGTGTGTGTGTGTGTGTGTGTGTGTGTGTGTGTGTGTGTGTGTGTGTAAATGCTGTTTTAGCGACACACAGATGTCCATCGTTAATTTTTTTATTCAGAGCAAATCAATCCATATCTTGCTTCCCAAACATGAAAAGGCATATTAAATTCACTTGCAGTGGAGCTTTGATGGCCTCGGCTACACATACTACTAAGTCAAAACTTCTTAACAGCTAAACTGGACTGTCCAACGGTAGTCATGTAAAAGATAATTTGTGAGAGCATGTACAATGCTCATTGGAAAATAGTTAGGCTATTATGCTACTCTACAGAATTGATTTTAAGGCAATGCTACTTGTGTTTAAATCATTAAATGGAATGGGACCCACATATCTACTGGATATGTTTCAGCTGTATGCACCGACCAGGTCACTAAGGTCAACGGAGAAGAATTTGCTGGTGATTCCAAAAGTCAAAACAAAGTGTGGAGAGGCAGCCTTTAGCTTCTATGCTTCAAAGCTTTGGAACCAGCTTCCAGATGACGTAAAAAATGCACCCACTATTGATAGCTTTAAATCTAGACTCAAGACAAAGCTGTTCTCAGATGCTTTCCCCTAGCTTAAATTACATATCATTCTTTTTTATTATTATTATTTTTATTTTTATGTTTTTCAAGGTTTCATGTTTGTTTATGTTTTATTTTATTATTATTTTTACGTTATGTTTTATCTTAATGTTTTAAATGTTTTTTTCCTTCTTTCTTCCCTGTTTCCTTTCATTTACATTTGTTAACTTTGTGAAGCACATTGAGTTGCACCTGTGTATGAAATGCGCTATATAAATAAACTTGCCTTGCCTTGCCTCGTCCTGTATGCTAGTATTTTGAAACCTCATTTGAAACCTCAAGACTGTACTCTAACGCTAGTTTACAGTAGTTGCGTGCTAATTCTGATGGAGGTCTCTGCAGTACTGTGCGGACATGTTGGTACAGTAGGATTGGATTCAGTAAGACACAAGACCGGTTTATCCTGCCAGGAAATATTTTCCCATAATGACATGTAGACAAAATATTACATATGACATGACATACCATATCATAGACTGTAAAAGCTTAATACTGAGGGCATGAAGCTGGTCATGGAATATGGGACAAAGGCCAGCGGAAACCAAGAGTATTGACAGCTATACATTATTGATGCTATGTGGTTACAATGTGGCTGTGACTGACTCATGGCCGCCAGAGACAGACACGTGGCTCCTCAAACATGAAAGATAATGGCATACGAGACCACACACATAGTCCTTGAACTTGCGTTTTAGGAAGACATAGAAAACAGGGTTAATGCAGAAGTAGAGGTAAGCGATTTTTTTGGTGATGTAGCTGGTATAGCCCAGGGTTCTGCAGCTGAATGACTGTTTATTCACCACCTGCAAGATGCTACGCGGTGCCCAGCAGGCGAAGAAGAGGACTAGGATGATGAAGACGATGAGTAGGGTGCGATGCTTGCCACTCATCCGTGCAAACACCACCGTGATGATGATCCGCACATAGCAGTACACCACCACCACAAGAGGCAGTAAGAAGAAGGCCACGAAGTGCAGGTAAATGATAAACGGCTTCCAGGATGGATCCAGGTCGTCCACACAATTCCAGTTTTGGGAAACCTGAAACAGATGGGACATCTGGTCACTGTGTGGAATCATCATTTTTTTGCTAAACACAAATGATACCGTAACACTTCGTATATGTAAGATCATTTAAAATTCAGAACTACTCTGACATACTTTGTAAACTAACACAGCCTCTATGAGAGAAAAAATATTCAGTACAAACTATTCCTTGCATATTATTCATTATATTCTAAGTAATAATAATCTTTTCACAAATAATAATAATCACAAACAAACAAAAAAATCACCAAGGTTGAATGAGAATCTTAACAGACTAATATATTTAAGATGAGGTGATGTTCTAAATAATCACAACTACAAAAAATGTGGGCCTGTGGCTTGACTGAAAAAAAATCCTAGGACTTTTAACACATGATATTCACTCCATACTTCCTATGCAAAGCAATCAACTTCCTGCTCAGGCTCTAAAAAAGCAGCCCGTTTCTCACAGCAAAACTTCATGAACAGGACTCTTAATGCCTGCTCACCTTGTAACGTGTCAGTGGAGCCACACCTGCCAGCCCACAGGTGAGCCACACCACAACTGAAGCCACCACAGCGTAGCGGTTCTTGTGTTGTTGGTTATGCATGGCCACAGCATGAACCACAGCCAAGTAACGGTGGATGGTCACCAGAGTCAGGAAGAGAACAGAGCTGTGGAACCCCACGTAGGTTGTCGCACCAACCAGCTTGCACAGAGCAGGGCCAAAAGTCCACTCCCTGTCTTGGTAGACAGCCCAGATGGGGAGAGTGCAGGTGAAGACCAGATTGGAAGCCACCAGATTGGACATTAAGATGTTGTTAACAGTGCAGGCACGATCGAACTTGATGAGCACGAATAGCACCAGGCCATTACCCAGAATGCTTAGGGTGAAGATGGTGTAGTAGAAGTAGCTGAGATCTGGTGGTTCCATACAGACCTCAAGGTCTGGATATATTTCGTATGGATGTATTTCGTCAATGACATCATGTATTTCTGAGAGATCAGGGTTGTATTCACTGTAGTAGTCCAATGTTGTAGTATCAATTAACTCTTCAATGTTGCTCATCTTTTCATGTGCAAGCCTGTGGTGGTCTAGGAGGCCTGTGGAATACACAAAAAGCAAAAGTTATGGGGCGTTGCCATGCCCACTTTTATATAGGCATCATATTGGAGTTGGCCTCTTGCCTAGCTGTTGCCCACCCTCCGTGAGGAAAACAATTAAGTTTCCCAGCTGGGAACCTAAACAGAGCAACTTACGAGAGACTTTTCCCTAGGCAACATCGTGATTGGCAATGAGACAAGGGGTGCATCCCAATATGTGTCCTTGCCTCCTCCACTTGTGCTTGTCTCCTCATCCCGCCTCCTGGCCCCTCCTCCGTGGAGAAAACGATTAAGTTTCCCAGCTGTCAGCCTCGCCACAACAACTTTTGAGGGACTGTTTTTCATTCACCATCCCAATTGCAAATGAGAAAAAGACTTTACAATTGAGCTTTTGCAAGATATTGAAATATAATGCTGTTGTCAGTGATGTCATCATGACGAGAAGCAAGTGGAGGAGGCAAGTGGAGGAGGCAAGGTCACATATTGGGATGCACCCAAGGACCTTTTGAATTGTGCTTTTACAAAATACTGACTAAACTCCGAGGCCACAAGTAACAGGAAGAAGAAGACTGGAGGAAGTTGCACCCGTATCTCTCTATCAGTAGTTTCCTGTCTCCATCTTCACTGTTATGTCACAATAAATGCTCAAACCCCCCAAAACAAACAATACAAAAGCACACATTTAATTTGATGCAATTTGACGCATCTTTCAGCAGATCAGACATCATGTGCAAGTTTAATTGAGCCCCACAATATTGGTTTACTTCATCAATTCCTAATTCAAATACATTTATTTTACTATCTGCTAAAATCAACAAGCAATTTATTTTGTAAGTTTACTTACAACTGTAATACCAGTGAGGAGAAGAAAGGCCTTTCAGTGAGATGCTGAAGCGTAAAGGACCTTGGGATGCGTTGGCTGAGATGAGAGACCTTTTTAAAAAAAAGCTATTGTAACTTGATGGTAGACTCAAATAGTGCAAACTGAGTGGGCGGGACAGAGGGTGTGTGTCTGTCAAGAAATTTCCATAAGACTTGTTTGCACTGATGCAGGCTGCTAGTGAAAACAAGGCTGGATCTCAAATGGTGCTCTTGTGCACTTCGGGCACTATGTTTCAGTGCGTAACTAATACGGCATGCGCACTGAAACATGAACACTGAAGTGCACAAGTGCACCATTTGAGATTCAGCCCAAGACTTCTTCTTTGGAAGGCAGGGATAAATGCTCCGCAACCAAGATGGAGTGAAATATCTAACACAACCTCCAAAGATAAAAAAGAAAACACCACGCGCCTGCTTGGAGCAAGCAATAAACATCTTGGCTAACATGTGGACCGCACACACGTCAGCTAGATGAGTGCCAATGAGGGGAGATTTCTGATGCCATAGAGGAGGTCCCATGCTATCGCAGCGAAATCAGGGTTGCTGCACAGCAGAGCAGCAGAGAAGCTGTTCTAACAATAGCCCCATACGACTTTGTTGCTGTCAATCAACATTGACGAAGGGCGTGAGGGAGAACTTGTTGTCACGATGTGGGTGTTATTAAATACAGCGCATTTACAGTCGGCCACAAATATGAACGAGACGATGAGCTCGCACCGGTTTGTTCTACTAACACAGCACGTGTGAGGAGTGGGGGGACAGGCAGTGAGGAGGAGCTGAAGTGGGGACCTGCACAAACTTGTGTAGAGGTTTGAGACAAGACCCATATACACACGTGAGTGAGTTGTTGACCAACCAGTTCATGGGCGCGTGACCTCAGAGGCAGTCCGCAGACGAGCGTTGAAGGGGATAAGCAACTGCAGAGGTTGCAAGATCTAACTGCAGTCGCATTCATCCCGCGATAGTTTGACACCATGTGACATGTCACCTTGTCGACGCAACATCGACGAAATTTCGAAGTTTGACAGGAAATCTAACCGTCATCCAGCATTTTCATCCAGGGTGCATTGCTGTCTAAATGCCCATGCATGCGTTGACGACATATCGATCGCACCTGTTGACTTGACACCACGTGACATGGCTGTGGAGCAGAAGACACCTCCCATAAACAGCGCTGTGGACACAACTTCTAACCAGAATGCTTAAGATGTTGCAGTGCACATGTGCATAGCACAGATCTGCACAGCATGCATCGTCATGAAGTAGCCCAGTGTGTCTCAGCTAGATGAGTGCCCAGTAGGGCAGATTACTGACATCAGGGATAAAGTCCTATACGTATAACCAGTGTGACGTGTGTAACTGCCATCGTAAAAAATACTAATGACCTCTTCATGGCTGCTGACTCTGGCTTGCTCTACATTGTCATTCTCCTTGACCTCAGTGCAGCCTTTGACACCATCTCTCACTCCATACTCCTCCACAGACTCTCCTCAATATGCATGAACGGCCATCCGGGTACTTTGCTTGTGAATGTGCGTTACGCCCCTTTATGGGGGAAAGCAAACCAAGTGTGTCACTTACTTTCATGCTACATCGGCTAGCCTAAATTACATTATTACATTACATAAACATTAATCAGACACCTTTGTTCAAAGCGACTTACAAGGAGCAATTTAAACAAGAACAGGGTAAGGCACAGTGTACAGTTGCAACACTGATAGCATTGTCCTACACAGAGTAAAGAAGAGGACGATGCATTAAAAAGTAGCAGAACGTAAACAAAGACATGCAGTGTACAGTTGCAACACTGACAGAATTGTCCAACACAAGGTAACAGAAGCAACATAAAATAATAGAAGGTAGCAAGGCATACTGGATAGTAGTGGTGTGGATCGGCACTGCCCTCACGATCCGATTCGATCACGATTCGGGAGGTAGCGATTCGATTCGATTCGATTCTATGCGATCCGATCCGATCCGATCCGACTCAATTCTACAATGCATTGCAATGCATTACATTTCTACTGAAAGCAAAGCAAATGTTTAATCAGTCATAATGAGGCAATAGAAGTAGTCAGATACTGAGAAACAATTAATTGGCTGTTTTCTGTATCAATCTGTCTCAGTCTGTATCAGTCTTGCAATGTTTTGAAGTGCTTTTATTTAATTTAACATTCATTTGCTCCCAAAATATCCATGGAAGTAATTGAAACTTTAAAAAATTGCCGGATCGATTCTGGACCTTGCCGGATCGATTCTGGATCGTCCATGCCCCGCATCGATTCGGATCGCCAAATCGATCATTGTCGACACCCCTACTGGATAGTAAGCAAGACATCGCAGTGTACAGTTGCAACACTGGCAACAATGTCACAATGAACAAAAAAACAATGAACAATGAACACAGTCCATGCTTCAGCCACGGCTGTTTGGTTCTATTATTTGAACAGCCGGCAACAAAACACGTTTTCGGCATGTTGCACATGAACAGCGCTAGTATACAGGTCCTTGTCTTTCGTTTATTCTTTCCCAACACCACCAATTTAGTTGCATTGGCATAACCAACAGATCCCTTGGCTGGTTCCATTCCTATCTTTCTGTCCATGTATTCAAATGAAGTCCTTTAAATCCCAGCCCTCCCCTGTCACCTCTGGTGTCCCCCAAGGTTCTGTCTTGGGGCCCCTCCTCTTCATTATCTTCATTGTCTTGGCTTTTAGGTGCCACTTCGCTAAAGCACATGTGACACTATGTACACTTACTTTTTGGTGTGTGTGTGTGTGTGGGGGGGGGGGGGGGTGTGGAGTGACACAGCGGGCGACGTGTGTTACCCCCCACCTCTCTCTCTTTCTTTGCCCCCAAGGAATACAACGGACATTGTACTAGGTAGAGAGACTATGGACGATCCTGGACACTTTATTGGCCACTTGTTCTGGCTTCTATGTGCCACTCAGCTAAGGAACATGCGACACTGGACACTTTGTTTTTTTGGTGTGTGTGTATGTGTATGTGTGTTTGTGTGTGTGTGAGAGAGAGAGTGAGAGAGATGTGCCTTGGCAAATGTATGTAACAGTGAGCTATGTATGGTTATTTTATGTCTAAGTATGTGTAATGTCTCGTGAGCAATGTCTTTATTTATGTATGTGTGTATGCTACTGACACCTTAATTTCCCCCTGGGATCAATAAACGATACTCTACTCTACTGTACTCTATTACCTACCACCTTACCCCTAAGCAATATCTTCCGCAAATTCATTCAATAAATTTCAATTGCGATGCTGATGACACCCAGCTCTATTTATCTGCCAAAACCCTCTGACACTCTTCCTCCCCCTTCCTCACCACATGCCTATCTGAAATCAAATCATGGTTCACATCCATTTTTTAAAAAAATGAATAGTGACAAAACTGAAGTCCTACTAGTAGGCTCCAAATTTACCCTATACAAAACAAAGTTTTCCCTTTTCAACTAATAACTCTCCTGTCTCCTCCTCCCCTCAAGTTAAGAGCTTGGGTGTCGTCCTTGATGGTTCTCTATCCTTCCTCTCCCGTATTAACATCACACAGTCTGCTTACTTCCATCTTCGCAACATTAACCGTCTCCGTATCTCTCACCCCCCACACTACCTCTATCCTTGTACATAGTCTTGTCACCTCCCGCACTGATTAATGTAACTCTCTCCTCTTTGGTCTCCCTCAAAAATCCCTCTACGATCTCCAACTGGTCCAGAACTCAGCTGCTCGCATCATTTCCAAAACCCTTTCCTTTCACCACATTACCCCTGCACTGCAACATCTCCACTGACTCCCTATCAAATTTAGAATTCATTTTAAAATCCTCCTCCATACCTTCAAGGATATCCACAATCTTGCCCCTCCTTATCTGTCTGATCTTATTCAAATTGCAATTCCCTCTCGCTCCCTCCTTTCCTTTGTTCTCCTCTCTGTCCCCTCTGACCATCTCAGTACCATGGGGAATATAGAGTTTTCAGTTGCTCTGCTCCTCAGCTCTGGAATGCACTTCCCCCTGTCATCCGCAATATTGACTCCTTACCCCAGTTCAAATCCAGACTAAAAACTCACCTGTTTCAGTTAGCCTATTCTTTATGACTTTGTAACTCTGTTTTGCTTTATTTTGTTTAGTTTTTTTCAATCTGCTGATGTTGTCTGCTTCTATTTGTACAGTGTCCTTGAGTGTTTTGAAAGGCGCTTTTAAATAAAATGTATTATTTAGTGCTGTCAGTAGATTAAAAAAATTAATCTAATTAATTACAGAATTTGTAATTAATTAATCTAATTAATCGCACTTACCCGTATGTTCTTTTCATGACGCGAAACAAAACATGTACTGCAGACTTACTTTAATACGAGGGTATTAGTGACATCCAAACTGTGTAGTGATTACAACAGTTTCCATATGTGCATCCCAATTTTTAAGGGTCCAAAAGTGAACAAAATAATAAAAAAAATTCATCACAGCACAGTTTTATTTGGATGCAAATACCCTCGTATTTACATAATACATCAAACTTTCACTTGTGTTGGAGCCCTTTATATTCACCTATAGGTTTTAGTGTAATTTTAAGTTTAGTCACCAGGGGGAGCACTTCACATTAGCGCGTTTGAGAACACCTGAAGTCTAGGCCGAGGCTCACAGGGCCACGAATGAGTGAATTTACACACAACAAAATAAACAAAAACACAGCAAAACACACAGGGTTGTTAATTTCAGGTTCCACACAACAGAAAATAGAATGCCAAAGTATAACCATAACTGAAAGCGGTATTTTCCTAGCATCTACCAATCCGAAGGTAGCCTACTTTAAGTGCGGAATTACTTTTCTAAAGATAGCGTTTTGTTTCCTTGGAAACGGACGCGGTTTATGTGTTACGCATACGCTATTTGACTCGGTTTTGCACTATTATGGATGTATTTCTAATCTTGAGATGTTAATGGACAATCTATGCGAATTTCATAATGTATTTTTATGTGATACGGGAGTAAATGTGTTTACATCCCGTCTGGGATTTGTTAAACTAGCTGGCCCACTAGTTACCTAGCAAGTGCTAGGTCTCTACACTACATCATGTGTCAAAAGTGGAAAGATTTGCCGACACTCAAGGCTGTGGATATAATGAACTGGTCCTGTGAATGTTTTCAAACATTTTTGCTTTGACAAATTACTCATATTAAACATCCAAATCCTGGTGTTTCTTTGTTTATGCTTGGGCGATTGAGACAGATCGATATCTATTAGGCTACTTACGTGTACTTGTTAGCTAACTAGCGGACTAGCTAACAAATCCCAGACGGGCGTACTGTTAATATTGTAGCGTTTCGGGAAACCGGAAGGACGAGGACAGAAGGGGTTATTCCTCAGGAAGGTTTATTTGTCTACCCAAACAGCGGGAGCATAAAAACAGCGCAGCTTAACGTTACAGGGGAAACTCTTCGCGAGCAGAACATCCGAACTTGCAACATTCTAACCCTTAGCCCCCCGCCCCCCAGAATGCAGAATCCCACCATAACAAAAACAATAACACAGCAGCACTGGAGACAGGGGGCAAGGTAAAGGGACAACACATAACAAGAGAACATATTGGCAATTAATCAACACACATTTAACCACACATTCAACCTAGACCATAGGTCCCCCATACTCAAATAGCGGCCCGCGGGCCATTTGTGGCCCGCGGGGTATCTATTTTTGGCCCTCGAATAATTTTGAAAAATTAAAAAAAAAAATTTTTTTTTTTTTTTTGGTCCGATCGCGCTGTCGGCTCTTATTTTGAAATCGCTCCACAGACGCTATGAAGAAGCGTGCCGTGCCCCGCCCCATCAGGAAGTTTCTTTCTCTTTGTCAGTCACTGGCTGCAGGCTCAGGACAGAAGCACATAAGACGGTGGCATTAGAGGTTGTGAGGTAGACTACAAGGGAAGGACTGTATCAGAGTCTGTAAATAAATTATTCACAAAGTTCTCTATGCCTCGTTTTTGAAAGTAATGGTCCACATTTGATTGCAAACAGTGTGCTAGGACTTCGAATTGGTTTGGCAGTAGCTGTAGCTAGTTGCTAACACAAATGAAGGCAAACTGTGCTTGAGCTCTGCTGGCAGCTAACTATTGGTAGCCTATTAAAAACGAATTGCTTAATAAACTTTTCACACTTTTAAACAGTCCCCAAATAGTTCGTTTGGAATGCTAAGACCCTCATAAGACTGCAAACAAAGTTATGAGCAACTTGACAATTTATTATTGGCTTTTGCATTTAATCAACATTGCATCAAATGTGCCATTTTCTTGTTGACAAAACCTGGTGTTATGTGTCCTCTTTGTTGGGTCCATTATTGCATCTGATTCTCATTAGGCCCTATGCATGTGAGAGCTCCATAAAGAAAAGTCGGTAACACTTTATTTTAGGGACACATCTATTAGCACTAATACATACAATATTAATGCCTGTATAAGTAACTTGTAAGGCATGTACTAAGCAAAATAAGACAGTTGTTAAGCATGTATTCACAAATGTCTTGTTCATGCCCAATTAGGGTTTTATTACTAATATAACCTCAGTAAGGACCAGTAAGCCTATATTTCTATTTATTAGTAAGTAGTAAGTGGCAGAATACAATGTGTATAAGCTCCCGACACACTGTGTGAACAAACCCTGAACAGTGTGAAAACAGATGCAGAATAAGGGTCCCTATTCTAAAGTGATGCATTGGTCAGCCCAGATGGCTCAGGGCCTCTGCACTACCAAAGTCCTAGGGCCCCCACACCACCCAGGCCTGCACTACCTAGCCCCCCCGATCTGCAAAGTGTAAGGGTACACGAAATAACTAATAATTACTTAGCTGAGTCATCTAGTTTTCTCTTGTTCATATCATAGAGGGAGGTAACAAGAGCCTATATATTGCAAGGATTGAACGTACACTTGTCAATGGCGGTGGGTTGGTGAGATGTAATTTTTTTTCATGTACCACTGAGTTTTAATTGTAAAAAAACCCCAAAATAAATGCAGAACATTAGAATAATAGTTTTGAAGCAAAACTAAACTACTCTTTTTTGATAATTAAGTGAATGTTTGAGAACATTAGCTTCAAGAAGTGCAGTGCATGATGGGTACGCAATCTAGGCCAACAGACAACCTACCCAGCTCTGAGCCTATGTCCTTAGCTCCTCCCCTCACTTGTGAAATTTAGTTGCTATCCAAACAATTTGCCATGTACGTAACAACAGAAATATTATCATTGCTGCATTGGCCATGCATTGCATTTCTGACTAAGGGCGTACCCATCATGCACTGCACTTCTTGTAGCTAAGTTTCTCAAACATTAACTTATTTATCAGAAAGGAATAGCTTAGTTTCGCTTCCAAACTATTACTCATCGTTATATTCTGCATTTATTGTAGGGTTTTTACAATTAAAACTAATTGGTGTATGAAAAAATGACATCTCACCACCCACCGTCATTGATAACTTTACGTCCAATCCTTGCTATATATTGCTTCCAATTACTCATTAACATAATGAGTAGAATAAGTGAGATTCTTCATACCTACTGAGACTAATGTAGAATCTGAAATGTTCTTACACTTTGCTTCCCGGGGGGGGGGCGTAGAGTGGGGGCCCTAGGTAGTGCGGGGGCCCTAGGTAGTGCGGGGGCCCTAAGCCATCTGGGCTGAGCAATGCATCACTTTAGAATAGGGACCCTTATTCCACATCTGTTTTCACACTGTTCAGGGTTTGTTCACACAGTGTACCAGGAGCTTATACACATTGTATTCTGGCCCTTACTGCTTACACATAAATAGAAATCTAGGTCTACTAGGTCCTTACTAAGGTTATAATGGTAATAAATCCCTTATTGTGCATGAACAAGACATTTGTGAATAAATGCTTAACAACTGTCTTATTTTGCTTAGTACATGCCTTACAAGTTACTTACACATGCATTAATATTTTATGTATTAGTGCTAATAGATGTGTCCCTAAAATAAAGTGTTACCAAAATGTCATAATAAGCAACATTTGTTTGAAAATTGTTAACTTCAGGCTTATTGGTTTTCTCACTACGAAATAAATCTTCATGAATGTAGTCTGCAAATACAGGCCAACAGATAATCTTCTGTCATTTAAAAAAATACTGAAGGGTGGGTGGCAATGAGAGCAAGGCAGGCACCTCACCCCACAGTGCTCCAGAAAAATGCAGGCCCTTTATGAGATAAATGTGCTTAGGATCATTTTATTTATTTATTTATTAGGAGGAATTTTGAAAAACTGGCCCTCGGGGACTTTTAATTGAGTACCCCTGCCATAGGTCGTTACACTACCCCCCCACCACAAAGTTCCTCGCCCCCGAGGGAACAAACAAAGTCTGCCAACCGCCGAGGAGGTCTTCGCACCCGGCGAGGGCGGGCCACCGGGGAGGGTGGCACTGGTGGGGGCGTGACTCCCGCGGAGGCAGGAGACACGTTGGGGAGCATCCCTGAAACTGAGGGGGGGCGCAACTCAAGAGGCAGCGGCGGCGGGGAGTGAACAGGGCTGGTGTGCCCTGTTGGAGAGCCCGGCAGGGAGTGGGGGTTCCTGGGGGCTAAGGGGCTAGGGTGGGACACTGGGGATAATGACCCTGGAAACTGTGCACTGCCGTTGAGGGCCGGGGAGTGGGGCTGTGGTCCAGACCCCCCCGGAGCGGGGGTGGGGCTCCCCGGAACGAGCCTTGGCCTGGAGGGGTGAGAAGGGGGGTCGGGACGTGGTGGGGGACAGGCGGGCGAGAGTGGCGGGCCGGGGAACTGGGGGGCTGCGCTGCCACGATACGGGGCCAGTCTGTCTCTGTGCAGCGCTACCCTTCGGCCACGTGGCGGCAACATAACCAGGTACACCACCTCGCCCATGCATGAGCCGACTCAAGGCGAGCCTGAAGCTGGCTGGCATACTCAGGGCCGGGGCGTCTGGCGGACGGCCAAACGCCAGCTCAGACGGTGTGCGGAGTTCCCTCCCCAGCATAAGAAGGGCGGGCGTGCAGGCGGTGGACTCCTGAACTGCTGACTGGCAGGCCATGAGCACCAGCGGCAAATGTTCGTCCCAGTCTCGCTGATGCTCAGAGGTGAGTATGGCCAGCTGCTGACCCAGAGTACGGTGGAGCCTCTCCACTAGGCCGTCGCTCTGGGGCCTTAGCGGGGACGTACGGGTCTTGTGGATGCCCAGGCGACTGCACATGGCCGAGAACACTCGGGACTCAAAGTTCCTCCCCTGGTCGCTGTGGAGGGTGTCAGGCAGGCCAAATCGACTAAAAATGCCTTGCACTAGGGCATTAGCCATAGTCTCTGCCTCCTGATTGGGAAGGGCGTACGCCTCAGGCCACTTGGTAAAGTAGTCGATGACAGACAGAATGTAGGTGTTACCTTTGTCGGTGCGGGGAAGGGGGCCCATCACGTCCACGGCCACCCTCTCCATGGGGGCCCCTACAAGATGCTGCTGCAGAGGGGCATGGGACTGACCTGTCGGGCCTTTCTTCGCCGTGCATGGGTCACAGCGTCGACAGAGGTCCTCCACATCCCGGCGGAATTGGCCCCAGTAGTACCCCCGTCGAAGGCGGCGCAGGGTCTTACCCACTCCAAAGTGCCCCGATCCTGCAGTCCCATGCACCGCCTCCAACACCGCTGTCTTCAGGCCCTTGGGGACCACCACTTGCCAGAGCTCTTCCCCCGTGGCCGGCTCCTTCCACGCCCTCTGCAGCACGCGGTCCTGTAGACGGAGTGCAGGAAACTTGGCCCAGAGGCCCTTGGTGGCTAAAGAGAGCCTGGCCACCTCCTCCCACGGCGGCCTCTGCTGCTCCTCCACCCACCGCAGCACCGGCAGCACGTCGGGGTCCAGTTCCTGCTGTCGCCTCCACTCCGGCGCGTCGACCGCCTGCAGCTCCCTGCAGGTGACGGTGCTGGCATGCCGCACGGCCAGCTGGTGTTCCTGCTCGCATAACTCCCGCTCACGCTGCTCCCTGCGCTCACAGTAGTGACACCCCTCGGCAGCACAGGGGCGACGAGAGAGACCGTCGGCGTTACCATGTTGTGCCCCTGCCCGGTGCACCACAGTAAAGTCGTAGGCCTGCAGCTCCTCCAACCACCTGGCAACCTGCCCCTCTGGCTCCTTGAACGACATGAGCCATTGAAGAGCGGAGTGATCAGTCCGGAGGGTGAAAGGCAGGCCGCACAGGTAGTAACGGAAGTGGCGTATGGAGAGCACCACCGCCAAGAGCTCACGGCGGGTGACACAGTAGCGTCGCTCAGCCTTGTTGAAGGAGCGGCTGAAATACGCCACGACTTTCTCTCCATCCGGCCCTGGCTGTGACAGCACCCCTCCGACACCTACCCCGCTAGCATCAGTGTCGAGAACAAACGGCAGGGAGGGGTTCGGCGGGGCCAGCACTGGAGCCTCGCACAGGGCCTGGCGCAGCTGAGCAAAAGCCTCCTGGCAAATGTCTGTCCACGAAAAGTCCTGGTCCTTTTGCAGCAGCTGGAACAGGGGAGCCGCAATGGAAGCAAACCCTCGCATAAACCTCCGGTAATAGGATGCCAGGCCCAGGAAACTTTTCAAGTCCGCTGGCGAGGTGGGGACGGGCCAGCTGCTCACAGTCTCCACCTTGTCCTCCAACGTGCTGACGCCCTCCCCCCCTACTCGGTGCCCTAGAAAAGTCACCTGTCGCCGCATGAAGTGACACTTGTCAGGGTGGAGTTTCAAGCCAGCACCCGACGCAGTGACTCCAGCGCCGCTTCAAATGAGCCACCGTGAACCAAGATGTCGTCCAAATAGACCAGGCACTCCTGGCGGGGAACACCAGCCAGTACCCGGTCCATGAGTCGGGCAAAGGTGGCTGGAGCATTGCACAGACCGAAGCTGAGGACCTTGAACTGCCAGAGGCCCCGTCCCGTGCAGAAAGCCGACTTCGGAACCACGTCTGGTGATAGGGGCACCTGGTGGTAGCCGGAGCGGAGGTCCAAAGAGGAGAACCAGGATGACCCAGACACCAAGTCCAGAGACTCGTCCACCCTTGGTAATGGGTACGAGTCCTTCCTGGTCACCCCATTCAAGGGCCTGTAGTCCGGACACAGGCGCCACGTACCGTTCTTTTTGGGAACCATTACCACGGGTGAGGCCCAGGGACTGTCCGAAGGCTCAATGATGCCGGCCTGCAGCATTCTCCAGACCTCCTGGTCGCATGCCTCCTGGCGTGCCAGCGGAAGCACTTTATGGGGCGAGCTTCCCCAGTGATGATCTCATGCTCCACCAGTGGAGTCCGCCCCACCTCGTTCTCACCCTGTGCAAAGCTGTCCTGGAACTCGGACAAGAGCAACCACAACTGCTCCTGTTGCTGGGTGTCCAAGCCCTCGCAGTTCTCCCTCCATAACTCAACCAGGGCAGAGTGCTGAGCCTCTTCGCTCAGGGGAAGCGGAGCGGGGAACGAACAGCTCCCACTGGCAGGAACCGGTGCAACCCCGCCGGGTGTAGATGACCTGGGGCTCCCCGCCACCTGAGAGGGTGACGCCAGGGGGGTAGCGGAGTGTCGGAGTGGGGTTGGAGGGCGTTGGGGAGTAACACCGACCCGAAGCACAGAGGTGGCAACATCGCAGGCGGCCAGGGCTACAGGCCCCGACGCTGACGGCGACACGGCTGACAACTGGAGGGCGGGCCCCTCTCGGAAGCTCAGCGTGCCCCCACCCAGATCAAGCTGACAGCCCGTAGCCTTCAAAAAGTCCAACCCCAGTATGCACGGGTCCTGCACACTCGCCACCCACACAGGATGACGGATGACCCTCCCTCCCACGGTCAGAGTCAACATGCCCCGGCCTTTCATTGGGGCCAACCCACCCGTGACCGTGCGCAGCTGCACAGTGGTGGGTTCCAGTGGAGTATGGTCGGGCACCACATCCAGCCTCACCAGAGTCACTGTGGACCCAGTGTCTACAAGGGCCGTGCAGGGGATCCCCTCAACAGTCACCGGTATGTGGCAAAAGTCCCCAACGCAGGTGCGTCCGACTACCACCACATCCAAAGGGGGAAGGCTGCCGTGGGTTGGCGCTGGTGAGGAAGAGGGGGAGGTAGCAGGCGGCGAGCGGTCCTCTGCTTCAGGGGGAGATGAAGCAGGGCCTCCCCGTCGGCGCTGTCGGGCCCCTCCTGCCGGTGAGGAAGAGGGGGAGGAAGCAGGCGGCGAGCTGTCGTCTGCTTCAGGGGGAGATGAGGCAAGGCCTCCCCGTCGGCGCTGTCGGGCCCCTCCTGCCGGTGAGGAAGAGGGGGAGGAAGCAGGCGACGAGCTGTCGTCTGCTTCAGGGGGAGATGAGGCAAGGCCTCCCCGTCGGCGCTGTCGGGCCCCTCCTGCCGGTGAGGAAGAGGGGGAGGAAGGAGGCGGCGAGCTGTCGTCTGCTTCAGGGGGAGATGAGGCAAGGCCTCCCCATCGACGCTGTCGGGCCCCTCCTGCCGGTGAGGGAGAGGAAGCAGGCGGCGAGACGACGAAGAGGAGGGGGTTGGGGCTGGGGTCCGTACAGCCTCCCCTATACGGACCCCGCACCGTTTCCCGGAGAATTGGGTGCGTTGGGGCACTGCCTCAGGAGATGGCCCGGCTGGCCACACCCCCAGCAAAACCTAGGCCCTGGGCGCGTGAGGAAGAGGAGGAGGAAGCAGGCGACGAGCTGTCGTCTGCTTCAGGGGGAGATGAGGCAAGGCCTCCCCATCGACGCTGTCGGGCCCCTCCTGCCGGTGAGGGAGAGGAAGCAGGCGGCGAGCTGTCGTCTGCTTCAGGGGGAGATGAGGCAAGGCCTCCCTGTCGGCGCTGTCGGGCCCCTCCTGCCGGTGAGGAAGAGGAGGAGGAAGCAGGCGACGAGCTGTCGTCTGCTTCAGGGGGAGATGAGGCAAGGCCTCCCCGTCGGCGCTGTCGGGCCCCTCCTGCCGGTGAGGAAGAGGGGGAGGAAGGAGGCGGCGAGCTGTTGTCTGCTACAGGGAGAAATGAGGCAAGGCCTCCCCGTCGGCGCTGTCGGGCCCCTCCTGCCGGTGAGGAAGAGGGGGAGGAAACAGGCGGCGAGCTGTCGTCTGCTTCAGGGGGAGGTGAGGCAAGACCTCCCCATCGGCGCCGTCGGGCCCCTCCCGCAGACGACGAAGAGGAGGGGGTTGGGGCTGGGGTCCGTACAGCCTCCCCTATACGGACCCCGCACCGTTTCCCGGAAAATTGGGTGCGTTGGGGCACTGCCTCAGGAGATGGCCCGACTGGCCACACCCCCAGCAAAACCTAGGCCCTGGGCGCGTGTTCCACGCTGTCTGTAAGGACACAGCGCGAATAAGCTCTGTCACCTCCGCCACCCATGCTGGTTTCTCCGGCGCCACAGTGGTCCCCATCGCGGCCCTGGCTGTAGGGGTGCCCTCACCGCGCCTGCCATCGCCTGACACACCCCACACGATCTCCCTCTCCACTGCCAGCTCTAAGGCACTCTGCAGGGACGGTGGGTGCTCCAGCTGGACCTGTATGCGCAGCTCAGCGGCGGACAAAGCCCTAATAAACTGGTCCCGCGCCAACTCACTCTGTACATCTGGGGGCATGTGAGAGTAGGCACGCCGGGTAAGGCTCTCGATCTCATTGGCCAAGACCCGCAGTGGTTCCCCCGGCAGCCGACAGCGGTTGCTGAGTTCATTCTTAAAAAGTCCCGGCTGCACGCACTGCCCAAAACGCCTTTGCAGAGCCCCTACTAATGCCCCATAATTGTGCCTCTCTGCAGGACTCAATAACAGCAAGCATTGCAAAGCATCATCAGTGAGACACAGTGCTAATTGAAGGGCCTTGTCCTGTACAGTCCACCCACTAGCCTGTGCTAACAATTCAAATTGGGCATGGAAAGCCTCCCACTCCGACTTGCCTGCATACTTGGGTGTCTTCAGGTTTGCTGCTGTCGCCGAGGTGTTGCGGGCGCCGCCATGTTGTGTGTTTACATTCGCAGCTGGAACTCCTCTCCCCTCGCGCAGAGGTTCCAGGCCAGTGCTCGAACGTGAAATTCCCGCTGAAGCAGCCAACCTCAACGTCTCCTCCCTCAGCTGGGACCGAGTCCGTAGAAGTCTGTGGTATGGCGATGAACACAACTCCGGATCACTTTCCTCCTCCCTCTTCACCTTCACGCCAGGAACCCTCTCCATTATGTCACGCAGTCAAAACGAAATAAACAAATAATTTAAAAAAATCTGTCCGTAATAATCACCGACGCCGCACAAGAATGACAAGCCAGATGCTAGCTGTCACTGATACTCGGCTAGCCCAAACGTCACTGACCCTAAACGAATTGAAACGTGAGTGAAAAAAAATAAAATAAACAAACCGCTTTACTTCTGACACCAATTGTAGCGTTTCCAGAAACCAGAAGGACGAGGACAGAAGGGGTTATTCCTCAGGAAGGTTTATTTATCTACCCAAACAGCGGGAGCATAAAAACAGCGCAGCTTAACATTACAGGAGAAGATCTTCGCGAGCGAACATCCGAACTTGCAACATTCTAACCCTTAGCCCCCCGCCCCCCAGAATGCAGAATCCCACCATAACAAAACAATTCCACAGCAACACTGGAGACAGGGGGACAAGGTAAAGGGACAACACATAACAAGAGAACATATTGGCAATTAATCAACACACATTTAACCACACATTCAACCTAGACCATAGGTCGTTACACTACATTTTACTCCCATGTTACATAAAAACGCATTTTGAAACTCGCACAGATTGTCCATTAGAATGTCAAGATTAGAAATTCATCCACAATAATGCAAAACCGAGTCAAATGACATACATTTATCGCTTCGTCAGTATGTCTGGCTTCATCTCCGTTTCGTTTCCAAGGAAACAAAACGCTATCTTTAGAAAAGTAATTCCGCACTTAAAGTAGGCTACCTTCAGATTGGTAGATGCTAGGAAAATACCGCTTTCAGTTATGGAAAGCTGAGGTTCTCGGCTTTTAAACAAGACCCATGGTGTATCTTTAAGTCTAATTAAAAATATTCTGTGTCAGATCGAAAAAAATTGACGTTTTGAATGGGTTTCAATGGCTCCAAGCCAGGGGTAGTCCACCAGCAGCGGTAGATCACCACCAGGGGGCAGCACTATGATGTCAACTGCAACCCAAGAATTCAGTTGCCACGCCATGCGCTTTTGGTGTGACTTAGAACGTATGTCTACCCATAAATAATTAATGCCATTAATTTTTACAACGCGTTAATGCACCTTGTAATTAATTAATCTAATTAACGCGTTAAAATGACAGCCCTAGTATTATTATTAGTTATATTATGTGTGTTACGCCTTTTTTTTTGGGGGGGGGGGGCATTGAGGGGAAAGCCAGTGCAGGTCAATTGGTGGTATAGGGAAAGAATAAACAAAAGACAAGGAACTGTAGAACGTCAACGTGCCAAAGACGTGTTGCGTTGTTGGCTGTTCAAATGATATAGCCAAACAGCTGTGGCTGAAGCATGGACTGTTTATTTAGGCTAGCCGATGTTACATGTATGTCACATAAGTGAGTACACCCCTCACAGTTTCATACACTCTCCAGCAGCTTTTATAGGTACACCTCTGTAGTGCTGGGTTGGACCAGCCTTTGCCTTCAGAACTGCCTGCAACAATACTCGGGTGGCATTCCAAGTTCCAACAAAAATTAGTTGGTACTAAGGGGCCCAAATTGTGGCAAGAAAATATCCCTATATGCCATTTTACTATCAGCCTGAATCATTGATGTAAGGCAGGGTGGATCCATGTTTTCATGTGTTGCAGAACTGAGTGTTGCAGCACTCAAGACTCATCAGACCAGGTAACATTTTTCCGACCTTCTAGTGTTCAATGATCAGCCCGTGCAAATAGTTGCCTCATTTTCCATTTATTATCTGACAGGAGTGGCACCCGATGTGGTCTTCTGCTGATGTAGTCCATCTCCCTAAAGTTTTGATGTGCTGTACGTTTAGAAATTCTCTTTGTTGTATTTGACTTAATGTTGCTTATCAGCTCAAACCAGTCTGACCATTCTACTCTGGCCCCTGGCATCAAGAAGTCATTTTTGCCCACAGAGCTTCCGCTCACTGTGTACTTTTTTCTTTTTCGGACCATTCGCTGTAGAGATGGTTGTACGTGAAAATATCCCAGTAGATCTGTAGTTTTTGAAATATTGAAACCAAACCCTACTGGCACCAAAAGCCATGCCATGTTCCAAATCCTTTAAATAACCGTTCTTCCAAATCAAACTTTCAACCTTCATGCTTCAGTGCTAGCTGTTTAACCATTACACCATGATTATCCCTAGACCGGTTTTACCAGACCACATTAATTACTTCGTAATTCATTTTTGGTCTGGATCCTCGATGCGCTGGAGCATTTGGGTGGGAGGTGTGAGCTCAGCACTGGCTTGAAATGAGTGGTGACAGTTGACATTCATGACCTATATTAGTATATGCCAAGTGTGTTTGCTTATTGGCCGGCCACCTGGAGGACGACTAAACCCTCCCCAAAGAAGCGTAATCAGACCCTTTGCGAATTCCTAAGTAATTCATAGATGAATGGTCAGGCCTGTCAGCCAAGATTGCCCCTGCTTTATATATTAGTATTTGACATCTAAAGTCTGTTACGGCAGATAAGAAATTGTGTTACGTTGTCATTTCTTCTAAAAAAATCTTATGTCATTTTATAGTTATCTGTGCCCAAGATAGGCTGCGCCCTTCCTCCAGGCCAAATTGTGTAATGCCTAAGAGTCACGTCCTATTGCAACAGTGGGCAGTTTCTGATGAACTTCTTTGGCTCGTTTCTTGAAACAGAAATTACATTCAATGGTCCAATCCCTAAAGCAACATACATTTGTTCATCACAACCGAATGGCATGTGTCATGATTTCAATTAAATGTGAAAAGTCTGTATATGTGTGAAGCTTCCCGTGCATGTTTGACTTTGCAAATAGTTATCTACAGTTAACATAATCTTGTATATCTACTGTAAACTGATTGGTCAATTCTCAGTCCTATAGTTGTTCTCTCCACAAGAGGTCAGCATGGTTTTGTTGTGTCAGTCATCATATGTGCAACAGTCTGCACAATTTTCCAAAATAGTCAAGAAAATAATACCTGGAATACACAGGAAATATGTGCCATTGAATGGAAAGAGTGAAACGTTTCAACCGTCCCCACAAAAAGGGATGATTGCAACACCTATGTTAACCAATGGCAGAAATCCATATGCATGCAGTAACCTTGCAAAACCAAACAAAAACACTTCATTTTCTTATTAAATAATGAATTTTCAAACAAATAGTGGAGAATGAGTACATATGAATAATCATCAATACAATAAAATAGATATCATATTATACTGTATATTGTATAATAAATTATCTATATATTCTTATATAATGTGTATTAATTAAATGTATTATGCTTAACATATATTTATTTTATATTTATTCATACCTATATCTATTCTACTTGTATTGTATCTTATTATTAGTATTATTGTCACGATGGACAGTTGTGAAAATGCATTGTTGTCTACGGGAAAGACGTGCGGACAGGTGAAACAAAGCGTTGCAACTGTCCCCACAGAACCAAAAAATGTTCAACTATCCATGGTAACTCAGAACATTAGGTTTGAGACATGGTTGCAACTGTTATTGAAGGCTAAGACACTGATGACTGACATGAAACAACTTCACAATACATTGAACAAATATTCTAGACAATATTAGATAAAAATTGAATATAAAAAAAATTACTTGGTAACACTTTACTTAAAGCCCATATCTATAGTGCATTAGTGCATCTATAACAATTTATAATGTGCATTATAATTACTTACAACATATTATGACTACACTCATAATACTTCATGATGCTTTATATTAACAGCTATGAATAACCATGAATCTAGCTTATAATGCTTTATAAATCCAAGGGTGTTATGAGTTCTCATGACTGGCTATAAACTACAGGCTGGAGCGGGAAAGGATCTGCACACTGCTTGCAAAAGACTTAATTTATTAGGAGCAACGTTTCGATCATAGATCTTCTTCAGGTCTATGATCGAAACGTTGCTCCTAATAAATGAAGTCTTTTGCAAGCAGTGTGCAGATCCTTTCCCGCTCCTACATGTGACAGTTTTTTGATTTGGCACCTGCTGATGCTTTTTTGCTGGATGTGCGCACTTTCCACTACACTCTATAAACTACAGGCTGCCTGATGGGGCTCATAGTAGGCTACATTATGAGTACCTATACCCCTCTATGCACAGACTTGGATGATAAACAGAGAGAAGGGCTCATAAGATGCTATAATGTTCCATGGGAGATCATAAGTCATCAATGTGTGCTCTCAGTAAAGTGAAGTTCATATGGATGCATCAATAATGCACTGTATAATGCACATCTATAATGCATCATAATGTACTGTAAGCCCCATCAGGCAGCCTGTAGTTTACATCCAGTCACGAGCACTCATAACACCCTTGGATTTATAAAGCATCATAAGCTTCATGGTTATTCATTACTGTTAGCATAAAACATCATGATGTATCATGGGTGTAGTCGTAATGTGTTGTAAGCAATTATAATGTGCATTATAATTTGTTATAAATGCACTCATAATGCGCTATAGATATGGGCTTCATAGAAAGTGTTACCAATTACTTTTTCACCTATTTGTTTTCTCCCTGAAGAGATGATCAAAAGTGATCAGAAAGTTGCAGGATAGAAGGAGGGTTTAAGTGAGCATATTCAAAGTGAGTTTCATCTCTCTAGTGTGTTTCTGATTGGAGATATCTGCTGTGTTGCAACTGCCACACAAACGTCCGTACTCTCCCCTACGGTAACACTGAAAACTGTTGTCCACTCATTCTAAACAAGGAGCATAGGGGAGACTGGGGTTGGTTGTCACATCTAATTTCAGGACAAAACATTATATTGCAAGAAAACCATTGCTATCCAGCTGTAACACGCCATGTGTCAGGTCCATTTGTATAGCCAGCCATAGATCCCATAGAATCCATTGTCTTCAAAAGATATGAGTTTCAAAGGCGCCATTGCAGGGTTGGTTGTCACACCCTATGGGGTTGGTTGTCACAATGTTATTCTAATGGGGAGGGGGAATGGAAAATGTTAACATGAAAAAAAAGATACAACATTTCTAATTCCAATGAAATGTGAACCTACAAATAGCTCATGCATCAAACAAGGTCCATTTGCTACTTTCTTTAGTCTTTAGAACATTAAAAATATAAATATCAATGTAGGCTATTTCACACACAAACTGAATGTAAAACACTGCACGCTATGGCTACACCACATGCAATGAAAAGTATTGTAACAACAACCAACCCTGAAAGCAGTGTGACAGCCAACCCCAACTGACATGTTTGACTCTGTTGGAGGCTGGATTCCACATTGAAGTGCCCTAGCTAAGAAAAAGTGTAGGCCTACCAAAGTTGTAGCTTACTCTTTATACTTTGAATTGGTCATACTGATTTTTATAGTGCAATGAGAGAGGAAAAACATTAAATTTAGACTTCACAACATTAGAATCTTCATTTTCATGTGAAAAACACATTATGTTGTCTCACCTTAAGTTTATAATGTTTTCACCTATACCATCAACGTAGATGTCCTGTGACATTAATTAGGCCTACAGTAGAAACATGTCTGTGTCAACGGTTCTGATCAGCGACATTTAAAGGCTGAGATATGACAAGTGGATAACTTGTGACAGCCAAACCCTGCCCCATCTGTCCTGACGGGAAATAATGATTTCTCCTACAATAACCCCCAGACAATACATTATCCACTGCATGGAGCACCATAGTGTAGTAGAGTGGTGTTTACAAAGAGTTCAAACTTTTACTCATTTAGGTTTTAAAAGGTGACTACGCCAGTCTCGTTAAAGGATGAGACAACCCAGATGTTAAAAACACAATTTTCCCCGACAGGTTCTAGATGGCAAAGGATGACACAGCTGTTAAACATACAATAGTTTTTATTTTTTCTTCAGCTTTCAGTCTTATTTGGATTCAAAATGTGCAGGCAGTTCACTTGAGTTTATATACACAAACAGAGTTTTAACTCCACTGAAGTCAACACAGATAGATATTGTGAAACAGTGACGGCTGAAGTGCGAGAGCACTGAGTAGGCTAGTACAGGTAATTTACTGAGCGTGTTACCAAAGAGGGTGGAGTAATAAAGAGGCTGCGAAACCCGCCCACCCAATGCAAAAGTGTGTGCTCAAGTTGGGTCTCCTAAGGGGGCGTTGTCCCCTCCTTCTTCTTCTATTTTTGAAGTGTTTGCACAAGAAGTGTGCTACCGCACAGTGCTAAGGAGACTCCATTTATTCTCAACCTGAGGACTCCGAAGGTCTCCTAACCGAAGGTCTCCTAAAGGGGCGTTCACCCTACAGAAAGTGGATACCAGAAATTAACTAGAATGACTTATCTCTGTCTAGAGTATCTCTGGTGTTACCTACCCACTACACTGTGAATGCGAAAGAACACTGCAATCAAAACACACAAAACATAATGAAAAAAATAAACAAAAAGAAGTCACAGCACACAGAAGTGATTCACAGTGGAGAGGTATGGTTATCAAATCAGGCCTCTTGGCAGAGGGTTTACTATACCACTCAGGGGATCTACACCTCACCAATAAGTTTACACGATAATGCTACTAATCTCAACCGGCCAGTCCCCAATCAAGGATTCAAGGATACAACAAGGATATTTATTTGTCATGTACATAGAGACACTTTCGTGTCACTTGTAATGAAATGCGTGGCCGTTGCAAAACAAGTGTGCAGAAGAAGGGTGAAGAAGAAATAAAATAAAAATAAAAATAAAAGGTGTGTGTGTGTGTGTGTGTGTGTGTGTGTGTGTGTGTGTGTGTGTGTGTGTGTGTGTGTGAGAGAGAGTGTGTGTGTGTGTGTGTGTGTGAGAGAGAGTGTGTGTGTGTGTGTGTGTGTGTGTGTGTGTGTGTGTCTGTGTGTGTGTGTGTGTGTGTGTGTGTGTGTTCAATCAAAGTAATTAGGAGGAATTCAGTAAGCAAATGGCATGAGGAAAAAAGCTCTTTCTCAGCTGTCTAAGGGGTGGGTGATTGGAGCTGACCGTGTCAGACCGTATGGCTGAAAGACGAAAGCTGCGCTCCGCCCTCGCCCACAAGGGCATCTGTTTTCAATTGCAACATGCACACTAACAGGGGACCTAGTCCAACCTGTTACAATAGCATAAACTGTACAAGGTAAATACTGGGGCCTGGAACTGGTAATGAAAGACGGGACTAAAGGCGTGAAAAATATCAGTGCTGGTGGTTGTACATGAATGTAGATGCTACGGTGGGGCTGCAACTGACTTACGGCAGACACAGACAAAGAGATTGCTCTACAAACATGAAAAATAACGGCACACCTGAGCACACACATAGTTCTTGAACTTGCGTTTTAGGAAGGCATAGAAAACAGGATTGATACAGAAGAAGAGGTAGGCGATGATTTTGGTGATGTAGTAGGCATACTCCATGGCTCCATCATTGCAGCTGAGCGGCGTGTTTATCCTCACCAACTTCATGATGCTATGTGGTGTCCAGCAGGCGAAGAAGATGAGGAGGATGATGGAGACGGTGAGCAGTGCACTGTGTTGGCTGCTGATCCGTGCAGACACCAAGTATATGATGACGCGCACGCAGCAGTACACCACCACCAGCAGGGGGAGCAAGAAGAAGGCCACGAAGTGCAGGTATACGACAAACGGCTTCGCAGAGGGATCTAGTTCATCCACACACACCAAGCCGTTCTCCCACTGTCTGAACACCTTGAAACAGATGGAACAAGAGATTAAATTACATGAATATTTGAACTCTTGAGGCAGTCATTGGTAACAATGTGGAATCATCATATATGACAACATAGGCCTATGTTATATGGCATAACAGTAATTATGCTATGTTGTGCCACATTGCACATGAAAATATACATAATTTAAACTCAATATTTGCTCTGGCATATACAAAGAGAGCCACTATGAGAGGAATCTTTATTCAGTGCAATCTATGCATTGTATAGCTAGTGTTTGAGAAGGGGTGATGTTTTCCAAATCACAACATAGTACATGTGAATTATTTTCATGTGAGCTACAAGTAGACTTGAGTCCCAGTGGGGACGTTTGAACTAAGGTTCCAAAAAGACAACACTCTCAGAAATAAAGGTACAGAACTCGTTGCTGTGGCAGTACCCTCAAAGGGAGTACCATTGCGTCGCTTGATTGGTACCCAGGGCTGTAGTCAAGTCCACCTTAGTAGAGTTCAAGACAAGTCCAAGACCAGAAAAGTCAAGTCCGAGACAAGTCCGAGTCCAAAGAGGTTCGAGTCCGAGACAAGACCGAGTCCAAAAAGATTAGAGTCCAAGTCAAGTCCGAGTCACATGTCGGTCAGTGTTAAACAAAGAAAAGGATGAGTTTCAATAATGAGAATGTTTGAAGGTAACCTATATGCCATGGACGTGAAGACAAACTTGTATGTTGTTGGATTTCAAGCTCTTCTCTAGAATCTATGATAGCCAATGTCCTAAAAAAAATAAAGACAGGCCCGGTCGAGTCCAAAAGCTTAATTTGGCAAGACCAATGTTCGAGTCCAAGACAAGTCCGAGTCCAATTGATAGCGAGTCCAAGACAAGTCCAAGTCCATAAAAAAACAGACTTGAGTCCGGACTCGGGCGGAGTCCGGACTCGAGTACTACAGCCCTGGTGTTACCCCAAATAAGAGGTGACAGATACACATTGGTTGACATTGCAAGAAAACTGAACGCGCCTCTTTTTTGGGGTACCAATCAAGTGATGCAATGGTAATCCCTTTGAGGGTACTGCCACAGCAACGAGTTCTGTACCTTTATTTCTGAGAGTGTTGTCTTTTTGGAACCTTAGTTCAAACGTCCCCACTGGGACTCAAGTCTACTTGTACCTTTATTTCTGAGAGTAAGGCTGCTAATTCACCAAGATGACATGATGTGAAGAGGTTTCACCAGAATGTGAAACCTCACAGACTCCTATGAACCAGCCTCTATGAGATCAATATTTATTCAGTCCAAGCCATGTATTGTTTGTTGTTACTATTGTGTAACCACTTTGTGCAGAGCCTATGTTATATCCTCAAAGTTGTAATGGCTGAGTCTCAATCTGTTACTTAAGGCTCTCGGTAATACCATGGCAATGTTATGATGTAGTTGAGCCTTTTTAGAGATGAGTAAATGGGCCTAATCTAATAATTAATACATACAATGTTTCACACATTATGCAGTCTATGTAGGCTATTATTTATTGTAGGCCTATGTATTCGGGAACTATTTTCCGGTACATAAACACACAGCCGATGCACAACAAATAGCTATGTTAGCTTGTTGAGAGAAGTGGTGGGTGTTAGTTTCCCTATGACGTTCCGTGGTGTATGCATTGGCTGTGCTTTTCCACAACAGAACATATTTCCCAAACCGAAATGACCAAGTCATGCCCTCTGTGTTGATTTTGACCATCATTTGCACTAGATGTGAATGTGCAGAGTGGGCAGACTGCAGCTACGATGAGAAACCAAGCCATGGTCAGTGCTAATATACTTGGACAATGACTGGGTCACCAAGAAAACGCTTTCATCCACTTATTTAATTCTTAGGACTGTGGGAGACCCTCATATCCCTTTAAGTAACAGTTAATTGACATACTAGTACAATGTACTTCCATTCACCAAATATATACTCTGTTTATGGGTCATTCTATAATTAGAGTAACATTTCAGGGTTTTTCTCTGACTTCAAATATTATTCTAATTATAGAATGACCCGTATATGTACAGTCGTCATAAGTAGGCCTACAAAGTACAAAATGACAGGTGTTTTACCTGGGAAATCACACCTGCAACACCACAGATGAGCCACACCACAACTGAAGCCACCACAGCATAGCGGTTCTTGTGTTGTTGGTTGTGCATCGCAACAGCATGAACCACAGCCAAGTAACGGTGGATGGTCACCAGAGTCAGGAAGAGAACGGTGCTGTGGAACCCCATGTAGGTTGCCATACCAACCAGCTTGCACAGGGTGGGGCTGAAGGTTGACTTTGTATGCAGGTAGGAGGCCCAAGTAGGCAGTGTAATGGTGAAGACCAGGTTGGAGCCCAGTAAGTTGGACATGAGGATGCTGTTAGGCGTCCATCCACGATCAAACTTCATGAGCACGAATAGCAGCAGGCCATTACCCAGAATGCTTAGGGTGAAGATAGTGTAGTAGAAGTACTTGACATCTGGTACTATACAGGCTGACACTAGTGCCCCGTTTTCATATGGTCTGTAGTTGAGTGTTGTATTAGCAAACATTTCTGAGAGTTCATGGCTATCTGTTTTTATACTAGACGACACTGGTGTTACGTTGTGTTTATTATAATTATTAAACATTGTAGCAGCAATAAACTGTTCAGCGTTGTTCATCCTTTCAGGTGGATGCCCGTGGTAGTCTATGCAATCTGTGGAGAGCAGAAGAAGCATAATAAATAGAGGGTGTTTAGACTCAGCACGTATACTACAGGCATGATGGGGTCATTTCCCAACCCTCCCTGTGTGTGGAAGTCAAACAACTTCCTCCCATCCTTTCATGTTGCATGTGGCCAGAGATGCCAACAGGTAGAAGCAAAAAAGGAACACACTTGCCACTGTCCTTAATAGAGCTATGCATGGAGTAGGTACTATGAATTCACTGGTTGAGTGCTGAATCTTCTGGCCTTTTTTTGTCCTCAGGCCAGATTTCAGTAATTCCTCTGTATGGCTTGAGTCCATCTCTTGTTGTGTCTGCATTGCAATAATGTGGGTTTTTGTTTCGAATAGTTCTGTGCTTTGATATTCATCATGAAAATGATTTGACTTGCAGCCAAAATTGATCGTCCACAGCACACTTTTTTGTCTTTGTGTAAATATTCGAAACTGGGCAAACAGTGCCCACAATAACAGGGCAGAATAATAACACAAATAAATAGGGCAGAATCAGCTGAGCGTCTGGCACGGGTCTGGTGGACTACACAGAGTCGTTGTATTACGGACCCTAAAGCATCCATAACGGCACCCTCACGTGACGCTGGAACGGTGGTGGCGCGTATTGTAGCAATTCCGCTAAGCGGAACCGAAAGGGCTTTTATTTGGCGTGCGGTGCGTTTGGACTCATTTATGAATCCGTGGTACGCAGCCGTTCCAGTTTCAGCTCACACTGTACAACGACTGTTCCCTGGCTCAGTTCCAGTGTCAGTGGCTATCTAGGTAGTGGTTAAGTTTAATGGTGTCGCACAGCATTACAGTAGATCACTTCATCAATAAATAGCCAATCAACAAGTTATTTTCGTAAGCACACAATGCTTTAAGTTTACTTACAGCCATAATACCAGTGATGAGAATGAAGGATCAGCCAGTGTGTTGTTGAAGTAGAAAAGTGTGAGATAAGTGACTTTTCAGTAGCCTAATGTGAAGGGAGTAGGAGTAGGAGTAAAAGACAGTGCGTGTGTGTAGCCTGTGTTCCGGGAAATTGCACGCCTCCGAAAATATGAAGGCGGGCTCAGCAGAGAGGAAGAGAAGCAGACTGTCATAATCTTATTTAGAACTTAGAATGACAGAGCGGGCAGCGAGCAGAGGGTACGCAATTTTCATTTATCGTCGTTGTAATGTACCCAAAACATAAACCAAGTGATGTGGTTTTAATTTAATTAATAACGCAGGCAGAGTTGTTAATAGATCATTTGCGCTTGTG
>NC_085865.1:17887197-17894697 GCF_034702125.1 Engraulis encrasicolus | reverse complement strand
ACCTGTGGAATAAATACCAGTGATACACACGCACATCACACATACACGCACACACACACACACACACACACACACACACACACACACACACACACACACACACACACACACACACACACACACACACAGACACACACACACACACACACACACACACACACCTATATTCGGACCTGTGGAATAAATACCATTGATACACACACACACACACAGATACACAGACAGACAGACAGACAGACAGACAGACAGACAGACACACACACACACACACACACACACACACACACACACACACACACACACACACACACACACACACACACACACACACACACCACACCACAGCGCACAGTACGGGCAAGTCATCTCAGCCTGATGTGGAAATCAGCACTAATTGCTGTCTGATTAGATGTCTTGCAAACCAATCGTGTGTAATTCTGACCAATATCTTTTTGAAGACACTCTGATACTTAGCACTTAATCTCTCAGCGTGCACTTTGAATAAGAACACGCGCGTACACACACACACACACACACACACACACACACACACACACACACACACACACACACACACACACACACACACACACACACACACAAACACACACACAACAACAAGGAAGTGAAATGTACTCACCCACCCTGTAGGCATTACTGAATTCCCGGACGAATATTTGACCGCTCTGAAACCTTTTACGTCTAAATACATCCCAACTGAACTAAATGTGATAGCAGGATTGCGGTAAAGATGCCTTCAGGGATCGGTGGCCATGTGAGTGATCTCTAAAGTTCAAGTTTAGGTTTAGTTTTGGAGAAAAAGTTAAAACAAACATTTGCACACCTTAAAAGCTCCCTTGTCGTGATTTTATTGTGAAAAAAGGCACAACGTTTCGACCGGCAAGGTCTTCGTCAAGTGTTAGGTTTAGTTTTTAGGTTTAAAGGAGTGACTGAAGAAAATCGACTGCAGTCTACTGCTGGGCAGGTTCAATGTGTGGTGCTTCCAGCAGGGAATCATACCAAGACTCCAGTGGCCCTTTCTGCTGTATGACTTCACACTAACGAGGGTGGAAGCAATGGAGAGAGTCTGTAGCAAGTTCATTTGGAAATGGCTGAGCGTTCCTCCAGCATTCAGCTCAGTCAACCTCTACAGCAAATCATCAGTACTCCGGTTACCATGCACCTCCGCCGTTGAAGAATTCAAGGCAACCAAGGCAAGGGCAGCGTGCACACTTTTATTGTCCAAGGACACAAAGGTCAGGCATGCAAGCACTGCTATCAACTGCGGCAGGAAGTGGAGATCGCTGGAAGCGGTGAAGGAAGCAGAAGGCTACTGAAGGCATCAGGAAATCGTGGGCACTATTTGTCAGGGACGCCTGGGGCTTGGTAATTACAATGTCAAGAGCTGGGCAAAAAGTGGCGAACAAGACAGAAGGGGCCTGGTGGTGCAAAGGGTATGAGAGACAGCCGAAGAAGATCGTTGCATCAAAGCGGCTGGGCTGGGCACCCAAGCACGCTGGATGCAGTGGGAAGAGGCACTCGAGAGGCCACTGTCTTGGAAAGAGCTTTGGGCTACTGATCAAGGCAAGTTGAACTTCCTGCTGCGTGCTGTCGCAGATCTCCTACCCACACCAAGTAACTTGAAGATCAGGGGGAAGGATCAGGAGGCATCCTGCAGTCAGTGCGGCGCCAGTGTCTGCACACTCAACCATATTTTGGCCAGCTGCCCAAAAGCTCTTGCGGATGGGTGCTACAGGTGGAGACACGACAAGGTTCTCAACAAGGTCGGTAAGTGGGTTAAACTGCAGAGAAGCGCCATCAACAAACAGCCACCAACCCCCCCCCCCCCCCCCAAGATTCACCAGCTTCCACCTCGAAGGCAGCAAGGTTCAAAAGGGAAAAAGACCCAGCAACCTACCATCGATGCTGCACAGTGCGACAGATTGGGAGCTGCATGTAGATCTCAAGAAGAAGTAGGTCTTTCCTCAAGAAGTTGTGGCAACTACCCTCCGACCGGATATGATCCTTCTTTCCAGGAGTACAAAGTCCATTATTCTAGCCGAATTCACTGTGCCCTGGGAGGACAGGCTAGGTATATCCCATCAGACGAAGAAGGCTAAATATCAGGACCCAGAGCCATCTAATATCAGAGTTACGCCACTCCCATAGACCTCTATGGACCAATCTTTCCACAGCAATGGCGGCTCTCATGGAGCCTCACGGAGAGTTAACATGGAAATCCCCATTGACTTTAGTTCTATTAGAAGTTACTTAGTTCCAGGAGGTGGCGGTATAACACAGAAAATGTGGTAAAGGTCATGTAATTTGTTTGTACTTAATCTTTGTTTGGTATGTGATGGTTCTGTGTTAGTTTCCAAGAACAGAAGTTTACTGTTAAGAAACATTTTAATCAACGCGAATCACATCACCAACCGACTTCCTGGTCCCCGGTTTGCGCAACTCTGTTATTAGATGGCTCTGTCAGGACCTAGTGGCAGAGGCGAGCCTCGCTGGGTGGCATGCCACCCTCTTCCCAATCGAGGTCGGCGCCCGGGGTTTCCCCGCAACGTCTGTGCGCAATTTTCTCCAGAAGATTGTACTTAATGCCAAGCAACTACAGAAAGCTATCAGGGAGATAGCCACAGCGGCTGAAACTAGCTCCAGGTGGCTGTGGCTGTCAAGGAATCGTAGCTGGACCCCTTTTGTAGGTGAAGGCTAACTCAGTCTTTGCTGCCCCACTCAGGAGAGGTGTTCAGGTTAAGGGGCGAAACACCCAAGACCCTGAGATGCCTGCTGAGGATGCAGAAGGGGTCCCCAGGAATACCAATACACTCCACCAGTTAGAGCTTCAACTTCCACATCCTTAGTTGCTCCTGTAGTCTCTGCTTGTAGCAAAGCATCTTCAGTGTTTATCTCATCTCTTGGCACATGCTAAAATACATTTGGACACATTTCAGACCTGCGGACAACTCAAATATAATGCACCTCGAACCGTAACCCTACGTTGCGGGAATAGTTGCCTTTGGGGACCAGTGGTCATGTGCTGTATGCATTATCTCTAAAGTCAAAGTTAAGGATCAGGTTTACTTTCGGCTCTAACTCTGAGACAGTAGGACACGGGCACATTTCAAACGCAACTGTAATCGCAATCTGATATCAGAATGTGCCAGGCTATCCATGGGACAGGGATTTGCAAGTACAGCAGTCTATATTTTGTCATACAAAATCTGGACAAAACACAAGCGATACTGTTAGGAAAATGCAAGAAATCTAAATTTATTTTCATCAGTACAACTCCTTTACCCTACTAACCTGTTACTTGGTACTGTATATTTTTTATCAAAGCTGTGTCCCACAATCAAAACTAAAGTGAGACATTTCGACTAGAACAACTAGTCAATATCAATGCTCCCTTCCCTATTGTCACAGTTGTTTCGTTTGTCATTGTTTGCCTTTGCATGTCTCCCTCTTCACCAAAAGTAGGCCACAAGGCATTCAGGCGTTTCTTACATTTGTCCCAAAAGATTCATGATTTGAGGCTTTTTTGCTCAGTTTTTTTCCTTCCCTTTGTTTTGATAGATCAAGTACACACTGAAAGACGTGGAATGTTGTGTTTTGATAAATCAAGTTTATCCACTGAACTGGATTTTTGTTGTCAGTGATACACAGTCACAGTGCTCATCCGTCTCACAATTGATTAGTTCAAGCCACCTACTAAAAAGAGTGTTTTTGCCAACAATATAATGAAAATCAAATGACATTTCAATGGCAATTTTGTTATTTTGGACACATTGCCACCCCACTTGTTCGCTCGGACTGACATTCAGCAGTATTGCAACTTATTTTTAGTGGATATCAAGGAGCTGGTTAATGCCCATTGACCTCTCTGGCATTTTAAAGAAAAGCTCAAACGCTGTTTCATCAATACCTCTGGCCTTGGCCCATTTTAAACCCAGAAAACCATGGTCTGAATCTCAAAAAGGGCACTGTGCAAGAACATTTCTGTTTAGTCACACACCTACAGCTGCATGCCGAAGAAACGCATACAATAAATGGGAAGTAGCGACAGTGTGCAGATTTTTCTTCTTTCCTTTCTGTGCAAGAATATTTGTTATAAACAGTATATACAGTACAAATAAATATTGGTTCACATACTGCATTCTGTCCTTGTGTGGTTGTAAAGAACAAATATATTGTAAGAAACACCTCACGCTCCACTGCCATATTTCTCACATGCAAGATGAGGACATGGTCGTATATTTGAAGAATTGCTCATTTGTTAATTGGGCTCTCTGCGGCTGGAAGACATCTCACCAGGGAACACACCAGGGAGCAAGGGTCAACCAACAAGGCACCACTTCTGAAATGACCACTTAAATCTGACGTCTCCTCGTAAATAGTACTGTAAATACTAGCATTGCGTGTTAAGCTCACTGTGTCACACACCAGAAGTAAACAATCTGCTTACAGCTCTTGAAGACCTTTTCAAAAATGTACCAATGGACCTGGGTTTGGTTCCAACCCGAGGTCATTGCCCGATCCTTCCCCGTCTCTCTCTTCCTTTATTGCCCTGGCTCTTCTTAAACTGTCCTATGTCAACACAGGCAAGGAAATCCCAACAAATGTCTTGAAATAAATAAAATAAAGCGAAGGCATTTCCCCCATGTAAAGACAAATGTGTATGTCCACTGTTGCTGTGCTGTATGCCACCATGATGCATGTGAAATGTAGCCAGTTCCTTTGTTTTTTTTCTCACTTAATAGGCTACGTTTTAAAATCCCAGCTTTTTCCCAGAAAAAAGAATAAATGCACTACATTGTTTTACAAATATATATTTACCACTTTAGGACTAGGCATTGTTTTGGCAAGTTTTGACACCTATATGCCAGAATAGATGCACTACTTCTCTGGTGGTTTAGAGAGAGAGAGAGAGACAGAGAGACAGAGAGACAGAGAGACAGAAACAGAGACAGAAACAGAGTCAGAGTCATACAGAATAATTGATGGATAGATAGTGGCCAAAAGACAGAGAGACAGAAAGAGTTAGGGTGCCACTCACACCAAGCCCAAATCCTCGTCACGTAAAGTCAGAGTGATGGCACTCAGCAATGATGTGGTATAAATCTCTTTGTGTTTACAGCAGCAGCAGCAGAAGCTTCTGAAGGTCGTATAAGGGCACCACACTTGCAAGACAGCCATTTCTCAAGACTCTCTCTCTCTCTCTCTTGCTCACTCGCACACACACACACACACACACACACACACACACACACACACACACACACACACACACACACACACACACACACACACACACACACACACACACACACACACACACACACACACACTGGCACTTCTGGCTTCGAGTGTGATGGATAGTCCAGACAGCCTGTCTGCTTTCTCCTGGCATTAGGGGCACAACATCATGCCCGGTTAGAAACTCACACACCCACCTGCGCACGTACGCGCGCGCGCGCACACACACACACACACACACACACACACACACACACACACACACACACACACACACACACACACACACACACACACACACGTACCCGCACCACCCACATACACACAGACACATACACACACACACACGAACACAAACAAAACTCTTCTCACACAATCAACTACACATATTCTTTTTTCTCAGTCTGATGCAACGACTTAGAGGAAGACTATCCTGGAGCTGAAATGCAAAGTCTATCGCCACAGTCTGCTACACCCCTCTTCTTTCTTCTTCTTCTGGGATCAGCCTGTAATACAGCTTTAACATTCTCTGTGTCATCCACTGCCCTTTTACCATTCAGACCAACTTAAAAAGCAATGGCTTTTCGTTATCCAGTGAATAAAGGCTGCTTTTCATTACCAGCACTGAGTTACATTCAAGCATTATCAAGAGCCATTTTAATTTTCATGTAGGATATAAAAAAATCAGGCAGGGATTTTGACTGCATGACGGTTTGAACACATTCATATATTAGTGCCGTTTGTTGCACACAATGTACATTCGGTGGAAGGCGCTACAAGGCACTTTCCATTAGCGCTATGGAATTCTGTGAAAGTAATTACCAAGATTTAGTTTTTATGCTTGACTGGAAGACAAAATTATTTTCTGATAAAGTGCAGTACAATGCCTAAGCAGTTTTTTGAAAAACCCAGTGACATTAGTCTTTTTTCACTGTTTATCTCACTGTGTGTATTTGTGTGTGTGTGTGCGTGTGTGTGTGTGTGTGTGTGTGTGTGTGTGTGTGTGTGTGTGTGTGTGTGTGTGTGTGTGTGTGTGTGCGCGCGCGTGTGTGCAAGCATGTGTGTGTGCGCACATACGTGTGTGGCAATGAACTGGTAACATCCGGCTACTTTTTAAAATGTGTCAATCTCATTCTTGACAATAATTCAGTCACTGTGTTCCCAATAGTAAATAGCCAGAGAAAAGGAGAAAGTGCTCTATATGTGGTTTTAATGAATGTTGTCTGTTGCGTAGATGATCAACTAACAAGGTAACTAGACTGCCTGTGCAGTCGCCTTCGACTGCTTAAGGTATATCCCCGAAACGCGACGCTTCCAGTCCCCCATCATTCCTACCACTCTCGTCCACCATTTCGTAAACGTATATGATACATACAGACGTGACATGACGTGCATAGGCTTAAAACCAAACGACTATTGTGAAAATGAAGCAAAAAATGGGGCAAATGGTAATACTGTTTTAATGGTCCAGTGGATATACCACATTAGGTACAGTGTAATAACCAGTGTAACAATATTTAATACAATGTAATACCAGTGTAACACCGCCATTTTTCTTTTACTTACATCATGTGTTTGTGCGTAAGTGGTATTACATGGTATTGCATACTGTTACACTCGTTATTACACTGTACCTGATATTGCATATTGTTACACTGGTATTACACTAGTATTACATGGTATTAAATATTGTTACATTGGTTATTACACTGTACCTAATATGGTAGATTCACTGAAATGGTGAACCATTAAAATAAGGTGTTACCGGGCAAATCAACCCACCCAGTCAGAAGTTATGGGCCAAATTAAAATTCCGCCATTTTGAAAGTGTTGTCCTCCACACTCGAATCACTTCATGAACCTACCCTAGAGCATTCACACACAAAATCTGGGACAAATCCATCCACCCGGTCAGTAGTTATGGGCCAAACAATAATTCGGCCATCTTGAATTCTGCCATCTTGAAAGTGTTGACCTCCAAACTCGAATCAGTTCATGAACCTACCTTAGAGCATTCACACACAAAATCTGGGACAAATCCATCCTCCCGGTCAGTAGTTATGGGCCAAACAATAATTCGGCCATTTTGAATTCAGCCATCTTGAAAGTGTTGACCTCCAAACTCGAATCAGTTCATGAACCTACCCTAGAGCATTCACACACCAAATCTGGGACAAATCCATCCACCCGGTCAGAAGTTATGGACCACACAAAAATTCGGCCATCTTGAATTCAGCCATC
>NC_085865.1:17872197-17879697 GCF_034702125.1 Engraulis encrasicolus | reverse complement strand
TGATGTAGTAGATACGCTAAAAAGAAAGTGGTATAAAGTGTTAGCGTTAAACTTTGTAATCCCTTAGTATAGTGCCCAGTTGTTATGTAGTCTCATTACCATAGGACCCTCAAATACGGTATATACTGGCTACTGAAATATCTAATATTATGCTGTATTGGATGACAGGCCAAATTTGTTAGTGTGTTTGTGTGTGTGTGTGTGTGGGGGGGGGGGCTGCTCTCCACAGCAGGGTGCTGTTTGAACTGGCCTGGTGGAGGATGTAAGTTATTTGACACTGATCAAGGGCATTTCAAGGACACCGTGGGCTTAGTCCACACTGAATCTAAATGAATTCATATGATCAAAGGATTCCTCTCTCTCTCTCTCTCTCTCTCTCTCTCTCTCTCTCTCTCTCTCTCTCTCTCTCTCTCTCTCTCTCTCTCTCTCTCTCTCAGGTACAAATGCTACATTAGGAACTTTAGACAATACCTGAAATAAAAATATGCAGAAAAAAACACAAATTTAATAACACCCCGAAATGACACCCCAGAAACAGCAGCTGGCAACGCTCCAAGTCAGTGGCGGAACAATCATACAGAGAGCCCCGGGTCAAAACATTGACATGTGCCCCGTACAACCTGTCAAGGTCCAAATAGGGCCCCCACCACCAATATGGAAGGGCCTTGGGACACAGGGGCCAGAGCCCCGTGCACCCCCCTAGCTCCACCCCTGCTCCAAGTCAAAACCTTGCAAGACTTGACAGACAGGTGAACAGTCTTGGGAAGGTTCATGCTGTGGGGTTGGATGTTGCATTTAATTGGAAACAAGTGGATAAAAAAAGCAAATTAGAGGAAATAAATTACAATCGTAAATTGCACTCCAACAAGGAGTTCTCTGAAGTGCACACGACACAAGTTTTTATGATTGAACAATTGAATCCAATCGTAGGTTTCCATAGCTTTCCTTTTAATGTACAGGATAGACTGACATTACAGACAGACTGACATTTTCAATCATACTGATAGACATCACTGGTTTCTATTTTTGTACCCTCATTTTGTAGAAAAGATGCAAGTGGTGCATTCATATTCAGAGAAGGAGCAATGAATAATGACCAAGAGGCTGAATTTTCTATAATGAGTTTGGCGAAGAGTCTAAATTTGCATTGAGAATAGAAGTGCATAAATAACTTCCCCTTGTCCCTTTGGTATGTCTGTTATCACACAAGAGGATTTGATCAAATTTATGAGACTGTTGATGGACTAGATTTGTTTATTTTTCTGATGAGAAATCTTAAAAAAAAAAAAAACTCCACACACACACACACACACACACACACACACACACACACACACACACACACACACACACACACACACACACACACACACACACACACACACACACACACACACACACACACACACACACACACACACACACACACACACACACACACAGTTCAAGCCCTGTGCAATACACTGTCATGGCGCTTCAAATCTGTGTAATGTCTAGCAATCACAGATAGGTTTGCCTCTGGTTCCTGTCATTTGCAAGTAAACATTTCTCATTTTTTATATGTGACAAATGTTGTGTGCTTCCTTTACATATTACATTATACTTTTTCTTCAATGACAGAAACCTCTCTTGGGGATAGATGTTTTGTTTTTGTTATCGTCCTTCACGCTTTTCACTTCTCCACTAGGCTTTTGGTTTGAGCAGAATTTGGTGACCATGACTGTAATGGCTATGGTGATGGTGGTAATAATGATGATGATGCACAGTGATATGACCTCAAACTATGTAATATCTCAATGTGCCTGCTCAATGAAGTGAATAGCTCTCAATAGAGCGCTTAATTGATTGTGTTACCAACTTGTGATGCAAAATTAAGACTCAAAGAAGAGGGAAAAGAATGTGATGATGATGTTCATAATGGTGATAATACTGATGACAGTAAAGGGCTATCAATTAACATTCTTCATCACCAGCCAAAATGGCTTGCAGACGCTGATCTTAAAGGGGCACTATGTAGGATGATGTCATTTGCGCAGTGCCCGTGTCATGAAAAAATGCTGTTTAAATAAACTCGTGAGAATGTGAGAATGTTTTTCATCACGGATTGCCAGCAGTTGATACAAATATGAATATGGTATGTAAAGCCAGTTTTCATGTGAAATGTTTCCCACGACACTCGTTCGGACCGCTCTGCCAAAAATTGCATTTGGGGTTTTCTGACAGCGGACCGTGGAAGTGCTCTTGAGAGTCATCGTTCACCTACTAATGACTCAAACAAGGTATGGCTGGCTCGGGACAATAATTAATTGAACTTTTAATCCAACCTAGATCCCCTTTAATAGCCAAACACGCACTCGCAAAGTGGCTAGTAAATTGGTCTTTTCTACCAGCCAAATTGTAATTTTACCAGCATTTTGCTGGTTGGCTGTTGTTAATTTAGAGCCCTGATGATGATCATGATGATGAAGAAGAAGAAGAAGAAGAAGAAGAAGAAGAAGAAGAAGAAGAAGAAGAAGAAGAAGAAGAAGAAGAAGAGGAAGAAGAAGAAGAAGGTGAAGATGAAGTTGATGATGAAGAAGAAGACAACATCTATGAGAAGTAGAATAAGAAGGAGTGAAATGTAAAACGGAAAGTAAAGACATGCAGGCAGCTGCTTGACAGTTGATGGATCATGGCGTAGGTTGATAACAAGCACACAGATGCCACCTTAATTCTGTTTACTTCCTGCCTGTCTGCTCTGACTGATGAGCCGTGTAGTGCAGTGGTGCCATGCCCAGGCCGGACTCCGGAGTAAACAAGAGACCAGAGCTATGGTAAACACAGCTACTAAAGGCCGTCATGCTGTCCCATTTTATTTGCCTAGTCTCTGCCCAGAGTGTTTGGACTGAGATGCTGTTGACAGGGAACATGGCAGACAAGCAGCACCTCAAGGCAAATATGGTGAATAGATGTTAATCGCTGCTTGACGGAGGAATTAGGACGTAGGACAAGTTTTCCTTTGATTCTGTAAGACAGGTGGCTCCATTTTTGTCTCTTCCCCTCTAAAGAGTAACTTGGAAGTCGGTCATGTTGACTAGAGGATAATCATTGCATGATTAGAAGACAAGGTTGAGAAAACTCAAAGGAAAAAATCAATACGACTCCAAACAAAACTAATCCTGGTCATAACAAAACTAATCCTACTTATTCATCACCCTTTCCGCTCATTTTGTCATGCCTATTTGGACTCCACGACATGCTGTGTTTATATTGTTGCACCCTGCATTACCTTCTTGTAGTTCTGTTATCTCACACAATTTGCATATTGCTGTCCATTTCCTCTTTTGTAGGTCTATTTGGATATATGCAGCCGTGGCCTAGTGGTTAGAGAGTTGGTCTTTCAATCTAGGGGTTGCCCCCCTGACCTCTCCCTACATCTCCATCCATGACTGAAGTGCCCTTGAGCAAGGCACCTAGCACCACATTGCTCCCGGGACTGTAACCAATAACTTGAAAAAATAATAGTTGTAAGTCGCTTTGAAAAGCGTCAGCTAAGTGCAATGTAATGTAATGTAATGTATGCAGTATGCAAGACTGTTTAATAATTCAGATACTGTAGGTTACAATTGATTATAATGCCCCAGCATTTATAAAGTACAACTTATAGAATGTAACAGGATGTAACATTATGGACTTGCACTGTGCCTTAGAGTAAGCAGGCTTTCATAACATTGCACATTGATGCATTTACATAGCCTAAGCCTACTAAAAAAGGCACAGACCAGTAGGCCACAGCTACACTCAAGAAAACCTCTAATAAGAAACCAATTAAAATGTGCAAAGTCACAATTTTTCTTTCTTTCTTTCTTTCTTTCTTTCTTTCTTTCTTTCTTTCTTTCTTTCATATATACAGAAATTAAATGTCGTAATAATTATGACTTCCTGCCAAGTTGAATTTGAATCTGGCTAGCTGGAAATGGCCAGTGAAATTGGCAGGAACAAACATATTGACTTTCTAATGTCTGCCTTTGTACATCAGTGAGGAAAAAAACACAAACATACAGAACACATTTCATGGTCTTTAATTAACAAGGCTTAGCCGCATGAAATTTGTAGTCATGCATGATTAATTCATTCATGGCCAATGACGATGAGTTGCCACTAACGAAGGAATCCACCATTTGATTGACAGCCAGCACTTCACCAGGAAATGAAGGGAGTAAATGGCCTTGATTGACTTTCATTTCATCTCTATCTCAGCATGAATGGCATGTAGACCTACAAATATTACCCTTAAAGATGTATGGGGAAATATTGCCAAACCATTGCCATGCCAATTTCATAATTGGTGGCCATGGCTTATGCTAGCTACAAACACAAACACTTATTAAAATAATAAATCATTATTTTTTATACCTCAAGGATACATTGTTATTGTGTGACCGTGACCTGCTCATTAATGGACAAACAAGGCTTTGGCCTCCATGGGAAATTCATTCAAATTCATCAAGTATTTGTACTTTCATGGTCTATTTCTTAAGGTCTACAAAACAGCAGGTCATTGTTTCTTAAGAGATGTTTTGTATAAATCCTCTGACTACATGTATATTGTACAGTTATTGGCACAATGATGCAGTGTATGTTACTAATAACTAACAGGAGGAATTGATTTGTACTGTATGTAGTACCCGACCTCTAGTACTGTATGTCTGACCAAGTATTCTCGATTGTAAGTCTCTTTGGATAAAAGCCACTGCCAGTTGTTATGTAATTTAATGTAATATGATGTAATGTAAAGTATGAGATTCTAAAAAAAAAAAACGAATCACACTTAGGCTGGTTTGATAGCACCGCAATCGGCAGAACCAAGGCTTTCAAGGAAATGAAATAAGGCCTAATGTTTGGGATGGGTAAGTGGTTACAGAGGCTTCTACTTGTGCAAATCGCACAGTCATATACAGTAGCTGCTGCATGGCTGTATTATGGGCTGGCTTTCCATCACACACAGTAAATGTTGCGGTGTTACTTCAACACTTAGAGAGTTCATTTAAGTCCAAATGATGTCAAATCAACTCTCTAAGTGTTAAATGAGCACTGCAGAATTTACTGTGCAGGTAGGACAACATTATCATAATGTCCACTTGAGAAAGCAATAAGCTGCTGACTTGCTGGCAGAGTCATCAACACTCCTCTCATGGCTGTTTTTACTTGTGTCTGAGATGAGTGATTCTTCTACAACAGTACCAGAGATTATTCAAGTATATAGAGATATGCCAATGTAATAGGTTGCTATGGGCACCTAACATGACCAGGTTCCGGTCTGCCTAAAGGGGCGTGTCATAATACTCCTAGCATAGAACAGTCCTTAGGTCAGCCTAGGTCTGCCTAAAGGGGGATTTCCCCCACCTCCCCCCTGCAATAATAGAACCCAGAAACAATGGGCCAATGGAACCTCTCTCTCTCTACTCTCTCTGACAGTACCCTCAATGCACACAGGAAGAGGGAGGTCTCTGAATATTTTTTATACCCTAAGTGTGGCACAAATTGCTGGCTTATACTGGAGTGCGTAAAGCCGTCTTCACAGCCTTGTTGTTGGAGACAATTCCAACAGCAGCTACTGTACATGGACGATCGCAGTGCTGTCCCATTTTGAGGGTGCACTAATTCTTCAACAAGCTTTAACATTCGTTACGTACTGTACGTACTTTATCTGTTTGAACAGCACTATGTTGTTCAAGAATCACAGAGGAGTTAAGGAATCAGTCACTCATATTCCTACAGAACATTCACTTCTCAAGGACAGGTAAACAATTTTCTCTCATTTCTACAAATGCATGTCAACTCTATTTTAGCATAGAGGCACCTAATGGAGAAATGAGAGCGAGAGAGAGAGAGAGAGAGAGAGAGAGAATGAGAGAGAGAGAGAGAATGAGAGAGAGAGAGAGAGAGAGAGAGAGAGAAATGGAGAAAGAGATGTCCACACACTACACAGGTGTCTCTTAGACCAAATGCAGTGCACGTAGCCTATTGAAGTAGTAATTTCCATTACTATTCACCAAAGCCTTTTCAAGACACATGCACGCATGCACGCATAGGCCTGGGTATTGATTGACAATTTTCGGTTCCGGTTCCATTTCCGGTTCCATTTCCGGTTCCTTCGTTTCGGTTCCGGTACCAGAACGGTTCCATTTTCGGTTCCTAGAAACCCTGAATTAAACCTGCAGTTACCCAAAGTGGCCAGTAGATGGCGTAACGGGTCTGTAAATCATGAGTTTCCCTGCCTGCCACAAGGCGGAGCTCCTCGTGACTTAAGCAGTGGCGGGTTAAAGGCATTTAATTCTATACAGCATTCATGATTAATTGCATGCTGCAAGTTGTCCTCTCGGCATGGCTTGGCAAGTATAATAAACGGTTTTGATACTGATAAATGTACTCATGTCTGATTAAAATTGTTCTGCTGTACGGTGCAACTTCACGGTACCAATCCTATGTCAAGCGTGCCTGATATGATTTTTTAATGTAGCCTACGCTACCCAGTCCGTCGACAGCTGGGGCTTTTCTACCAGGTACTGCAGAACTGTTCTAACACAACTAGGCTTCATAAATAGGCTATTCATGAAACTTGACGGCCCGGGGTCTCGATGGTGCTGTCTCGCACGCATTTCCATACAGGGACTAGAACTGGGCCGTATGATCAGCTGCTGCAAGTAGCCGCGACAACACTGTGCTTTCACGCCATGGTGAATCTAAGCTAAAGAGTCCCTAATCTAAACGATATATAGGCCTAAATATATATAACCACCAGCGATCGCCTTCTCCTACAGACATGTGTTAGGGCTTGTTCGAAAGCTGCGAATCTTAGCTTTTTACAGTTTTTTTACGGCACGTTTTTATGTTCTTTCATTCAAAAGTTATTGAACTGTAAGCGGCCGCTGTTGCAAGTGAAAAAATAGCGCTTTCCAACCATTTTTTTAATCTCGTCATTTTTTTCCTAACAGCCAGCGATCTCCTTAACAGACCTACAGACATGTGTTAGGGCTTGTTCGAAAGCTGTGAATCTTAGCTTTTTACAGTTTTTTTTACGGCACGTTTTTATGTTCTTTCATTCAAAAGTTATTGAACTGTAAGCGGCCGCTGTTGCAAGTGAAAAAATAGCGCTTTCCAACCATTTTTTTCATCTCGTCATTTTTTTTCCTAACAGCCAGCGATCTCCTTAACCTAGACATACAGACATGTGTTAGGGCTTGTTCGAAAGCTGAGATTCTTAGCTTTTTACAGTTTTTTACGGAACGTTTTTATGTTCTTTCATTCAAAGGTTATTGAACTATAAACGGCCGCTGTTGCAAGTGAAAAAATAGCGCTTTCCAACTATTTTTTTATCTCGTCATTTTTTTCCTAACAGCCAGCGATCTCCTTAACCTAGACCTACAGACATGTGTTAGGGCTTGTTCGAAAGCTGAGATTCCTAGCTTTTTACAGTTTTTTACGGAACGTTTTTATGTTCTTTCAATCCACAGTTAT